>NC_092335.1:654904285-655220714 GCF_046630445.1 Rutidosis leptorrhynchoides
ACTATATCCAAAAATTATGGTTAAACTCAAAGTGGAAGTATGTTTTCTAAAATGGTCATCTAGACGTCGTTCTTTCGACTGAAATGACTACCTTTATAAAAACGACTTGTAACTTATTTTTCCGACTATAAACCTATACTTTTTCTGTTTAGATTCATAAAATAGAGTTCAATATGAAACCATAGCAATTTGATTCACTCAAAACGGATTTAAAATGAAGAAGTTATGGGTAAAACAAGATTGGATAATTTTTCTCATTTTAGCTACGTGAAAATTTGTAACAAATCTATTCCAACCATAACTTAATCAACTTGTATTGTATATTATGTAATCTTGAGATACCATAGACACGTATACAATGTTTCGACCTATCATGTCGACACATCTATATATATTTCGGAACAACCATAGACACTCTATATGTGAATGTTGGAGTTAGCTATACAGGGTTGAGGTTGATTCCAAAATATATATAGTTTGAGTTGTGATCAATACTGAGATACGTATACACTGGGTCGTGGATTGATTCAAGATAATATTTATCGATTTATTTCTGTACATCTAACTGTGGACAACTAGTTGTAGGTTACTAACGAGGACAGCTGACTTAATAAACTTAAAACATCAAAATATATTAAAAGTGTTGTAAATATATTTTGAACATACTTTAATATATATGTATATATTGTTATAGGTTCGTGAATCAACAGTGGCCAAGTCTTACTTCCCGACGAAGTAAAAATCTGTGAAAGTGAGTTATAGTCCCACTTTTAAAATCTAATATTTTTGGGATGAGAATACATGCAGGTTTTATAAATGATTTACAAAATAGACACAAGTACGTGAAACTACATTCTATGGTTGAATTATCGAAATCGAATATGCCCCTTTTTATTAAGTCTGGTAATCTAAGAATTAGGGAACAGACACCCTAATTGACGCGAATCCTAAAGATAGATCTATTGGGCCTAACAAACCCCATCCAAAGTACCGGATGCTTTAGTACTTCGAAATTTATATCATATCCGAAGGGTGTCCCGGAATGATGGGGATATTCTTATATATGCATCTTGTTATTGTCGGTTACCAGGTGTTCACCATATGAATGATTTTTATCTCTATGTATGGGATGTGTATTGAAATATGAAATCTTGTGGTCTATTGTTACGATTTGATATATATAGGTTAAACCTATAACTCACCAACATTTTTGTTGACGTTTAAAGCATGTTTATTCTCAGGTGAATATTAAGAGCTTCCGCTGTTGCATACTAAAATAAGGACAAGATTTGGAGTCCATGTTTGTATGATATTGTGTAAAAACTGCATTCAAGAAACTGATTTCGATGTAACATATTTGTATTGTAAACCATTATGTAATGGTCGTGTGTAAACAGGATATTTTAGATTATCATTATTTGATAATCTACGTAAAGCTTTTTAAACCTTTATTTATGAAATAAAGGTTATGGTTTGTTTTAAAAATGAATGCAGTCTTTGAAAAACGTCTCATATAGAGGTCAAAACCTCGCAACGAAATCAATTAATATGGAACGTTTTTAATCAATAAGAACGGGACATTTCACAATTGTTCTATTTACAAGTGATATTCGTTTAAATAATAAAAGGTGAAGACAGAAGACAGATTCGACGAATTGAATACGCAAACGACCAAAAAGCTCAAAAGAACAAAAGACAATCAAAAAGGTTCCAATTATTGATAAGAAACGTCTCGAAATTACAGAAGTACAAGATTCAAAACGCAAAGTACAAGATATTAAATTGTACGCGAGGACGTTCGAAAATCCGGAACCGGGACCAGAGTCAACTCTTAACGCTCGACGCAACGGACTAAAAATTACAAGTTAACTATGTATATAAATATAATATAATATATAATTAATTATATTAATTATATATATATTATATATATATATATTAAAAACCGTCGGCAGCAAGAAACTCCAAGGGTGTGAGCTGTAAATATATCTCCGCGACTCGCGGAGTTTTAAGGGCATTTTGCCGCGAGTCGCGGAGCCCCAATTTTCAACTCTGGCTATAAAGCCAACCGAATTCTGATCAAATTACATATCTTTTTTTTCTTCCTCTTCATACGTAAATATATTTATATTTATAATTTATATTTTAATTTTAATTATAATTCTAATAATAAGGGTATGTTAGCGAATGTTGTAAGGGTGTAAGTCGAAATTCTGTCCGTGTAACGCTACGCTATTTTTAATCATTGTAAGTTATGTTCAACCTTTTTACATTAATGTCTCGTAGCTAAGTTATTATTATGCTTATTTAAAACGAAGTAATCATGATGTTGGGCTAATTACTAAAATTGGGTAATTGGGCTTTGTACCATAATTGGGGTTTGGACAAAAGAACGACACTTGTGGAAACTAGACTATGGGCTATTAATGGGCTTTATATTTGTTTAACTAAATGAAAGTTTGTTAATGTTAATATAAAGATTTACAATTGGGCGTCCCTATAAATTACCATATACACTCGATCGGACACGATGGGCGGGGTATTTATTTGTACGAATAATCGTTCATTTAACCGGACACGGGAATGGATTAATAGCCACTAGAATAATTAAAACAGGGGTGAAATTACATTCAAGGGTAATTGGTGTAATTGTTAACAAAGTGGTAAAACCTTGGTTTACACGCAGTCGATAACCTGGTGTATTCATTAAACAAAGTATTAAAACCTTGTTACAATTCGAATCCCCAATTAGTTGGAATATTTAACTTCGGGTATAATAATAATTTGACAAGGACACTTGCAATTTATATTTATGACTGATGGACTGTTATGGACAAAAACCAGACGGACATATTGAATAATCCAGGACAAAGGACAATTAACCCATGGGCATAAAACTAAAATCAACACGTCAAACATCATGATTACGGAAGTTTAAATAAGCATAATTCTTTTATTTCATATTTAATTTCCTTTATTTTATATTTAATTGCACTTCTAATTATCGCACTTTTATTTATTGTTATTTAATCGCACTTTTAATTATCGTACTTTTTAATTATCGCAAGTTTATTATTCGCAATTTCATTATCGTTATTTACTTTACGCTTTAATTTTAGTCTTGTATTTATATTTTACATTAGGTTTTAACTGCGACTAAAGTTTTAAAATCGACAAACCGGTCATTAAACGGTAAAAACCCCCCTTTATAACAATAATATTACTTATATATATATTTGTATTTTTATAAAAGTAAACTAATATAGCGTTGAGCTTTGTTCAAAGATTTCCCTGTGGAACGAACCGGACTTACTAAAAACTACACTACTGTACGATTAGGTACACTGCCTATAAGTGTTGTAGCAAGGTTTAAGTATATCCATTCTATAAATAAATAAATATCTTGTGTAAAATTGTATCGTATTTAATAGTTTTTCCTAGTAAAATAATAACTATTTTATATACACCTCGCATAACATCAAGTTATTTTTGGCGCCGCTGCCGGGGAATCGACTCTTAAACGCCGGAAGCGCAACGCTAATATAAAAAAAAAAAAAAAAGATTTTTAGTTACTTTTATTAAAAATTCGCTTTTGTAAAAATACGTTTTAATTATTCAAAAATATAAAAAGAAAAACAAAAATATATGTATTTTTAAGATTTTATAAATATTTAAGTTTTATAAGTTTCTTTATTTCTATTTTAGTTTATAAAAATATAAGTTTTATTTTAAAATCGTTTATTTAAATTAAAAAAAAAAAATAAAAAAAAAATAAAATAAAGAAAAACGCGTAAAAACACAAAGCTGTCAACTGAATTCCTGAACCCCGCGACTCGCGGGGTTTTCTTCTTTAATTGCCGCGACTCGCGGAGGGTTTCTGACAGGCGACAAGGAAGCCCTAATCGAGCATTAATTACGGGATATTATTAATATTAATTATTAATTAAACCTTATTATTATTATTATTATTATTATTAGTTTTAATTTTACTTTTACTTTTTATTTATATATTTTAGTTAAATTAGTTTTATTAAATTGTAAAATTAATAGTTTTATAAAATAAATAATATAAAAATAATATTTTTATAAAAATTGTACTTTTTACAACTTTTTATATATTTTTATATTTTGTCCCTTTTTAATCGTTGTAGCGTAATATTTGTATTTTTTAGCTCATATTTAATTTTAAACTTAGTTTTAGCTATAGTTATTTTTACTCCTATATTTTTAGGCTTTGCCGTAGAATTCCTTAAGTGCTTTTTCTTTAGACTAAGATTTAGGTGCTTTAGAATTTTGCGACGCCTTTTTAAGTTTTAGTTTCTTTTTAAGTTATTTCCATTTGGGATTTAGTTTTTCCTGTAAGCTTTAATATTTTTAGACACCTTTTACTATGTATCAATTATCATTCCAATTAGTAATTTCAATTTGCGATTATAATTTTAAGTTAGTTGTAGTAATAAGGTTAAATTAGTTAAGTATTTTTAAGTTTTTATAAGTTTCTTTTATTTTTCCGTCACCTTTTATTTTTCAATCATTTTTTCTTTTTCGACCTTTTTCGACGCGCAATCTTTTTCTCTCTTATTTCTCGCCATTCTAGTTTTTAGGACTTAGAATTTTATTCTACTTCTTATCTAAATTTCTTAAAATTACGAAAACTTATTTTAAGTGGTTAAATTAATAGACATCAAAATTTTCTGGTTCGTAGTAATAGTTGGATTTGTACGTGGACCGGGTTATTGGAGCCAAACAGTCCTCAATTATATTGAGACCAAACGAATCCTGCCCCTCTGCTGCATCTTTTGGATATTCGAAACGTGGGCAAAATCAGAAAAGTCTATTGATTGGATAACTTATTATAATTTTTCTTTCCTTTTTAAAACTAATAAGATATTCAGTGAATGCACCGAGCAAGACGTTCATCACCTTTTGTACGTTCATCACCTTTTGTACGTTCACCACCTGTAACTCGATCAAGACATCGTTTAACAAATATAACCGCCGTTGATTTTTCTTTAGAATCGTCATCCAGTAGACCAAGTACTTCAGTTCAAATTTCCGATAATCCATTTTTTGAACCCAACCTCACAATTGAGAATCCAGAAAATATTCAGGAACGGTTCGTAGATCCTGAACCACTAAACTTTCCTCCGGAACCACCAATCATTCAAACAGAGATTGTTGAGGAACGAACTATTAAATCAGAATCATTCAGTGATACCGATTCAACAAATTCAATTATGGAGAATCTGGAACCTTTAAGTATGGAAGACCGAATGAGAGCTAAACGCACTGGCCAAGGTCACGCAATTACTCATCCAGACATTAATGCGCCAGATTATGAAATCAAAGGACAAATTCTACACATGGTGACTAATCAATGCCAATTTAGTGGTGCGCCGAAGGAAGATCCAAATGAACATCTACGTACCTTTAATAGGATCTGCACACTATTTAAAATCCGAGAAGTGGAGGATGAACAGATATATCTCATGTTATTTCCCTGGACTTTGAAGGGAGAAGCCAAAGATTGGTTGGAATCGTTACCTGAAGGGGCGATTGATACATGGGATGTTTTAATTGACAAATTTCTTAAACAATTCTTTCCTGCATCTAAAGCCGTAAGACTTCAAGCAGAAATTGTTACGTTCACACAGAAGCCAAATGAAACTCTATATGAGGCGTGGACAAGATATGGAAAGTTATTAAGAGGATGTCCGCAACATGGTTTAGACACCTGTCAAATAGTACAAATATTCTACCAAGGATGCGACATCACTACAAGGAAAGATATAGATATAGCAGCTGGTGGTTCTATTATGAAGAAAACCGAAACTGATGCTTACAAAATTATTGATAACACTGCTTCCCACTCACATGAGTGGCACCAAGAAAAAGATATCATTAGATCATCTAAAGCAGCTAGAGCCGATTCTAGCCATGACTTAGATTCCATTTCCGCAAAGATAGATGCTTTCGAGAGACGAATGGAAAAGATGACTAAAGATATTCATGCTATACGAATTAGTTGTGAGCAGTGTGGAGGACCACATTTGACAAAAGATTGTCTAAGTATTGAATTAACAATGGAACAAAGAGAGAATATTTCATACATAAACCAAAGGCCTGGAAATAATTATCAGAATAATTATCAACCGCCAAGACCGATTTACAATCAAAACCAGAATTATAACCGAAATATTCCATACAACAACCAACAAGGTCCTAGCAATCAACAAGTATCCAATAATACTTATAATCAGCAAAGACCTAATTTTCAAAACAAACCACCACAACAAACCGATGATAAAAAGCCGAATTTAGAAGATATGATGACAAAGCTAGTTGAAACTCAAACGCAGTTTTTCACATCTCAAAAACAAACAAATGAACAAAATGCTCAAGCATTTAGAAATCAACAAGCTTCTATTCAAAATCTGGAACAAGAAGTAAGTAACCTAGCAAGGTTAATAGGTGAAAGAAAACCGGGAAGTCTACCAAGCGATACAAATGCTAACCCCCGGAATGAAACAGCTAAAGCTATTACCATAAGAAGTGGTACAACACTTAAACCACCTGAAATACCTGTAACTTCTGATGAAACTATTCCTACTCCACAAGAACCACAACCTGATCAAGATAAGGAAAAAGAACCGGTAGTTGAAAAGGTTAATGAAAATAACACAGTTAAGGATAAACCTTATGTTAAACCATACCAACCACCACTTCCTTATCCGAGTAAAATGAAGAAAGAAAAACTTGAAGCCGAGCAATCCAAATTCTTGGATATGTTTAAACAGATAAATGTAAATCTTCCTTTCATTGATGTGATTTCAGGAATGCCAAGATATGCTAAATTCTTGAAAGATCTAATCACGAATAGAAAGAAAATGGAAGAACTCTCGGCTGTTACTATGAATGCTAATTGTTCAGCAGTGCTGTTGAATAAGATACCAGAAAAACTATCTGATCCAGGAAGTTTCACAATTCCATGTTTTCTGGGTAGTCTTAGTTCAATAGAAGCATTGGCAGACTTAGGTGCTAGTATAAATCTAATGCCGTATTCACTATACGCTAAACTAGACCTTGGAGAATTGAAACCAACCAGAATAAGCATACAACTAGCCGATAGATCAATAAAATATCCTAGAGGGATAATGGAGAACATGCTAGTTAAAGTTGGTACTTTAGTATTTCCAGTAGATTTTGTTGTTTTGGACATGGAAGAAGATTCTCAAGTTCCTCTCATATTAGGAAGACCATTCTTAAACACGGCTAAAGCAATGATAGACGTGTTCGGTAAGAAACTGACCCTAAGTATAGAGGATGAGAGTGTTACCTTTTCAGTTGATAGAGCAATGCAACAACCACAATCTGCAGATGATACATGTTATTATATTCAAACTATAGATGCACATGCAGAATTATTAGAAGAATTTCCAGAATTACAAGGAACGGGAGAATGTTCTTTAGGAGAAGGTAATGAACCAATTGATGAAGCTGAAATGTTAGCTACACTTATAGCTAATGGATATGAACCAACAACAGAAGAAATTCAAATGCTAAAAGAAGAAGACAGATATCGATATAAATCATCGATAGAAGAACCTCCGAAATTAGAGTTAAAGCCACTTCCAAACCATTTGGAATACGCTTATTTACATGGTGAATCTGAATTACCTGTAATAATATCGTCTTCTCTTACTGAAAATGAGAAATCACAACTCATTTCTGTGTTGAAAGCTCATAAACCAGCCATTGCATGGAAGATTCATGATATTAAAGGAATAAGTCCTTCGTATTGCACACATAAAATCCTTATGGAAGAAGGTCATAAAACGTATGTGCAACGTCAACGAAGACTAAATCCTAATATGCAAGATGTAGTTAAGAAAGAGATTATTAAACTACTAGATGCAGGTTTGATATATCCAATCTCTGATAGTCCATGGGTAAGCCCAGTTCAATGCGTGCCTAAGAAGGGTGGCATGACTGTCATCACAAATGAGAAAAATGAGCTTATTCCTACTAGGACTGTAACAGGATGGCGTGTATGTATTGATTATAGAAAATTAAATGACGCCACCAGAAAAGATCACTTTCCCTTACCTTTCATAGATCAAATGTTGGAAAGATTAGCCGGAAATAGTTACTATTGTTTTCTAGATGGATTTTCCGGATATTTTCAAATTCCAATAGCACCCGAGGACCAAGAGAAAACCACATTCACGTGCCCTTATGGTACTTTTGCTTACAAACGCATGCCATTTGGACTTTGTAACGCCCCTGCAACCTTTCAAAGGTGTATGATGGCGATTTTTCATGACATGATAGAAGAATGCATGGAAGTATTCATGGATGACTTTTCAGTCTTCGGTGATACATTTAAATCATGTCTAGTTAATCTGGAACGAATGCTAATTAGATGCGAAAAATCAAATCTAGTACTTAATTGGGAGAAATGCCATTTCATGGTTAAAGAAGGCATCGTTCTTGGACATAAAATTTCAAAAGAAGGAATTGAAGTGGATAGAGCTAAAGTAGATGTAATTGCTAAACTTCCACATCCCACCAATGTTAGAGGAGTTAGGAGTTTTCTAGGGCATGCCGGTTTTTACCGACGTTTCATAAAAGATTTTTCTAAAATTGCCACTCCTATGAATAAACTCCTAGAAAAGGATGCGCCATTCATCTTTTCAGATGAGTGTATCAAATCTTTTAATATTCTTAAAGAAAAACTCACTAATGCGCCAATCATGATAACACCAAATTGGAATCTACCATTTGAACTAATGTGCGATGCAAGTGATTTTGCAATGGGAGCCGTTTTAGGACAAAGGATTGAAAAACGATTTCAACCTATATATTATGCTAGTAAGACGTTACAAGGAGCACAAACGAACTATACAACTACTGAAAAAGAACTCCTTGCTATTGTCTTTGCTTTTGACAAATTTCGATCATATCTCGTTCTAGCAAAAACGGTGGTCTATACCGACCATTCTGCTCTTAGATACCTATTTTCAAAACAAGATGCTAAACCAAGATTAATCCGTTGGATCTTACTCTTACAAGAGTTTGATATTGAAATCCGAGATAAAAAGGGAGCAGAAAATCTCGCCGCTGATCATCTTTCTCGTCTTGAAAATCCCGAATTAGAAGTTCTGAATGAATCGGCCATACAAGACAACTTTCCTGATGAATATCTATTGAAGATAGATTATAAAGAAATCCCATGGTTTGCAGACTATGCAAACTACTTAGTTTGTGGATTCCTTGAAAAAGGATTATCGTACCAAAGACGAAAGAAATTCTTCAGTGATATAAAACACTATTTCTGGGAAGATCCACATCTGTTTAAAAGTTGTCCCGATGGAATAATACGCCGATGTGTATTTGGAGATGAAGCTAGTAAAATTTTAAACCATTGTCACACAGGACCAACAGGAGGGCATTATGGGCCTCAACTAACAGCAAGAAAAGTTTATGAAGCTGGATTCTATTGGCCTACAATTTACAAAGACGCACACCTTCTTTGCAAATCCTGTGATGCATGTCAAAGGGCCGGAAAAATAAGTCAACGTGATGAAATGCCACAAAATGTCATCCAAGTATGTGAAGTATTTGACATTTGGGGTATTGACTTTATGGGTCCATTTCCAAAATCTCATAATAATCTATATATACTCATAGCCATTGATTATGTATCTAAATGGGCGGAAGCACAAGCTCTCCCAACTAACGATGCACGAGTTGTAGTCAACTTTTTAAAACGTCTTTTTGCAAGGTTTGGAACACCGAAAGCTTTAATAAGTGATCGGGGTACTCATTTCTGTAATAATCAACTTGAGAAAGTTCTTAAAAGATATGGAGTAACTCATAAAATCTCCACCGCATATCATCCACAAACAAGTGGACAAGTTGAAAATACCAACCGAGCCTTAAAACGTATTCTAGAGAAAACCGTAGGATCAAATCCGAAGGAATGGTCCATTAAATTGGAGGATGCACTCTGGGCTTTTAGAACAGCCTACAAAACTCCAATTGGAACCACACCTTTTAGACTTGTTTATGGAAAAGCATGTCATCTTCCAGTAGAAATTGAACACAAAGCATTTTGGGCTTTGAAGACATGTAATCTTGATTTACATGAAGCCGGACGTCTACGATTAAGTCAACTAAACGAATTAGAAGAATTAAGACATGAAGCATACGAAAATTCGTTAATCTATAAAGAAAGAACGAAGAAATGGCATGATAAAAGAATCAGAAGTTCAAAAGAATTTAAAGAAGGAGACAGAGTTCTTCTTTTCAATTCACGATTCAAGCTATTTCCTGGAAAATTGAAATCAAGATGGTCTGGACCATTCATAGTCAAAAGAGTTTTCCCATACGGAACGATAGAATTGATGAATTCAAATGGGATTGAATTTAAAGTTAATGGTCACAGAGTTAAACATTACATACATGGTCCGATGGAAGTCGACAACGAAGTTAATCACAATTTCGACACCACAGCTAACTAAGTGTGGGGAGAATCAAGTCTTTAAAGGATAATATGTATTTCTGTTAGAGTTAGATTGTCTGTTTTCGTGTAGTTCTCGAAAATGGAACACGTATGGTCTTTCCCTAGCAGACCCTAAAGAACTAGTCTTCTCCCCCCATTCTGAATTTTTATTTTTTTAGGTTTTTTACGAAATGAAGACTGCCTGTGAACTAAACCATGGTCTAATGCTACACGCTTTGATCACTAAAAGAAATAATGATATACTACCGAGCGAATTAGTATCAGTAATCAGAGAAAGAATGGACGGAGTTAGAAAAGGATCCAGATGCGAAGATAATAAGTTACAATTTGGTAAAGGAAAATCAAAATCCGCAGCGAAAAGAAGAGCACGACACCTAGAACGATGTCACAAATGCGGAAAATGGTCACATGGAGGTAAATGTTCAAATAATCAAACCTATTCAAATACCGAATTTGTTACTTTATGCAGAGACGGACCGTTCATATGTTTAGAAGAAAAGACAATGAATGCTCGAGGTTACGCCTATGCAGCCATGGAAAACCAATTAAACCGACTATCTTATGAATATAATAGATCATATAACTAAGAAATCTATTCCACAGGTATGTCTGTATAGTTTTTATTTTTATTTTTATTTTTAACCTTTTGATAATAAACGCTAATTTGTTCGCTAAAAAGTATTAAATTGGTATTAAATAAAATTAGGTTTGGCGACCGAAATTATTGATATTGTTCAAAAATTTATTACATCACTGCGAAATTTAACGTTTATTCTTAAGGTATAAATATCTTTAAACAATCAACCCAAAATATTTCAAAAATTCGTCATGAGTTAAATTAGGTCTTGGAACCGAAATTACTTTACCGAAAAGAGGGGCGCATATTTTTGATAATATTTGATTGATTAAAGTGGGATAAAAAGACAAAAAGATTTTTAATTTACCATGTTTTTAAAATTAATATTTAAATCTTAAATTAATATTGTAAACTTTGTAAAAAACAATATATTTAAAATTGTAAATATTTGAAAAATTAATATAAGTTTGGTATGAATTTATGAATTTTTAAATTAAGTTTGGTGTGAATTTTTAATTTTTAAAATATGAAATTTTAATTTTATGCATTTCAAATTTTAAGTTTGGTGTGAATTTTTAATTTTTTAATTTTTAATTTTGAATTTTATATTTAAGTTGTGTGAATTTAAAAACAAAAATTTACTTTATCTTATTAAGTTAAAAATATGATTTTTAAAATTCGTCGTAAGTTGAAGACTAGGTCTTTGAACCGAAATTGCTTTACCCGAGGAAGGGACGAGAACTTTTATTATCATTATTTTTAATCTTACTGAATTAGAGTATACCAAAAACATTGAAAAAACCCAAAAATCTTAGCTTTTAAAACAATCGCTACAAAAAGACAAATTTTAAAATTTTGTCGAGGGACGGACTAGGACATCGATCCGAAACGACCTCGTCCTAAATAACAAGGGAAACAAAATTTTAAAATTAATTTCTTAATTGTTTTATAAGTTAAAGATTATAAAAAAAAAAAAAAAAAAAAAAAAGGTAAACTCTGCGACTCGCGGAGTTTGCAGTGCAAAACCTCCGCGACTCGCGGAGGGACCAAAACCCAGAAAAAAAATAAAATAGCTGAACGATCAGTCACTCCCCCACACACAAAACAGAAACATACAGCTCGAAAATAACTGCGAAAATACACCCAAAAACACCCCAAAAATCTCAATTTTTAACCGTTAATCACCAAATTTTTTGCTAAAATCATGTTGAGAAGGATGATATCTAAGAATTACTCAAGAAAAACGGTAAATTTCTACACCTAAACACCATTTAATTCGAATTTTAGTGTTCTTGAGCTATTTTTTCCCCAATTTGATTTTGATGCTTTTTAGTGTAATTAGACTTAAATTGTTTATGTATTATGCTTGTATAACCTAGATTGATGCTGTTTAACATGATTAGAAGCCTTAAACTTCAAATTTTGAATAATCTAGGGTTTGTGTTCTTGAGCAATTTGGGGCTTTTTGATATAAACAGGTTATGGCCGATTTTTGTCATGAATTGTTGCTAAATTGAGTAGTGTAACATGTCTAGGTAGTTAAATGATCCAAACTTTGAGCCTAAACATGATTTTGAGAATTAAAGTGGACTTTTTCAAGTCCAAAATTCATGAACTTGATTTTTGAAAGATAATACCATTTGAGACTTGTTTATTTGCTAGTAATGATTATTTTGACATGTTATTTGAGTTGAATGCTTATGAACTTGGCGAAAATTTTCGTATATGCTTATTTGAAAAAGTGTAGATTTGATAAAAATGTGAAAATAAGCTTAAGTTTGATATAAATTGATAATGTCATTGTAATTATTTTGATTGATGATTTTGCTGACACTAATGCATATTTGGATGCACAAAATTTGTGTTTGATGTGTTTTGCAGAATGAAAGGGGTGAATCTTCATCCCAAGCCCGCCGTGCTCCTGCTGAGAACTTGGAACAACAGGAGGTAGATAACTACTACAAGCAGGATGTACCTCATCCAGTCATGACCTTTTCAGACATGCACTTGGAACAGTTGCACCCGAACCTGAGATTTGACAGACTTTGGATAGATTATCCAAAATATCAACGGGGTTTGCATACTCTTCATTCCAAGGTTGTTGAGGTACCGAGGGTCATAGAATGGGGACCCTTGGAAGCTGTAGAATTGGCCGGGCCAATTAGGGAATTACTGGTACAGAGGTATGGTAATTCTTCTTTTAATGACTGGATATGTTTATTCACCATACGCAGACCTGTATATAAAGTATGGTGTGAAGAGTTGTTATGTAGTATAGAGTTGAATGATCGGGTAGCTAGTTTAACCGATCGTTCTTTTATTAGATTTTTGTTAGGCGGTTCGATGCGCCACATGTCTTTACTGGACATGGCTCAGGCTTTACGTATATATACGCCTGAGGAGTTAGCGTCTGCCGATTGTAGAGGATTGATACTAAACGGTAGAAAGATAGATGAGAATTTTGATACACACGGTGTGTGGAGTCAAATGACAAGCCATCACCGTTTCAAAGGGGGAAACTACTCTTATTTGGATATAGATAGAGCCGAATTAAGAGTAATACATAGGTTTTTAGCTAATTCGATTACACAAAGGGGTAAAAACAAAGAAAAGGTAAATGAACAAGATTTGTTTTACCATATGTGTATTCGAGACCCACACAGCGCTGTAAGTATACCATATTGTGTGGGTTATTATTTATCAGCTATGGTTCGGGGGATGCGTCCACATAGCATAATAGGAGGTGGTATTTTTATTACTTTGATTGGTGAATATCTCGGTGTGGATATAAGTCGGGGGGGATTATTAGTAGAAGAGCCGGAACCCCGCGACACTATAGGTTTAAATGTATACCATGGTGCGAAAGTTTTGAAGCGGCGAAATAACGCCGCAGTACGATACAATGGTAGACATCCACAGGTAGAGAGAAACCAGGAACAAGGTAATGTAGGAGGGGGGAATGAGATGCAAGAAATGCATAGGTTTATAGCTTCTCAGGAATACGAAAATGCTAGACAGAGAGCATTTGAAGATTGGCAAGTTCATCAGAACCAGATCATAGCGCATTGCCAACATATAGGTAGAAACTATATTCCTACACCGAAACCCGTCTTCCCTCCTTGGTCGATAGAGATGCAGCCACCATATCCTACGTATGACCCTGCCGAAGCATTATATAGCACTTATGGTTATGCGTGGAACCCCTATTGGTACCAATATCATCCTTAGTTTACTTATTATTTTTTATTATTTTGTAATTTGTAATTATTGATACATTTAATATTTTTGTTAATATTGTAATCATTTTTATAATTATCTAACTTTTATTCTTAGATTTTAATAATTTTTGAATGTGGGGTAATATACCAAACTTCAAAAATATGTATATATGTTTGCAGTTTATCTTATGTACACAACAGGGTAAAACAACGCATTTTCAAAGACTGGCATTAAGTTCAGCAAAAGCAACTAATTTTGACGACAAGATGCAAAATACATGTGAAATAACAACAAGACGGAATGAACAAATGATGTGCACCATTTATCATTCAGCAAACAAACGCCAATATATTTGGAAACTTTGGTAAAAATTTAATCATTTTCACACAAATCACCCTCAATAATTTAAATTGTTACTGATTTCTTGCAAATGAGGGCATTGCAAGATCTTAAGTGTGGGAAGGGATTAAATTCTTTCGGATTTTAAAATTTTTATATTAAACACTTGGTTACCATTAAAAATACTAGTAAAGCAGTAGTTGTATTAGAATCTAGTGCTCTCTGATAAAAAAAGAACAGCCCTAGTCTTATATACTGACTACCCAATTCTAGTAAAATTTTTCAAAATTTTCAATTAAATGAATTCAAAATCATGTTTATACATATTTATGAACGATAAAACTAGGTTTTAACACCAAAATTATTGTTACCTCGGAAAGGACATAAATTGAGAAACAAACTAAAATGTTAAAATTCATTTAAAATGGAATAGAGGACGATAAAAAGAAAAATAAAAAGCCAAGTGTGGGAAAATTTACCAAGTTATTTTAAACATATGTCACATATATTTGTAACAAATAACTGAAAATATTTTTGCTTTGGACTAAACTAAACTGTTTTACCCAATGAAAGAAAAGAAGAGATGGATCTACACGATGAATCAATTCCATCATTAAAAGGAAGTAAAGTCTTTCGAAAAAGACACGCGCTTCTTGATTTAGGTCATGAAGTTGTCGTCCAGACCAGCTGTAGGTTGACGAAAAATCTAGAAAAGTCATCACTAAAATCAGCAGGAAATCCACGGACCTCAGCATTAAACAGGGTCGCCAAGTGGTCAGATTTATCCTAACCATGAGAAGGATTTATCTCGTACAATGGGGGGGCACCATGCAAATTAGCTGGATAAGACTAATGAATCAGATCCCCAGAAAGGATAATCTCCTTAAAGATTAAAAATCAGCTTTTAAGACTGATATTACTCAATCCTAGAGATTGACCTTAAAGATTGAGAATTACAAACTCATGGAATTCGATGATATCTAAACTCGAGCTTAAACGAGAAAATATTTTGATCAAAATTATAAACCGATTTGTTTTCTGAAAACCCTATTTTCAATGCGTTCATTACCATTGAACGTAAAATCCTAGGAATTCACCTGGAATTCATTAGGTCACCTGAACTACATCGGGTGTCAACCGTAAGAACGGTGGTTGCATAGCATGGTCAAAGACAGGACCTTGTGCCAGACCGACAAATTATAAGGGTGAGCTTTACTATTGCTCCTACCAAGGATAGTAATTGCGTCCGACACGTTATAGACCATAATCAAAAGCATGTCACGGGACATTGCCTTAAACAGTTGCTTGTTCAACGCTTTCCTTTACAACCGGACGGTAGTTTGCCGAAAGGTAATATACGGAACAAGTAAACTGGACGTGTTGCTTTCCAAATACAAGGTTAGCAAGTGGGTGACACAAAACCGCAAGTTTTGAGCTAAAATTTTCAAATCTGAAACCCACCAAACCCACACAAATATTTTGCAAACACCGGTAAAGGGTTATTCCGGAAAACTTATCTAGGGTAAAAACTAGATTTAATTTTCAAAAGATCAAATGTTTTCATAAAGATCCAATTTCCTTAATGGATCTAAATTTTTATAGTCATGTGGGACTGTAAACCATATCGTTACTACCATTGTTTATACCGCCGTATAGAAATCACTGATGTACAAAGTGTGAAGAATAAAAAAGTGATTCTAGTATTTCAAGACAATATTGCTTGAGGACAAGCAACGCTCAAGTGTGGGAATATTTGATAATGCTAAAAACGAACATATATTTCATAGCATTATTCCTCAAGAAAGACAAGCTTTTAGTTGCAATTGTTCTATTTACAAGTAATATTCGTTTAAATAATAAAAGGTGAAGACAGAAGACAGATTCGACGAATTGAAGACGCAAACGACCAAAAAGCTCAAAAGAACAAAAGACAATCAAAAAGGTTCCAATTATTGATAAGAAACGTCTCGAAATTACAGAAGTACAAGATTCAAAACGCAAAGTACAAGATATTAAATTGTACGCGAGGACGTTCGAAAATCCGGAACCGGGACCAGAGTCAACTCTTAACGCTCGACGCAACGGACTAAAAATTACAAGTTAACTATGTATATAAATATAATATAATATATAATTAATTATATTAATTATATATATATTATATATATATATTAAAAACCGTCGGCAGCAAGAAACTCCAAGGGTGTGAGCTGTAAATATATCTCCGCGACTCGCGGAGTTTTAAGGGCATTTTGCCGCGAGTCGCGGAGCCCCAATTTTCAACTCTGGCTATAAAGCCAACCGAATTCTGATCAAATTACATATCTTTTTTTTCTTCCTCTTCATACGTAAATATATTTATATTTATAATTTATATTTTAATTTTAATTATAATTCTAATAATAAGGGTATGTTAGCGAATGTTGTAAGGGTGTAAGTCGAAATTCTGTCCGTGTAACGCTACGCTATTTTTAATCATTGTAAGTTATGTTCAACCTTTTTACATTAATGTCTCGTAGCTAAGTTATTATTATGCTTATTTAAAACGAAGTAATCATGATGTTGGGCTAATTACTAAAATTGGGTAATTGGGCTTTGTACCATAATTGGGGTTTGGACAAAAGAACGACACTTGTGGAAACTAGACTATGGGCTATTAATGGGCTTTATATTTGTTTAACTAAATGAAAGTTTGTTAATGTTAATATAAAGATTTACAATTGGGCGTCCCTATAAATTACCATATACACTCGATCGGACACGATGGGCGGGGTATTTATTTGTACGAATAATCGTTCATTTAACCGGACACGGGAATGGATTAATAGCCACTAGAATAATTAAAACAGGGGTGAAATTACATTCAAGGGTAATTGGTGTAATTGTTAACAAAGTGGTAAAACCTTGGTTTACACGCAGTCGATAACCTGGTGTATTCATTAAACAAAGTATTAAAACCTTGTTACAATTCGAATCCCCAATTAGTTGGAATATTTAACTTCGGGTATAATAATAATTTGACAAGGACACTTGCAATTTATATTTATGACTGATGGACTGTTATGGACAAAAACCAGACGGACATATTGAATAATCCAGGACAAAGGACAATTAACCCATGGGCATAAAACTAAAATCAACACGTCAAACATCATGATTACGGAAGTTTAAATAAGCATAATTCTTTTATTTCATATTTAATTTCCTTTATTTTATATTTAATTGCACTTCTAATTATCGCACTTTTATTTATTATTATTTAATCGCACTTTTAATTATCGTACTTTTTAATTATCGCAAGTTTATTATTCGCAATTTCATTATCGTTATTTACTTTACGCTTTAATTTTAGTCTTGTATTTATATTTTACATTAGGTTTTAACTGCGACTAAGGTTTTAAAATCGACAAACCGGTCATTAAACGGTAAAAACCCCCCTTTATAACAATAATATTACTTATATATATATTTGTATTTTTATAAAAGTAAACTAATATAGCGTTGAGCTTTGTTCAAAGATTTCCCTGTGGAACGAACCGGACTTACTAAAAACTACACTACTGTACGATTAGGTACACTGCCTATAAGTGTTGTAGCAAGGTTTAAGTATATCCATTCTATAAATAAATAAATATCTTGTGTAAAATTGTATCGTATTTAATAGTTTTTCCTAGTAAAATAATAACTATTTTATATACACCTCGCATAACATCACAAGTGCTCTATTCATCATTTCGGCTAAGGTCTTATAAGTGCTCTTGTCGATAAATTCACTTATCTCGGGATTCAACTTTTCATGATAATGATCCATCATCAACTTGGGACTTGACACAAAGTCCGGACAAAAACGAGACTTATCATTGAACTCGGCATTAAACTCGGTCACCGATTTACTTCCATGCTCTATATTCATAAACTCGGATTTCAACCTACTAACCTCGGCGGGTGGAGCAAATTGGGTCATAAACATTTCACGGAACTTGTCCCATGAGAAACTTGTAGCCACGTCTCGCCCATGAGACTTAACTATGAAATTCCACCACTCATAACCACTACCCTTCATTTGATGAGCCGCATAAATTACCTTTAAATGCTCGGGGCATTCACACAACATAAAAGTTTCTTCAATCTCATCGATCCATCTTTGACTAACAATTGGGTCAACCTTACCATGAAACTCCGGGGGATGGCAATTTGCAAAGTTCTTATATTCAAATCGATCATCCTTCCTTCTTGGGGCTTCTACCTCTTCTTGTCTTACCCCACTTCCCCCTTCGCCTCTTAAAGTAGGGTTATTAGTAATAAGAGTCTTTAACTTCTCGTCTAATTGATCGTTTATCATTATCTTGATCTTTTCTAACAAGGTTGGGGTATAACGTATCAAGACTTGCCCTATTTGCCCCGAAATGTCATTTGGCATATTAACTTCTTCGGATTCATTTTGAGAGTCTTCAATAGACTCCATGGATGGGGTGTGGACGTACTCGTCGTCCACCTCATTACCTCTATTCGGTGATACAATAGCCATTCTGAAAATTACATTCAACTCGTTAGTTCAAATACCTACATCATCATCATAACCAAACAAATCGAAAGAATTCCTAACTCGATTCACCATGACCATAGTAGACGTTCATGTGTACTAAAATGAAGTAATAACAATGGCCTGTTGTTATTACACCATTCCATTACACATTTAATCTACTAAGACATCATGGCTAACGAGTATCAAACTCCTTACATAAACCAATCATAATCTCAATCATTAAACTACAAGTCTCGTCAACGACTCTACCCTATGGAGCATGGCACAACTATTCGACCTTAACACTTATGCAAGTCCTAAACCGCTTATCATTTCATAACAATGGTTTAAGCCTAGATAATCCCTATCGTGGGTTATCCAAGTCCCTTAAACCACAGCTCTGATACCAACTTTTAACGCCTTTAAACGAGTAAAATTATTTTTTTTTTTGAAAAATAGAGTCACTGCCCGGACAAGGCATATGCCGCGGCGCGGTTTGCCTTGTCGCGGCGCGACACAACGCGGGAAACATTACACATCTTAACCCGGTTTCTGATATCAACTTCAGGCCATTGCCGCGGTGCGGAGGGTTTTGCCGCGGCGCGACACAACTCATGTCCAGGATCTGACCTGCAACTTTTTATTTAAACCAAATTTTACACCTTTCATCATTTTTCCAACACAATCAAAACTGCATAATTCATACACAAACTTAAGGAAACAGTTTCTAATATCATTAAACATTCGCAAACATCTTTTAAACATCAAAACATGTTTTCATAATCTAAACCATCATTTGGTCCCAAATTTGGCAATAACAAACATGACACATTCAAAACACTAGGCGTTGATAAGCGGTAACCGTAGAGCGTGTTTACAAAAGGGACTTGCAATACCACTTACACTAATGCCAATGCTCCCCTAGCGCTTCAAACGGGCTCCTTACCTTCGCGATGAACCTTAGCACCTAAAACATAAAACATCATGGGAGTAAGCTTTTACACTTAGTGAGTTATAGGAAAGTAGTAAAACATAAAACATAACACTTATCCTTCAACCCATCGGTTGTTTGCTTACTTTCGGATCCGATTCATTCATACCATAGGCATGACTTACTAGGCCAACCCTAGTAATCATACCTAAGCTAACCATAGACATACTAAATATGCCTAAGCTATCATCATTTCATTTCATCATCATTTCAAACATAGACATTTAATGTGTCTAAGCTAAAACAAACCATAGGCAAGATTACTAGCAATGTAATAACCTTGCCTAAGCTAAACATCAACCATAGATACAATTATTAGGCTAACCTAATAATTCTATCTAAGCTACATATATAGTGCACTTAGTCGTTACTCTCTTGCACGGATGCAATCCGAGAACACTAAGCCACTCTTGACCCGCCCATATTACCCCCTATAAACTCACCTTGCTTAATTGAATTTCCTTGATCACTTGTAACCTCTTTTCCTTGATTAGCACCTTAAATAATTGGGATGTTACACATACCACCCCTCAAGCAAGGTCTTGACTCTTGAAACCACCAACCAAAGTTTAAAGAACCGGCACACACCTTCTGCTAGAACCAAACAGGCCAAACACCAGCAACAATAATTCACCGAAAAAAAATCAGACCTTAGAAAACACCGTCGAACACCACCTCGTTGGGAAGACGAACGAGAAGAAAAATAGGCCACTACCATCAACCAAGAAACCCACAGCTCCAGACATCACAAAATCATAGAGTACAAAATATTTACTAAGTGCCTGTAGCAATGTGACACAAGAAATAACGGATCTAAGATATATACTCAATTGATGTCTTAGCTTATTGTATTTGATAAACATTAATTAAATGATTCATCATTTTAGACTACTTATTGCTGTTGGTTAAGAATCTAATTATAATATTCAAAAGTTAATCACTTTGTTTTGATGATGACACAAAAGAAATAAGTGTTTGATCATATGTAAGACGACATGATTTGCGGTCAACTTCAAGACAGACCGTGAATCGACTGCAGTTTCCTCTGTAATCAAATTCATCCACTTTAAGATAAACCACTTTGAGGCATCTATAATTTATAAAACCTTTTTAAACACACTTATAATAGTTGCCTTCTTTGAATTCAAAAGAGTTTTGGATCGAAAGATGTTAATTTTTACTAATCAAACCTAATGACATCTTAATGACGTTTTAAGCTCAAATAAGATTAAGTATAAAAGTGTTTTACTTTTAACTTGTTACAATATGTCATTCAACTATATACTAATGATGGTCATTAAAAGTCCCAACAAAAGAGTTGCTCTCCCATAACTTTTATGTATCATTTTTATGTATGTGCAATTATGAACTAGTAAGTTATTGATGTAATAATCTCTAAGTAAGCTCAAACTAGATTCAAACTAGTTCATTTGAGATGCAACAAAATTTCAAAGGACATAATGCATCCATTAGCATAGTGACAAGTAATTAAGAAAGGTTGATGAAGTTTTGGAAGATAATGCTTTGTCAAGAGACAAAATTCTGCAATTACCATATTAAGTAATCAATGATAAATGGTCAAAGCTTGAAGACTTTCTTCTTTCATGGACATGTCAACTTCTATACTTATGTCCAAAACAAAAGGGGTAATGGGGATAATTTCAGAGATAATTGGCTTTTAGTTGCAGCTATTCAATAACGGAAAATGACAATTTTCAAATGACAAAAATGGCTATAAGAATCAGATGTCAGAGGTACACGATCAAACCACGGTCGACCGTGCAGTGAGCCGTACAGCTTTCAGGCAGATTTCTCTTTCCTATAAAAGCCAAACCTTGGAGCATTTGAAGACTCGCCTCTTGCACTCTTATTTTCTTATACTTACTGATATCATTCTTATAATTCATTGTAATCTTTTAGAGTGATTCTAGCAAGAGTACTTGTAAGCTTAAGTTGTAAGTTTACTTGTAAACTATCTTCTTAAAGGGATCTAGAAAGTAGTTGTGTTTTCACTGTAGCGACCCGTCAAAATCGTCATTGATGGCGCCGACTACTTATGTCCCGTTACGTGGTCATAAGTCTTTAAAATAACGTTTGACCAAAATATGTCGCCTTCATTTCAAAAGTAAAGATTGTTTCCAAGTTTAAAAGAATTGTTCAACCAAAAGTTACGTTACAAAGTTATAAGTACAAATGAAACCTATGCGACACAGTTTTAAATAAAGTCAAAAGACGCTCCATGTATGCACATATACTCGACATCCAAAGCAAGTATCAAAATAATTAGCGGAAGCATGTATCACATATCGTTCAAAGACCTGAGAAAACATAGAAATCTGTCAACGAAAACGTTGGTGAAATCATAGGTTTAAATAAGTAGGTGAGTAAATAAGTAAATTGAATCACAAGATTTATAACATCGAAGTAATAGTTAACCATTTCAAAAATTGTTATCACGAGCACACAATTATCAAGGCTTAACTTTCCATCCATAGAACCCCATCACAATAGTGTTAGAACATACACTGTTTCTCGAAAATATATTTCATACGTAGACGGTAGCGAACCGTCTGAATGAGGGTTTGTCAAACCCATATGGATCCATACAACATAAGTTCTCGCTTACACTCGGCAAGTGTAACTAATGATAATCGAATTGAGGATTTTGTTCTAAACTCGTATGTAGAATGTTTGTTTTTCTGTACTTGTGTTCACTTAGTAAAAAGTAACGTTTATGTTTTCTCATCCCAAATGTAAGTTTAAAAGAGTAAAAGTGGGACTATAAATGCTAGTCTTGACCTAAACAAGTAAGTTGTATCAATAACGGTAAACACGGTTGGTCAAAGATGTTCAATTAGTCCTATGGCTCTGATGTGTCACGACGTAACCTTTAAAATGTAGACAATATGCTTAATAATTAACACATAATACAGGCAACTAAAACCCGATCATACAGTAACTAGCAAGTAAATTGACCAGTTCGATCCACAGGGAGAAGTTTGTTTTAAGGACTTTAAACGATTAATTATTCTAAAGATGGAGTTTTAATTGTAGAATTGTTAAGTAACAAATGGGAAATAAAATGAGATAAATAACAAGGATGAGAAGGCGGTGTTTACTTCAATGCTTGATAAATGATAGGGATTGTTCTTTTATAATTAAACCCGTTATTTTGTAGTTACAAGTAAATGGTTCATATCAATCTCACAATATATATAAACCGAGAACTATAAACTTAGTAAATTCACATAAACATTGTCATTAGTTCTTCTTTACCTATGTTTAATCAATAAGACTCTTCCTTGGTTGAATTCACATAAAACCTAGTTTATTAAGATCACTCTAAATAAACTACATGATTGTGAAATCTTGTTACCATTCAATTACCATCCTACACTCACATGTAGATGTCTAAATCACTAAGTGTTGAAGTACAAGCCATGAACATTGATAAACTCACATAAACCAATTCATAACTTGTATAATTGAACTAGAGTAAATGGATACTTACAACAATGGATCTATGGAAGAACATAATTGATTTAGATTGATTAGATTAATTAGACCCAACCCGGTTAAACTCACGTAAAACCTAAATTACAACAATCACTTGAGGTAAATTCATGACTATGTAGTTCTAGTACTTATTCAATTACCGATCTAAACATATAGCAAAGTTGTCAATTAAGTATATGTTTACCCGTCTAGATTACTAAAAGTATTGAAGCATAGATTGTGTTCCTAGTGTTACATGTAGTTAACAATCTATATAATTGAAGGAAAGTACCAAATTAGCATAACTATGGTTCTTTTGGTTGGACATGGTAATTTAATCAATCAAACATCATAGTAACTTAAATAACATTAAAAGATAGAACAATCCCAAACCATAAATCTTACATTAAAGTAAACACACAAGGCTTTAGCCAATCATAATAATGAAGGTTACAACGATATAATCAAAACAATAGGAATTCATAATCTTATCACTAAAATAAATGAAACCGAGAGTACCTATCGTAGCGTATGATCCCTTCTTTAATCTTGATGCTCAAAAGGGTGAAGAACCCTTTAGAATGGCTGGGGGAAGCCCCCTTCTCGGAATACTACTGATCAATATTGTGGTGTGTTTTTAGAATGAGTTTAGACCCTTTAAATAGCAAGAAAAGTAGGTATTTCAGCCTCCAATGCGCCATATCTCTTTGTGATGCGCCGCATCACCTTCTCACCTACCACCCAGCTCACGTACAGGTCATTTACAGCTCATTTTTGACGTTTTATGACCAGATGTGCCACATCTAAAAGAGATGCACCGCATCTGACCTTACTAATGCGCCGTATGCCTCTGAAACGCCGCATTTAATACTTTCGAACAAGAAAACTGCACAGATGTGCCGCATCCATTTCATATGCGCCGCATCTCTTGAGTAAAATGAGGAAATTTCTAAATGAAAGTTGTAGTGCTCTAATTTACGGACGTCTGGGCTCCGGATTCACCTTTTTTCGAGTCCGTATGACCAAGTTATGGCCAAAACGGTGCAGGTGCGCAGAATCTTCTAAAATTTCGCTTCAACACTTGCAACGGATTATACACACATTTTAACTTATTACAATACACAAGTACAACAATTACATACAAAATGATACAAAATCGGATCGAAATAACGACAACAAATATGTATAATTTTGGCGTTATCAGGCTCATTAAGACTCGATTTCGTAGCATGTAAATCAAATTGTCATGTTTCATGCAAGATACAAGTATAGGAGCAAGTTAGAAAGGTTGCATAGGTATTTGGTTAAGTTGACAAAAGGTCAAACTTGGGTCGGGTCAAAGTCAACAAAAAATTCAACACGTTAGGGTCGGGTCTCGAACTATTTTTCTAAGTTTCATAATCATATATGAGCATGTTAGAACAAGTTACATGTGAATCGGAGGTGCGTAGCATAGCAAACATTTTTTATAAAAAGGCAAACCAAAACAGTCCCTGGCAGTTCATCTGGAAGGCGTCCAGATTTGTGGGACGGCATCCAGTATTGAAGGACTGGACGGCGTCCCAATATTTGGACGGCGTCCAAATTAATATCCAGGTCCTGTTTGCTGAAACTCATAAGTGCACGAACCAAAACTCAAACAAACTCAAATTGTGAACCGAAAACACCTAGGACATGTATCATACACCGTTGGAAAGGTATTTTGACGAGGAAAACGACTAAACACATTTCATCAATCAATTCAACACTTACAACAACCCAAATCACATTCAATGCTCCACATTTATGACATTCAAGTTCAATAATCTCATTCCATGATTCGGTGATCCAATCTATACATATGATATGCCGTTTCGAAGATAATTAAACATGCAATACAACTAAACACTTAATAACAACATCTCATGTCATTTAAGGCATCAAAAGTTCATTTCAAGTTCATCAAACCCTAACCCAAAGTTCACAAAATCAATAATCATGTTTATGAAGTTTTCTTAATCAACCTACACATCAATTTGAAGCTAATGATACTAGTAACACATTTAATACATGCACTTTCAACATCTAACAACTTTTAAGCAACTAAATCTCAAGAACATCACACCAAAATTCAAGTTCATGCTAGTTACTTCAAAACAACAAAATCGAGCATACAAATCACATATTCATGTTAGACTTGAGCCATAGACACTAATTAACACTTTTATAAGTTTAAAACATCAAGAACAAGGAATCTAGTGATTTTATAAAGTTACTCAAATGAGATGAGATTGGTATCAAGTTGTAGAGGATGAAGAGAGGATTCCAAATATGTAATTTGTTTTGTAAAACACTTGCTAAATCGGATTTGGATGATGCATGTATGAATTTGAGTTTGAGAGAAAAGTTGAAGTATTGAAAGAGAAGGAGATGAAATGAATGGATGAGGAAGAGTGTTGACTCTTTGACCTAGTCACCTCTTTGCCCATTTGACAACCTTAGTCCCTCAAGTTTGAATCGGGGGCGAGAATTAACTGAACGAATTATTTCTAATTATAGGAGAGTACGGAAGATGTTATAATCCGATAATGAAAATATTAAGAACGTTAGCTAACGGAGGGTACGAATCTAGATACGAATGATATTATTTAAAATAAAAATACGGGCATTAAAATAATTTAACGGAAAAAATGCGGGATGTTACATTACCCACACCTTAAAAGAAATTTCGTCCCGAAATTTAGTTGGACGCAATAGTTGATGTCTTTTCCTTGAGACCTAGTGTTGTCAATTCTATGAATGAGGGAGGGTACTTCCTTTTTATTTGGTCCTCTTTTGACATTTCCATGAATCTGGATAGTCGGGGTTTTACGTTGTATTAAGGCTTGGTTTTGCGATCCACAATTTCAACCGGTCTTTCTACGAAGAGGAGTTTGTCATCGATAGTAAGTTTATATAGAAGAGTAGCACGTTCATGTTCCGCAGGACACGTCTCTAAGTTTGTTACACGGAACGTAGGGTAAACGGAAACTTAATTGAGTCGGAAGTTCTAAACGGTAGGAAGCGGTTCCAATACGCCCCAAGATTTCAAAAGGATCAATATTGCGGATATAACTTTTATCGATTTCCCGAAACGGATTACACCTTTCCAAGGTGCGGTTTTTCAATATTACCCAGTTACTGACTTGAAATTCAGAAGGTTTATGCCTAACATCGGCATAGTCCTTTTGGCGACTACGGGCCATCTTGTGTCCTTCTCGGACTTGAACTATCTCAACGGTTGTTTCTTGAATAAGTTCGGATCCTGTGAATTGCTTTTCACCTACTTCGGTCCATCGAATAGGAGAACGACATTTGCGATTATAAAAAGTTTCGAAAAGTGTGCGTTAACACGTGAGTGGTAACTACTGTTGTAAGAGGGTTCAACTAAAGGTGACAATACAAGTTTGTAACATGTCTTTCCAAGGTGTAAATCGTTCGTTTGCTTGGTTCGTCGGTTTGTGGATGATACGCGGTACTCATGTATAAACGTGTTCCTAAGGCTTTTTGTAAACTAGATGTGTAACGAGTATTTCGATCCGGGATAATTGACAATGGTACACCGTGTTGGAATAGAATTTCTTAATATATATTTGAACAAGTTAGTTAGGGCTCGAAAGCGTTCGTTGGAACAGGTTTCTTATCGGCTACTGAAAAATGTTCGTCAGGGCTAGTCCCCCTCGTGGTGAATACTAGTAATACATGAAGAGTCTCTCTCTCCATTGAGTAATTATATAAAAGGTTTCCTTATATGGAAGTACGAGCGAAAAGATAGGAGTGAAATGAGAACTTAGAACAGGATGATTTATACCTTGAGGTAGCCATATCGCGCATCTAGTTACCAAATGTTGAGACTTGGTGGGAAACGAGATAGTACACATGGTTGTATAGTTCGGGGTTGAGTAGTAGATGGCTAATTATCAAAAGCATAAGGATGATAAGTCAAAGAAGAAAGAGGTATCCTTGGACTGTGTGTTATCTTGGGTCCCAGTAATATCAGACGGTCATAGTAAAATAACAGTGTTATGTAACGTGGTACGTGGTGATGAGAAGATTGATCGGATTCATAGTTAAATATTCAAATTCTTCGTGCAAACTAACGAATCTCAGTTTTCTTGATTTCGAGTCGAGAGAGTATGCCTTTCAGGCGTTCAAGTAGAAATATTTCCATATTGTGCTGCACGAATTTAGCTAGTAAGGTTGGTGTGAAAATCACGTTCAAAGTTCGGACACGGAGAGGTTTAATTCTTTCCTCAGTGAGTTAACGGGGTTAAAGGACGATCAACACGAGAAAAGTCAGAAATGAATCTGTGGTAATGACTGGCGAGTTCTAAGATTTTATGAATACAAGTCAGAGTCGTGAGGGTTTCCCGATTACGTGGGGCTTCGATTTTTGCAAGGTTTACTTCAATACCTGGACCACTAACAACGTGGTTTAGGAAATTGAATTCGTTTAACCAAATTCACACTTGGAGAATTTGGCGTAGAGTTGCTCTTTTCTCAAGAGTTCAAGTGCATGAAGGAGATGTTGTTCGCTTTTCTTCCTTATTGTTGAATAGATTTAGACATCATCTATAAACACGATAACAGATTTGTCTAGATACGTTTGCATACGCGGTTCAGGAGGTCTATGAATACGGACGGAGCCGTGGATAAACTGAACGATTACTAAAAGAAATTCATAACTATCGCAACGAGTTCGGAAAGCGGTTTTGGAGACATCTTCTCCCTTAACCCTCATTTGATGATAACCAGAATCGAGGTCGACTTGGAATACATACATGATCCTTGCAATTGACCAAGAGGTCATCGGTATGGGGAAGAGGATATCGGTTCTCGACCGAAAATTACTTAGTTCACAATAATCTTTACAAAATTGTAGGGAAACATTTCTTCTTAACGAATAGGTTTTGAGCTCCCTAGTTCTATAGGTATCAAGTCAATTTCAAGATTTTTATCCAATAAGTCTAACGTACACCCTCCGATAAAATTTGTCGGCACGCAATAGTTTTCCATTGGTCGCTTGAATGGCCTAGGTAGTATCTAGGGGGAAATGGTGGAGTGCAGAGGGTATGAGCCAAAGCCTTGGATACAAAACATTCATCGGCACCCGAATCGAATAAACAAGTAATATAAGAGTTGTTGAGAAGAAACGTACCCGTGACTAGTTCATCGTCACCTCGAGTATCCTTGGCGTTAGTGTTGAAAGCTCAACTGCATGTATTGATTTTGGCCTTATTCATTGGGCATGTATTTCTAAAATGACCCGGTTGGCCACATTTATAACAAACACCCGTTTTCGGTACATTGGGCCCCTTTTGAGCGACGGGGGCGGTACTTCCACAAACATGGGCCACATGGCCACTTCTTTGACACTTGATGCAAAATGGTTTGCCACATTTACCATAATGATGTTTGTGGCACTTGTTGCAAAAAGGTCGAGTTCCGGAATAACTTTTCCTGCCGTCGGGGGTAAAAGGCTTCTTGGTGGAGCCGTTGTGGTTGTGGTTGCTTGATGGAGAGGTTTCTCATTTTCTTTTGTTGTTACCTGTTTGGTCCTCGGCCGTTGGTGCCGGCGCTTCAATTTCATCCACCGTTTTAATAAATTGGCGGGCTATCGTCACAGCCTCTTGTAGGTCGGCGGGTCTTGATGGTTGATAATGCTAAAAACGAACATATATTTCATAGCATTATTCCTCAAGAAAGACAAGCTTTTAGTTGCAATTGTCCTATTTACAAGTGATATTCGTTTAAATAATAAAAGGTGAAGACAAAAGACAGATTCGACGAATTGAAGACGCAAATGACCAAAAAGTTAAAAAGTACAAAGTACAATCAAAGAGGTTCCAATTATTGATAAGAAACGTCTCAAAATTACAAGAGTACAAGATTCGAAACACAAAATACAAGATATTAAATTGTACGCAAGGACGTTCGAAAATCCGGAACCGGGATCAGAGTCAACTTTCAACGCTCGACGCAACGGACTAAAAATTACAAGTCAACGGAGTACAAGAATATAATATAATATATATATAATTAAATTTAATTATATATATTATATTATATAATAAATAAATAAGCAGCCCACGTTTTTAAAGACTTTTGAGCCTCCCCAGCTGGCCATGCGATCGCATGGCCCTGAAGGGCAAAGCCCATGCGATCGCATGAGGCTCTTTTCCAGCCCACATGCCTATAAAAATCGAGCTTTGGTGCATCATATAATCATATATTCATCCAACTCTCTCATACGATATATATATATATATATATATATATATATATATATATATATATATATATATATATATATATATATATATATATATATATATATATAATTATATTATAATTTTAATTTTAATTTCTAATAATAAGGGTATGTTAGCGAATGTTGTAAGGGTGTAAGTCGAAATTCTGTCCGTGTAACGCTACGCTATTTTTAATCATTGTAAGTTATGTTCAACCTTTTTAATTTAATGTCTCGTAGCTAAGTTATTATTATGCTTATTTAAAACGAAGTAATCATGATGTTGGGCTAATTACTAAAATTGGATAATTGGGCTTTGTACCATAATTGGGGTTTGGACAAAAGAACGACACTTGTGAAAATTAGACTATGGGCTATTAATGGGCTTTATATTTGTTTAACTAAATGATAGTTTGTTAATTTTAATATAAAGATTTACAATTGGACGTCCCTATAAATAACCATATACACTCGATCGGACACGATGGGCGGGATATTTATATGTACGAATAATCGTTCATTTAACCGGACACGGGAATGAATTAATAGTCTATGAAATTATTAAAACAGGGGTGAAATTATGTACAAGGACACTTGACATAATTGATAACAAAGTATTAAAACCTTGGGTTACACACAGTCGATATCCTGGTGTAATTATTAAACAAAGTATTAAAACCTTGTTACAGTTTAAGTCCCCAATTAGTTGGAATATTTAACTTCGGGTATAAGGATAAATTGACAAGGACACTCGCACTTTATATTTATGACTGATGGACTGTTATGGACAAAAACCAGACGGACATATTAAATAATCCAGGACAAAGGACAATTAACCCATGGGCATAAAACTAAAATCAACACGTCAAACATCATGATTACGGAAGTTTAAATAAGCATAATTATTTTATTTCATATTTAATTTTCTTTATTTTATATTTAATTGCACTTCTAATTATCGCACTTTTATTTATTGTTATTGTATTTAATTGCACTTTTAATTATCGTACTTTTTAATTATCGCAATTTTATTTTATCGCACTTTTATTTATCGCAATTTCATTATCGTTATTTACTTTACACTTTAAATTAAGTCTTGTATTTATTTTTAATATTTTACATTAGGTTTTAACTGCGACTAAGTTTTAAAAATCGACAAACCGGTCATTAAACGGTAAAAAAAACCCCCCTTTATAATAATAATATTACTTATTTATATATTTGTATTTTTATAAATTAAAACTAATATAACGTTAAGCTTTGGTTAAAGATTTTTCCCTGTGGAACGAACCGGACTTACTAAAAACTACACTACTGTACGATTAGGTACACTGCCTATAAGTGTTGTAGCAAGGTTTTAGTATATCCATTCTTTAAATAAATAAATATCTTGTGTAAAATTGTAGCATATTTAATAGTATTTAGTTGTAAAATTTAATAGTATTTTATACCCCTTAGCTTTAACTATCAAGTATTTTTGGCGCCGCTGCCGGGGAATCCAATTTCTTGCTTAAACGCCGGAAGCGCAACGCTAATATAAAAAAATACGCTTTTGTAAAAATACGTTTTAAATATTCGAAAATATAAAAAGAAAAATGAAAATATAAATATTTTTAAGAGTTTGTTAAATATTTTAGTTTTATAAAATTTCTTTATTTCTATTTTTAGTTTGTAAAAATATAATTTTTATTTAATTTATATAAATATATTTGAAGGTTTTTCGTATGCCCGAGAGACATATCAAATTAACGTGGCTAATATGTTTTGATCCAAGTCGGGTCATACCCAATAACAAGCTTACCGACACCTTATACGTATTTGATCTTAACGATTGGATCATTAAACAAATACGCGACACTTGGATTTTAGAAAATCGGGTTTCTAAAATATTATCACTTGAGATAAATTATTTGGATAATTTATATATAATTGTTTATCGGTTTAAATGATTATATTGTGTTATATTTTATAAAAGGTTTTATAAAATATATAAGTAACAAAATAATACATAAGTTTATGACAAGTTTATAAACTTTTATAAACTTACAAGTATTATTATTAAACATTATAAGTGTGCAGATTTTGGGACTCCAAGGAGACACCCCATGCTTATTTTGGTTACTTTAAAGTTGACACAACTCCTAAGGAACATGCCTAACTAGTTTACCAAGGCTTGACTCAAGTGATACATAAAAATACACAAAAAATAGCAAGTGAAATTCAGCTCCTTTTGCTGAATTCTGGCTGATTTTCTGCTGTCCAAGAGGGAGTTCTTGAGCTTATTTGGAAGCTTATTTTCAAGTGTCAATAAATCCTAACCATTGTACAAGGTGTTGGTGTCAAGTTTGGGGTATAATCTCTTGAGGTTTCATCACTTTGAGGCTTGCATTCATCATCATCTTCATCATCATCTTGCAACTTTGAATACAACCCTCAACTAGCTTGAGGAGGTGTAATCTCTAAACCCACTCTTAGTTTGTAAGTATGTTTCACAACTTGATCCTATTTGGGATTTAACTTTAATTGGTTAAAGATTTACAAGTTTTAAAATGGTAATTTATACGCTTCCGCAAATCTTATTTCTTGAATGATTATAAGTATTATGAAACTTGTTAAATTCCAACAATATTATAAATATATAATACAGCAAAAAAAATAAAAAAAATAAATAATAAACTCTCGGGCCTGCTACTGTAGCAGCCCGTAACCTGGCCCAAAATCCAAGCTCATGCGATCGCATGAGCCCGAAGGCATATTTTCATGCGATCGCATGAGATCGTCTGACACGCCACAGTTTACCCTAATTCAGCATTTATTATGGGTATTATTGATTATTATTAATTTAAAACCTTAATTAGGTTTTTAATATTTAATTAGTTAGTTTAGATTTTAATTAATTTATGTATTTAGGTTAATTAATTTAAATAATTTATAAAATTAATACTTTTATAAAATAAATAATATAAAAATAATATTTTTATAAAAATTGTACTTTTTACAACTTTTAGTATATTTTTATATTTTGTCCTTTTTTAATTATTTTAGCATAATATTTGTATTTTTCGCTCGTATTTAGTTTTAAGATATAGTTTTTGCCATAGTTATTTTTATTTCTAGATTTTTAGGCTTTGCCGTAAAATCCTTTAAGTGCTTTCTCTTTGGACTAAGATTTAGGTGCTTTAGAATTTTGCGACGCCTTTTTAAGTTTTAGTACCTTTTTAAGATATTGCCATTTGGGATATAGTTTTACTTGTAAGCTTTAATATTTTTAGACGCAACTTTTAATTCTTAGTTTTTAGTTCCTTTTTAAGTTTCGACGTGCTGCTTTCTTACTTTCATTTTTCGACGCCTTTTACCTATGTATCAATTATCACTCCAATTAGTAATCTCAATTTGAAATTTTTATTTTAAGTTAGTGATAGTAATGAGGTTGGGTTAGTCGAGTGTTTTAAAGTTTTATAAGTCACTCTTTTTCTTTCTTATTTTTCGACGCCTTTTATTTTTCAACCCTTTTATTTTTCGACATTTTTCGACGCGCAATCTTTTTCTTTCTTATTTCTCGCCATTCTAGTTTTAGGACATAGATTTTTATTCTACTTCTTCTCTAAATTTCTTAAAATTACGAAAATTTATTTTAAGTGGTTAAATTGATAGACATCAAAATTTTCTGGTTCGTAGTAATAGTTGGATTTGTAAGTGGACCGGGTTATTGGAGCCAAACAGTACTCAATTATATTGAGACCAAACGAATCCTGCCCCTCTGCTGCATCTTTTGGCTATTCGAAACGTGGGCAAAATCAGAAAAGTCTATTAATTGGATAACTTATATAATTTTTCTTTCCTTTTAAAAACTAATAGGATATTCAGTGAATGCACCGAGCAAGACGTTCACCACCTTTTGTACGTTCACCACCTGTAACTCGATCAAGACATCTAGCTAATATTGTCGCCGTTGATTTTTCTTTAGAATCGTCATCCAGTCGACCAAGTACTCCAATTCAAATTTCCGATAATCCATTTTTTGAACCCGACCTCACAATTGAGAATCCGGAGAATATTCAGGGACAATTCATAGATCCTGAACCATTAATTTTTCCTCCGGAACCACCAATCATTCAAACAGAGATTGTTGAGGAACGAACCATTAAATCAGAATCCTCTAGTGATTCAGATTCAACAAATTCAATTATGGAGAATCTGAAACCTCTAAGTATGGAAGACCGAATGAGAGCTAAACACACTGGCCAAGGTCACGCAATTACTCATCCAGACATTAATGCGCCAGATTATGAAATCAAAGGACAAATTCTACATATGGTGACTAATCAATGCCAATTTAGTGGTGCGCCGAAGGAAGATCCAAATGAACATCTTCGTACCTTTAATAGGATCTGCACACAATTTAAAATAAGAGAAGTTGAAGATGAACAGATATATCTCATGTTATTTCCCTGGATTTTAAGGGAGAAGCCAAAGATTGGTTGGAATCGTTACCTGAAGGGCGATTGATACATGGGACGTTTTAGTTGAAAAATTTCTTAAACAATTCTTTCCGGCATCTAAAGCCGTAAGACTTCAAGGAGAAATTGTTACGTTCACACAGAAACCAAATGAAACTCTATATGAAGCATGGACAAGATTTGGAAAATTATTAAGAGGATGTCCGCAATATGGTTTAGACACTTGTCAAATAGTACAAATATTCTACCAAGGATGCGACATCACTACAAGGAAAGACATCGATATAGCAGCTGGTGGTTCTATTATGAAGAAAACCGAAACTGATGCTTACAAAATTATTGATAACACTGCTTCTCACTCACATGAGTGGCACCAAGAAAAAGATATCGTTAGATCATCTAAAGCAGCTAGAGCCGATTCTAGCCATGACTTAGATTCCATTTCCGCAAAGATAGACGCTGTCGAGAGACGAATGGAAAAGATGACTAAAGATATTCACTCAATACGAATTAGTTGTGAGCAGTGTGGAGGACCACATTTGACAAAAGATTGTCTCAGTATTGAACTAACAATGGAACAAAGAGAGAATATTTCATACATAAACCAAAGGCCTGGAAATAATTATCAGAATAATTATCAACCGCCAAGACCAATTTACAATCAAAACCAGAATTATAACCGAAATATTCCATACAACAACCAACAAGGTCCTAGCAATCAACAAGTATCCAATAATACTTACAATCAGCAAAGACCTAATTTTCAAAAAACAAACCACCACAAACCAATGATAAAAAGCCGAATTTAGAAGATATGATGACGAAGCTAGTTGAAACTCAAACACAATTTTTCACATCTTAGAAACAAACCAATGAACAAAATGCTCAAGCATTTAGAAATCAACAAGCTTCTATTCAAAATTTGGAACAAGAAGTAAGTAACCTAGCAAGGTTAATAGGTGAAAGAAAACCGGGAAGTCTACCTAGTGATACAAATGCTAACCCCCGGAATGAAACAGCTAAAGCTATTACCACAAGAAGTGGTACAACACTTAAACCACCTGAAATACCTGTAATTTCTGATGAAGCTATTCCTACTCCACAAGAACCACAACCTGAACAAGATAAGGAAAAAGAACCGGTAGTTGAAAAGGTTAATGAAGATAACACAGTTAAGGCTAAACCTTATGTTAAACCATACCAACCACCACTTCCTTATCCGAGTAAAATGAAAAAAGAGAAACTTGAAGCCGAGCAATCCAAATTCTTGGATATGTTTAAACAGATAAATGTAAATCTTCCTTTCATTGATGTAATTTCAGGAATGCCTAGATATGCTAAATTTCTGAAAGATCTAATCTCGAATAGAAAGAAAATGGAAGAACTCTCGGCTGTTACTATGAATGCTAATTGTTCAGCAGTGCTGTTGAATAAGATACCAGAAAAATTATCAGATCCAGGAAGTTTCACAATTCCATGTTTTCTAGGTAGTCTTAGTTCAATAGAAGCATTGGCAGACTTAGGTGCTAGTAAAAATTTAATCCCGTATTCACTATACACTAAACTAGACCTTGGAGAATTGAAACCAATAAGAATAAGTATACAACTAGCCGATAGATCAATAAAATATCCTAGAGGGATAATGGAGAACATGCTAGTTAAAATTGGTACTTTAGTATTTCCAGTAGATTTTGTTGTTCTGGACATGGAAGAAGATTCTCAAGTTCCTCTCATATTAGGAAGACCATTCTTAAACACGGCTAAAGCAATGATAGACGTGTTTGGTAAGAAACTGACCCTAAGTATAGAGGACAAGAGTGTTACCTTTTCAGTTGATAGAGCTATGCAACAACCGCAATCTGCGGATGATGCATGTTATTATATTCAAACTATAGATTCACATGCAGAATTGTTAGAAGAATTTCCAGAATTACAAGGAACAGGAGAATGTTCTTTAGGAGAAGGAACTGAACCAATTGATGAAACTGAAATATTAGCTACACTAATAGCTAATGGATATGAACCAACAACAGAAGAAATTCAAATGCTAAAAGAAGAAGACAGATATCGATATAAATCATCGATAGAAGAACCTCTGACATTAGAGTTAAAGCCACTTCCAAACCATTTGGAATACGCTTATTTACATGGTGAATCTGAATTACCTGTAATAATATCGTCTTCTCTTACTGAAAATGAAAAATCTCAACTCATTTCTGTGTTAAAAGCTCATAAACCAGCTATTGCATGGAAGATTCATGACATTAAAGGAATAAGTCCTTCGTATTGCACACATAAAATCCTTATGGAAGAAGGTCATAAAACGTATGTGCAACGCCAACGAAGACTAAATCCTAATATGCAAGATGTTGTTAAAAAAGAAATTATTAAACTGTTAGATGCAGGTTTAATTTATCTAATTTCTGATAGTCCGTGGGTAAGCCCAGTTCAATGCGTGCCTAAGAAGGGTGGCATGACTGTCATTACAAATGAGAAAAATGAGCTTATTCCTACTAGGACTGTAACAGGATGGCGTGTGTGTATTGATTATAGAAAATTAAATGACGCTACCAGAAAAGATCACTTTCCCTTACCTTTTATTGATCAAATGTTGGAAAGATTAGCCGGAAATAGTTACTATTGTTTTCTTGATAGTTTTTCTGGATATTTTCAAATTCCAATAGCACCCGAGGACCAAGAGAAAACCACATTCACGTGCCCTTATGGTACTTTTACTTACAAACGCATGCCATTTGGACTTTGTAACACCCCTGCAACCTTTCAAAGGTGCATGATGGCGATTTTTCACCACATGATAGAAGAATGCATGGAAGTTTTCATGGATGACTTTTCAGTCTTCGGTGATACATTTGAATCATGTTTAGTTAATCTTGAATGAATGCTTATTAGATGCGAACAATCAAATCTAGTTCTTAATTGGGTGTAACAACCCGACATCGTTTTACCAAAAACACGCCTAAAAAAATTTTTTTGTCAGACAGCGTATCTGGACGGCGTCCCATAATCTGGACGGCGTCCAGAGATGAAGACCAGGACGGCGTCCCATGATTCTGGATGGCGTCCAAATGAACTAAAGTGGACTGATCAATTTTTATTTACACGCGAGTGGAAAACCCGCTTCCCGACACTTTTAAACGTAACCAATTTCACAATATGTCATATTAAGTAAAACTAAGATATTTCCACCATAAAAACAAGTTTTACGACACCGGGCCCACAATGACCCGTTTTACAAATAATGTAGCGATTTCGACCCATTTATCTCTTTAGACGGATTAGGACTCCACAACCCAACCCTATACCAAGAGCATAATCCCGGGGACTACCAAAACTCCCATCCGCGTCCAATTATTCGAAAGCTACCCCATCAAGCCCAACCGCTCGTGCACGTCTAGTCTAACAACTAGCTAGCATCATTAACACAATACCTGTAAAAAGGTAAACAACGAGAGGGGTAAGCTTAACGCTTAGTGAATGCAATAATTATACATATACATATATAATGTACCTACTTGCATACACTTACTCACATACCGCATACATGCTAGCAACATAATTAGCAAACCATCTCAAGTATCAAGCTAATAACCTCTAATAACGCAAGCTAGCATAACCAATATCATATACTCAAACAATATAATATGCTACACTACAACACATACACAATACCATATGGTTAACCATAAACGCTATGGTGCTACCGGCTCGTGGTTCACACCGTACGCAATGCTATGACGCTACCGGCTCCTTGGTTCACGCCACTACGCATTTGAGTCATACTCTTTTATAGTGCTACCGGCTCGTGGTTCACACTTTGATGCTACCGGATCGTGGTTCACATCTCATTTTATAGTGCTACCGGCTCGTGGTTCACACTTTGATGCTACCGGCTCGTGGTTCACATCTCATTTTATAGTGCTACCGGCTCGTGGTTCACACTTTGATGCTACCGGCTCGTGGTTCACATCATGACACTCGTCACACACATGTTATGGTACTACCGGCTCGTTGGTTCATACCATAACATTCACAAATAAATACACTATATACATACATGCATAATTATTCCACTCACCTCGGAATGCCCGCACAAGTAGTGTATTATGACCTCCGTCCTCATATCCGAGCAAGCAACCACCTATATCACACATAGGCACAATATGTACATAAATAGAAATTCTCTGAAAGAGAACCCGACACTCACATCCCTTAGTCGAGGGATCTCACCTTGCTCGCCAAAACCCGCCCATTTAACACCTAATGGACACAAATCAATTACCACTTCGGGTGGTAATTCAAACCCACGCAACAAAGTACAATTTAGCCCAAATTGTACTCGACACCAAGTAGACCAAACCTAGGTCTTAACACTAAATTAGTACGTAGGTAGTAAACATTTCAATCGTCACTTACACCAAAACCCCAACACGTGTAATATTGACCCATATTGCTTTTGACTACCTTTGACTTATGTTAAAGTATCACTTTAACCCAAAAATTACTTCTCGCGAGTAATTACCTTCAAAAACATCATTTAATACCTAACAAAAACGTTTAACATTCATTAAATCCAAAATTAGTGTCATCATCAATTTTGACCCATCTAAGTCAACCCATTTTGACATAAGTCCCAAAAACATCTTTAATCACTAACGGCTAGTGATTAACTTTCCAAAATACCATTTAACACATGAATCAAACATTTATATACTTGATTCATTAAATCTTGACCTCATAACTTAGTTTGACACTAAATAAAAGGTTAACACCCATTTTGTCATACAAACATGTTTTTATGAACATCTAAACACTAACACATTTACAATCTAGTGGTTAAACACCCAAACCATGACCAAATTCATCATCAAACCCTAAACCACTAATAACGGGTCAAAACCCATCTACTAACCACCACAAACCCATTTCGCAACCATTAAAGGGTTCCTAACAAAATCAAACTCAAACCCTAATATGAATATCAAAATCAAATAATGGATTTCGGAGTTAGAACTTACCAACACCATCACAACGTAGCTAAGGATGAGATCAACAACTTTTACTCTCGCGACTTGACCCGTTTCACCCTTCTTCTTCCTCAAATGGAGCTCTCTCTCACTAAAAACACTTCCTCTCTCTAGGGTTTGAAGATGAGAGTGTTGGTGGGTGAAATGTGATTCACAAATGAGATTGGATCAGTTTTAGAGGCTCCAAACCGACCCCCAAGTGATAAGACACAAATACCCCTTTTAAATTCATTAAAATTCCAACAGTTGGCCTGTCAGGCCATTTGGACGGCGTCCAAAATGGCTGGACGGCGTCCAACCTTTCACTGGTGGACGGCATCCCAAAATCTGGACGGAGTCCCACTGAACTGAGTCTGAAACTGAACTTGTTTTGGTCGTAACTTTCAAACCGTAGCTCTGTTTTTGATGAATCAAATATCGTTGGAAACGTAATGAGATTTACTATCCAATGGTAAGGGTTTAGAACATCAACTTCAACTTTATTTGGGATCCAAATATACGCTTACAAGCCTCGTAATTCGAATGATGTCCAAAATAACGTGTAACTAAAAAACGGGTGTTACATTGGGAGAAATGCCATTTCATGATTAAAGAAGGCATCGTTCTTGGACATAAAATTTCAAAGGAAGGAATTGAAGTGGATAGAGCTAACGTAGATGTAATTGCTAAATTTCTACATCCCACCAATGTTAGAGGAGTTAGGAGTTTTCTAGGGCATGTCGGTTTTTACCGACGTTTCATAAAAGATTTTTCTAAAATTGTCACTCCTATGAATAAACTCCTAGAAAAGGATGCTCCATTCATCTTTTCAGATGAATGCATCAAATCTTTTAATATTCTTAAAGAGAAACTCACTAATGCGTCAATCATGATAACTCCAAATTGGAATCTACCGTTTGAACTAATGTGCGATGCAAGTGATTTTGCAATGGGAGCCGTTTTAGGACAAAGGATTGAAAAAAGATTTCAACCTATATATTATGCTAGTAAGACGTTACAAGGAGCACAAACGAACTATACAACTACTGAAAAAGAACTCCTTGCTATTGTCTTTGCTTTTGACAAATTTCGTTCATATCTCGTTCTAGCTAAAACGGTGGTCTATACCGACTATTCTGCTCTTAGATACCTATTTTCGAAACAAGATGCTAAACCAAGATTAATCCATTGGATCTTACTCTTACAAGAGTTTGATATTGAAATCCGAGATAAAAGAGGAGCAGAAAATCTCGCCGCTGATCATCTTTCTCGTCTTGAAAATCCGGAATTAGAAGTTCTAAATGAATCGGCCATACAAGACAACTTTCCTGATGAATATCTATTGAAGATAGATCATAATGAAATTCCATGGTTTGCATACTATGCAAACTACTTAGTATGTGGATTCCTTGAAAAAGGATTATCGTACCAAAAACAAAAGAAATTCTTCAGTGATATAAAACACTATTTCTGGGAAGATCCACATTTGTTTAAAAGTTGTCCCGACGGAATAATACGCAGATGTGTATTCGGAGATGAAGCTAGTAAAATCTTAAACCATTGTCACACAGGACCAACAGGAGGGCATTATGGGCCTCAACTAACAGCAAGAAAAGTTTATGATGCTGGATTCTATTGGTCTACAATTTACAAAGACGCACACCTTCTTTGTAAATCATGTGATGCTTGTCAAAGGGCCGGAAAAATAAGTCAACGTGATGAAATGCCACAAAATATCATTCAAGTATGTGAAGTATTTGACATTTGGGGTATTGACTTTATGGGTCCATTTCCAAAATCTCATAATAATTTATACATTCTCGTAGTCATTGATTATGTATCTAAATGGGCGGAAGCACAAGTTCTCCCAACTAACGATGCACGAGTTGTAGTCAACTTTTTAAAACGTCTTTTTGCAAGGTTTGGAACACCGAAAGCTTTAATAAGTGATCGGGGTCCTCATTTCTGTAATAATCAACTTGAGAAAGTTCTTAAAAGATATGGAGTAACTCATAAAATCTCCACTGCATATCATCCACAGACAAGTGGACAAGTTAAAAATACCAACCGAGCTTTAAAACGTATTCTAGAGAAAACCGTAGGATCAAATCCGAAGGAATGGTCCATTAAGTTGGAGGATGCACTCTGGGCTTTTAGAACAGCCTACAAAACTCCAATTGGAACCACACCTTTTAGACTCGTTTACGGAAAAGCATGTCATCTTTCAGTAGAAATTGAACACAAAACATTTTGGGCTTTGAAGACATGTAATCTTGATTTACATGAAGCTGGACGTCTACAGTTAAGTCAATTAAACGAATTAGAAGAATTAAGACATCAAGCATACGAAAATTCGTTAATCTATAAAGAAAGAACGAAGAAATGGCATGATAAAAGAATCAGAAGTTCAAAAGAATTTAAAGAAGGATACAGAGTTCTTCTTTTCAATTCACGATTCAAGCTATTTCCTGGAAAATTGAAATAAAGATGGTCTGGACCATTCATAGTCAAAAGAGTTTTCCCATACGGAACGATAGAATTAATAAATTCAAATGGGATTGAATTTAAAGTTAATGGTCACAGAGTTAAACACTACATAGATAGTCCGATGGAAGTCAACAACGAAGTTAATCACAATTTCGATACCACAGCTAACTAAGTGTGGGGAGAATCAAGTCTTTAAAGGATAATATGTATTTCTGTTAGAGTTAGATTTTCTGTTTTCGTGTAGTTCTCGAAAATGGAACCCGAATGGTCTTTCCCTAGCAGACCCTAAAGAACTAGTCTTCTCCCCTCATTCTGAATTTTTATTTTTTTAGGTTTTTACGAAATGAAGACTTCCTATGAACTAAACCATGGTCTAATGCTACACGCTTTGATCACAAAACGAAATAATGACACCCTTCCAAGTGAAATAGTATCATTAATCAGAGGTAAATTGGACGGAGTAAGAAAAGAATCCAGATGCGAAGATAATAAGTTACAATTTGGTAAAGGAAAATCAAAATCCGCAGCGAAAAGAAGAGCACGACACCTTAAAGATGTCACAAATGCGAAAAATGGTCACACGAAGGTAAATGTTCAAATAATCAAACTTATTCAAACACCGAATTTGTTACTTTATGCAGAGATGTACCGTTCATATGTTTAGAAGAAAATACATTAAATGCTCGAGGTTACGCCTATGTAGCCATGGAAAATCAATTAGTCCGACTATCTTATGAGTGGGCTAGAGCATATTACTAAGAAATATATTTCACAGGTAAGTTTGTACAGTTTTCATTTTTATTTTTATTTTTATTTTTATTTTTAACCTTTTGATAATAAATGCTAATTTGTTCGCTATAAAGTATTAAATTGGTATTCGATAAAATTAGGTCTTGCGACCGAAATTATTGATATCATACAAAAATTTATTACATCACTGCGAAATTTAACGTTTATTCTTAAGGTATAAATATCTTTAATCAATCAAACCAAAATATTTCAAAAATTCGTCATGAGTTAAATTAGGTCATGGAACCGAAATTACTTTACTTAAAAGAGGGGCGTATATTTTTGATAATATTTGATTGATTAAAGTGGGATAAAAGACCAAAAAGATTTTTAATTTTATTTTTACCATGTTTTTAAAATTAATATATAAATCTTAAATTAATATTGTGCAATTTTTAAAATTAATATATTTAAAATTGTAAATATTTGAAAAATTAATATTTTTAATATAAGTTTGTATGTATAAAAACAAAAATATAATATAAGTTTGGTGTGAATTTTTAATTTCTAATAATATGAATTTTTAATTTTATGCATTTTAAATTTAAGTTTGGTGTGAATTTAAAAAAAAAATTTACTTTATTTCGTAAGTTAAAAATATGATTTTTAAAATTCGTCGTGAGTTGAAGTCTAGGTCATTGAACCGAAATTGCTTTACCCGAGGGAGAGACGAGAACTTTTATTATCATTATTTTTAATCTTATTGAATTAAAGTATGCCAAAAACATTAAAAAACCCAAAAATCTTTGCTTTTAAAACCGCGCTTAAAAGTGACAAATTTTAAAATTTTTGTCGAGGGACGGACTAGGACAACGATCCGAAATGCCCTCGCTCCTAAAGGAAAAAAATTTTTTTAGAATTTTATTAATTATATGTTTTAGAAGTTATAAGGTTTTATAAAAAAAAAAAAAAAAAGGGCAAAGTAATGTTCCCGGATACCCATGCGATCGCATGGGTATTGCACTCCAACTCCATGCGATCGCATGGGTATTGCACTCAGGCCAGAAATAAAAGGCAGTCTGTTCTGTCTTCTTCACCACAATACACACACATACACGAAAAACACTCAAAATCCTCTCAAATTTTATCATTTTTCCACCGTAATTCATCAAATTTTTTGCTCTAATCATGCCTAGAATCTCATTCTTAGCAAAAAGGTAAAAAATTACACCCCTAAACTCTATAAATTCCTAGTTTTTGTGATAATTACCAATATTTTACCTAATGCAATTTTGTTGATTTCTAGTGTAATTAGTGTTAAATTGTTAGTATTTTATGTATGTATAACCTAGATTGATGCTATTTAACAGGATTTGAAGCCAAAAACTTCAAAAAATTTAGAAATCTAAGGTTTGTGTTCTTGAGCAATTTGGGGCTTTTTGATATAAACAGGTTATGGCCGATTTTTGTTATGAATTATTGCTAAATTGAGTAGTGTAACATGTTTAGGTAGTTAAATGATCCAAACATTGATCCTAAACATGATTTTTGAAGATTAAAGTGGAATTGTTAGGTACAAAATTCATGAACTTGATTAATTTGATATATTTGCCAATTGAGACTTGTTTAATTGCTAGTAATGACTATTTTGACATTTTATTTGAGTTATATGCTTATGAAATTTGTATACATTTTCATATGTGCTTATTTGAAAAAGTGTAGAATTATGAAAAATTGTGAAAATGTGTATAAGTTTAATTTTGATTTAACATGTTATTGTGAATGTTTTAAGTTGTTATTTTGGTAACACTAATGCATATTTGGATGCACAAATTTTGTGTTTAATGTGTTTTGCAGAAAGCCGATACTGGAGGTTCAGGAGCATCATCATCTAGATAGCCTGCTCCAGCACCAGAACCAGAACCAGAAATGCAACACGAGCCAGAACCCGAACAAGAACCACAACAGGAACCACAACAACGGCCTGATCAACACGTACCTTATTATGATCCGGTACATTTTGTTAATGAATTCATAGTATTCTCGATGAGGCCGCCAGTAGAATACCCAACGATTCCTGAGCACACTTTGCATCCTAATCTGAGATTTGATAGAAGATGGAGGGATTACGAGACATATCAAAGGAACAAATTCAGATTGGTAACTAAAAATGTAGAGGTGCCAAGGGTAATCGATTGGGATCCTTTGGAAAGAGTTCAGCTAGCTAATATAGTCAGACTGATACTGATTCAGAGGTACGGGAACTCTTCTTTTACAGATTGGGAACGTCTTTTCACCATTCGTAGACCTGTATATAAGGAATGGTGTGTTGAGCTCATGAGTACTGTATCACTTGTTACAAATATAGTTAGAATAGATGATAGAAGATTTCTTAGGTTTATAATTGGCAGTAGGATGTACAGAATGTCCATGCGAGACATGGCCAGGGCTTTACATATATATACTCCTGGCGAGTTGCTACTACCCGATTGTACAAATTTGATTCATTATGGTGAAAGGGTAGATAGCAACTTTGAAGCTGACGCCATTTGGAGGCGTATGTCACATTTTGATGTTTTTACATGAGCGGGAGGACACTCCTTTACACGTATTGACAGAGCCGAGCTTCGTATCATTCATAGATTTTTGGCTAACTCGATTACACAAAGAGGTAACAATAAAGAAAAAATAACCTTACATGATTTATTCTACCTAAAGTGTATTCGGGATCCTAGAAGCTTTGTCAATATCCCTTACTGTGTTGGTTTCTATTTATCTAAAATGGTAGAAGGAATGCAGGACGGGAGTATAATAGGAGGAGGTATTTTTGTTACTCTCATTGGAGAGTATTTAGGTGTTGATAGGAACCAAGGGGGTCCATTACAGCTTTGTAGAGAACAGGTTGAGCCTTTAGGATTGAAAGTTTATGTGGGTGCTAAGGTATTGAAAAGTAGACGCAACCAGGCAGTACCCTATGAGGGCCCTCATCCACAGGTGGAAAGGGGCTCAGACGAGGAAATGGATGAGGCGGAAGACATTAGGGATGTCTTACGAGATGCTATTCTTGACGTCCACGTTCGTATAGATGAGGAAGCAATGTCGAGCGCGGCCAGACATAGTATACGAGGATTATAGGCGACGCCAACACGATAGCTGGTTAGTTCATCAGCACCAAATCATGAGCCATCTATCATATCAGGTACCAAATAATTACGTGCCTACTCGACCTGCTCATTTTCCGCCACACAACCCCGACATCCGACCACCCTTTAACCGGTATGACTATAACCAAGCCTATCAGAACACCTATAACCAACAATGGAACCCACCTGACGAGATGAACTGGAACCCTTATCCAGACTGATTTAGTTCCATTGGTTATTTTTATGATTTTTATATTTTTATCTTTTTAATTATTCATGTTTAAACTTATGTTGTTGGATATATTTATGTAATTTTTATCATTTTTATTATTATTGTGTACTAATATTTCACATTTAGGATTTGAAAGTGGGATATTAAGTCCCATTTCAAATTGTCATGCATGTTTATATTTGTATGTATGTATATTGTCGATTGTACAAAACAGGGTAAAACGGCGCATTTTCAAATACTGGCATTAAGTTCAGCAAAAGCTAGTAATTTTGACGACAAAACGAAAAACAAATGTGATGAAACAACAAGACGGAATGAACAAATGATGTGCACCATTTATTATTCAGCAAACAAACGCCAATATGTTTGGAAACTTTGGTAAAATTTAATCATTTTTCTACGCTAATCACCCTCAATAATTTAAATTTTTACTGATTTCTTGCAAATGAGGGCATTGCAAGATCTTAAGTGTGGGAAGGGGTTAAATTCTTTCGGAATTTTAAAAATTTTTTAACTTAAAACACTTGGTTACCATTAAAAATACTAGTAACGCAGTAGTTGTATTAGAATCTGGTGCTCTCTGATAATAAAGAACAGCCCTAGTCTTATATACTGACTACCCAATTCTAGTAAAAAAAATTTAAAATTTTCAATTAAATGAACTCAAAATCATGTTTATACATATTTATGAACGATAAAACTAGGTGTTAACACCGAAATTATTGTTACCTCGGAAAGGACATAAATTGAGAAACAAACCAAAATGTTAGAATTCATTTAAAATGGAATAGAGGACAATAAAAAGGAAAATAAAAGCCAAGTGTGAGAAAATTTACCAAGTTATTTTAAACATATGTCACATATTTCTGTAACAAATAATTAAAGATACTTTTGCTTTGGACTAAACTAAACAGTTTTACCCGATTTACTGTAAGAAAGATGGATCTACACGATGAATCAATTCCATCATTAAAAGGAAGTAAAGTCTTTCGAAAAAGAAACGCGCTTCTTGATTTAGGTCATGAAGTTGTCGTTCAGACCAACTGTAGGTTGATGAAAAATCTAGAAAAGTCATCTCTAAAATCAGCAGGAAATTCACGGATCTCAGCATCAAATAGGGTCGCCAAGTGGTCAGACTTATCCTAACCATGAGAGGATCTGTCTTGTAAAATGGGGAGGACGCCGTGCAAATTAGCTTGATAAGACTAATGAATCAGATCCCTAGAAAGGATAATCTCCTTAAAGATCAAAAATCAGTTTTTAAGACTGATATTACTCAATCCTAGAGATTGACCTTAAAGATTGAGAATTACAAACTCATAGAATTCAATGATATCTAAACTCGAGCTTGAACGAGAAAATATTTTGATCAAAATTACAAACCGGTTTTTTTTTTTAAAAACCCATTTTCAATGCATTCATTACCATTGAACGTAAAATCCTAGGAATTCATTAGGTCACCTGAAGCAAATCGGGTGTCAACCGTAAGAACGGTGGTTGCATAGCATGGTCAAAGACAGGACCTTGTGCCAGACCGAAAAATTATAAGGGTGAGCTTTACAATTGCTCCTACAATGGATAGTAATTGCGTCCGACACGTTATAAGACCATAATTAAAAGCATGTCAGGGGACATTGCCTTAACAGTTGCTTGTTCAACGCTTTCCTTTACAACCGGACGGTAGTTTACCGAAAGGTAATATACGGAGCAAGTATACTGGACGTGTTACTTTCCCAATACAAGGTTAGCAAGTGGGTGACACAAAACCACAAGTTTTGAGCTAAAATTTTCAAATCTGAAACCCACCAAACCCATAAAAAGAATTTGCAAACACCGGTGAAGGGTTATTCCGGAAAACTTATCTAGGGTAAAAGCTAGATTTAATTTTCAAAAGATCAAATGTTTTCATAAAGATCCAATTTCCTTAAAGGATCTAAATTTTATAGTCATGTGGGACTGTAAACCACAACGTTACTACCATTGTTTATACCGCCGTAAAGAAATCACTGATGTACAAAGTGTGAAGAATAAAGAAGTGATTCTAGTATTTCAAGACTATATTGCTTGAGGACAAGCAATGCTCAAGTGTGGGAATATTTGATAATGCTAAAAACGAACATATATTTCATTGCATTATTCCTCAAGAAAGACAAGCTTTTAGTTGCAATTGTCCTATTTACAAGTGATATTCGTTTAAATAATAAAAGGTGAAGACAAAAGACAGATTCGACGAATTGAAGACGCAAACAACCAAAAAGCTAAAAAGTACAAAGTACAATCAAAGAGGTTCCAATTATTGATAAGAAACGTCTCAAAATTACAAGAGTACAAGATTCGAAACACAAAATACAAGATATTAAATTGTACGCAAGGACGTTCGAAAATCCGGAACCGGGACCAGAGTTAACTCTCAACGCTCGACGCAACGGACTAAAAATTACAAGTCAACGGAGTACAAGAATATAATATAATATATATATAATTAAATTTAATTATATATATTATATTATATAATAAATAAATAAGCAGCCCACGTTTTTAAAGACTTTTGAGCCTCCCCAGCTGGCCATGCGATCGCATGGCCTTGAAGGGCAAAGCCCATGCGATCACATGAGGCTCTTTTCCAGCCCACATGCCTATAAAAATCGAGCTTTGGTGCATCATATAATCATATATCCATCCAACTCTCTCATACGATATATATATATATATATATATAATTATATTATAATTTTAATTTTAATTTTAATTTCTAATAACAAGGGTAAGTTAGCGAATGTTGTAAGGGTGTAAGTCGAAATTCTGTCCGTGTAACGCTACGCTATTTTTAATCATTGTAAGTTATGTTCAACCTTTTTAATTTAATGTCTCGTAGCTAAGTTATTATTATGCTTATTTAAAACGAAGTAATCATGATGTTGGGCTAATTACTAAAATTGGGTAATTGGGCTTTGTACCATAATTGGGGTTTGGACAAAAGAACGACACTTGTGAAAATTAGACTATGGGCTATTAATGGGCTTTATATTTGTTTAACTAAATGATAGTTTGTTAATTTTAATATAAAGATTTACAATTGGACGTCCCTATAAATAACCATATACACTCGATCGGACACGATGGGCGGGATATTTATATGTACGAATAATCGTTCATTTAACCGGACACGGGAATGAATTAATAGTCTATGAAATTATTAAAACAGGGGTGAAATTATGTACAAGGACACTTGACATAATTGATAACAAAGTATTAAAACCTTGGGTTACACACAGTCGATATCCTGGTGTAATTATTAAACAAAGTATTAAAACCTTGTTACAGTTTAAGTCCCCAATTAGTTGGAATATTTAACTTCGGGTATAAGGATAATTTGACGAGGACACTCGCACTTTATATTTATGACTGATGGACTGTTATGGACAAAAACTAGACGGACATATTAAATAATCCAGGACAAAGGACAATTAACCCATGGGCATAAAACTAAAATCAACACGTCAAACATCATGATTACGGAAGTTTAAATAAGCATAATTATTTTATTTCATATTTAATTTCCTTTATTTTATATTTAATTGCACTTCTAATTATCGCACTTTTATTTATTGTTATTGTATTTAATTGCACTTTTAATTATCGTACTTTTTAATTATCGCAATTTTATTTTATCGCACTTTTATTTATCGCAATTTCATTATCGTTATTTACTTTACACTTTAAATTAAGTCTTGTATTTATTTTTAATATTTTACATTAGGTTTTAACTGCGACTAAGTTTTAAAAATCGACAAACCGGTCATTAAACGGTAAAAAAAACCCCCCTTTATAATAATAATATTACTTATTTATATATTTATATTTCTATAAATTAAAACTAATATAGCGTTAAGCTTTGGTTAAAGATTTTTCCCTGTGGAACGAACCGGACTTACTAAAAACTACACTACTGTACGATTAGGTACACTGCCTATAAGTGTTGTAGCAAGGTTTAAGTATATCCATTCTTTAAATAAATAAATATCTTGTGTAAAATTGTAGCATATTTAATAGTATTTAGTTGTAAAATTTAATAGTATTTTATACCCCTTAGCTTTAACTATCAATGGCATTACCCCGTGTGGAATTCTCTTAGGGAGGCCATCCATGTAAAATTTAACTCCTTGGGGCCCGGGGGCCATGAGGTTTGGACAAATTGAGGCTAGTTCGGTAAACCGTTGATTATAAGCTTCGAGGTCATTTCAGGCCATTTTTAAATCTCTCGGCCCCTGTTCGAGCCTTCGAGTCTCGTCTCGCGGAAAGTATTCGGTGATCATTCTTTCTCCTAATTCGGCCCAAGAGGGTGTAAGGGCTTCATCGATACCCACTGATTGTACATACGTGTTCCACCATGAGAGAGCAATACCAGTGAGAGTGAGGGTGGAAAACTTGACCTTATCTTGGTCCCGACAACCGCTTATGCTAAAAACGGCTTCCGTTTGTTTGAACCATCGGGTGAGAGCAACCGGTCCCCCAGTTCCATCGAAAGTGGGAGGGTTGTACTTCATGAAGTTTTTGTAGGAGCACCCCTCGTTTGAATTACCGGCTCCCTAATTGTTGTTGTGGTTGGAGAAGTGATCGGCCACAGCCTCACCCACGGCGGTGGCTATCATTCGTTGAAGAGCTTGTTCGAGAGTTTCGGAAGGAGTATTGTGTTGACCTTGGTGAGCCATTGTTCCTTCATGACGCAAGAATACCGTTGATTAGTATTATCAATAATACTAATCGTGATATGGAATCAAGATAAAGAGAAACTTTTTCCTTGACTCGCCTTAAATTCTTTATGTCATAATGTCAGAACGTTCATATGAGTCACCGTAATATAATCCCGGAAATTATATTACCCTGATTCATATGTGCATTCGACATCATTTCATATAGTCAAGGTGGCGTGTCAATCAAATCAACCACGTGCGATTAAGGTAGAATAAGAGCTAGATGTGAATAAAAGAGTTCGAGTATAAATGCACAAGTAGTCAAGTAATTCCTACTTCAAGTCTATATGCCGGTTGTAGTCTAGATTCACTAATGTACCCTATAACTCGGGGTTGACACCAATGAACTCTAAATCCCTACAACCAGCGCTCGGATACCATCTGTAGTGACCCGACAAAATAGTCATTGACGGCGCCGACTACTAAGGTCCCGTTACGTGGTCATAAGTCTTTAAAATAACGTTTGACCAAAATATGTCGCCTTCATTTCAAAAGTAAAGATTGTTTCCAAGTTTACAAGAATTGTTCAACCAAAAGTTACGTTACAAAGTTATAAGTACAAATGAAACCTATGCGACACAGTTTTAAATAAAGTCAAAAGACGCTCCATGTATGCACATATACTCGACATCCAAAGCAAGTATCAAAATAATGAGCGGAAGCATGTATCACATATCATTCAAAGACCTGAGAAAAACATAGAAATCTGTCAACGAAAACGTTAGTGAAATCATAGGTTTAAGTAAGTAGGTGAGTAAATAAGTAAGTTGAATCACAAGATTTATAACATCGAAGTAATAGTTAACCATTCCAAAAATTTTTATCACGAGCACCCAATTATCAAGGCTTAACTTTCCATCCATAGAACCCCATCACAATAGTGTTAGAACATACACTGTTTCTCGAAAATATATTTCATTCGTAGACGGTAGCGAACCGTCTGAATGAGGGTTTGTCAAACCCATATGAATCCATACAACATAAGTTCTCGTTTACACCCTGCAAGTGTAACTAATGATAATCGAATTGAGGATTTTGTTCTAAACTTGTATGTAGAATGTTTGTTTTCCTGTACTTGTGTTCACTTAGTAAAAAGTAACGTTTATGTTTTCTCATCCCAAATGTAAGTTTAAAAGAGTAAAAGTGGGACTATGATCTCACCTCGAGTGCAAGAGTAAAAAGATACTTCAACAAGTAACGTGCAAAGAACAAATGCTAGTCTTGACCTAAACAAGTAAGTTGTATCAATAACGGTAAACACGGTTGGTCAAAGATGTTCAATTAGTCCTATGGCTCATTAAGACTCGATTTTGTAGCACGTAAATCAAATTGTCACGTTTCATGCAAGATACAAGTATAGGAGCAAGTTAGAAAGGTTGCATAGGTATTTGGTTAAGTTGACAAAAGGTCAAACTTGGGTCGGGTCAAAGTCAACAAAAAAGTCAACACGTTAGGGTCGGGTCTCGAACTATTTTTCTAAGTTTCATAATCATATATGAGCATGTTAGAACAAGTTACATGTGAATCGGAGGTGCGTAGCATAGCAAACATTTTTCGTAAAAAGGCAAACCAAAACAGTCCCTGGCAGTTCATCTGGACGGCATCCAGATTTGCTGGACGGCGTCCAGTATTGAAGGACTGGATGGCGTCCCAATATTTGGACGGCGTCCAAATTAATATCCAGGTCCTGTTTGCTGAAACTCATAAGTGCACGAACCAAAACTCAAACAAACTCAAATTGTGAACCGAAAACACCTAGGACATGTATCATACACCGTTGGAAAGGTATTTTGACGAGGAAAAAGACTAAACACATTTCATCAATCAATTCAACACTTACAATAACCCAAATCACATTCAATGCTCCTCATTTATGACATTCAAGTTCAATAATCTCATTCCATGATTCGGTGATCCAATTTACACATATGATATGCCGTTTCGAAGATAATTAAACATGCAATACAACTAAACACTTACTAACAACATATCATGTCATTTAAGGCATCAAAAGTTCATTTCAAGTTCATCAAACCCTAACTCAAAGTTCACAAAATCAATAATCATGTTTATGAAGTTTTCTTAATCAACCTACACATCAATTTGAAGCTAATGATGCTAGTAACACATTTAATACATGCACTTTTAACATCTAACAACTTTTAAGCAACTAAATCTAAAGAACATCACACCAAAATTTAAGTTCATGCTAGTTACTTCAAAACAACAAAAGCGAGCATACAAATCACATATTCATGTTAGACTTGAGCCATAGACAATAATTAACACTTTTATAAGTTTACAAAATCAAGAACAAGGAATCTAGTGATTTCAGAAAGTTACCCAAATGAGATGAAATTGGTATCAAGTTGTAGAGGATGAAGAGAGGATTCCAAATATGTAATTTGTTTTGTAAAACACTTGCTAAATCGGATTTGGATGATGAATGTATGAATTTGAGTTTGAGAGAAAAGTTGAAGTATTGAAAGAGAATGAGATGAAATGAATGGATGAGGAAGAGTGTTAACTCTTTGACCTAGTCACCTCTTTGCCCATTTGACAACCTTAGTCCCTCAAGTTTGAATCGAGGGCGGGAATTAACTGAACGAATTATTTCAAATTATACGAGAGTACGAAAGATGTTATAATCCGATAATGAAAATATTAAGAACGTTAGCTAACGGATGGTACGAATCTAGATACGAAGGATATTATTTAAAATAAAAAGACGGGCGTTAAAATAATTTAACGGAAAAAATGCGGGATGTTACATTCACTAGGATAGTGCATTACGATCTTGTGGTAAGAGCTTTAGGTGATTGTGAAGTCATCAAAGGGATGTAAGGGTTCACAAGTTGCGGCTTATCGAGGTACTAGTGTTGTATCCGGACACTCCACCGAGTTTGGAGTATCATAGCGAAGAAAAATCTCAATTTGTAGAATTGGGGAGTGGATTAAGGAAGATTAGTTAACATCTTCCCGAACCACTATATATCGTTGTGTTTGTTCTCTCTTGCCTTATCTTTTTGATCACATTTTCACTTACATATACTTTATAAGTAGTGTTTAAGAACAAACATTTCAAATCACAGTATATCAAGTTCAAGATCAACAAAACGTAAAGAAATTTTTTTAAAAATCAACTAAGTAACTATTCACTCCCCCTCTAGTTACTTACAATTGGTATCAGAGCGCTTGCTCTAAACGTTTTGCTAAAAATTACTAATTTGGAATTAAGACTAATTTTTGCAAATCTTAGAGTTTAAGATCATGGAACAAAAGTTTAAGAACTTGAACTATAGTGAAGGATGCTCCATGCAAAGGCCTCCACTTCTTGAAAGTGAAGGATTTTGTTATTGGAAGCATCGATTTGACACGTATGTCCGCTCCAAAGACATAGACTGTCGGAACATCATTATCAAAGGTGATTATGTTCCATTTAAACTTGGTGATGATAGAAAAACTAAAATCTTTATACCCGGGGAAGAGTGGTCTAAGGAACACAAAGTAGATGTAGGCAAAAACTATGAAGCAAAAATGATTATTTTTAATGCTTTGCCTAGGAAAGAATATGAGAGAGTTTTTATGATGGGTAGTGCTAAAGAAATTTGGGATAGTATCATGGTTACTCATCATGGAAACCCGCAAGTCATAGAAAATAAAGTAGAATTGCTTATAACTAAATATGAACAATTTGCTATTGAAGACTATGAGAAAATAGATAGTGCTTATACTAGATTTAACAATATTTGTTCAAGTTTGAAAGCTCTATGTACAATTCTATACGGATAAGCAATATGTTCGAAAATTATTGAGGGCTCTACCATCAAGATGAGACCAAAAGTGATGGTCATTAACGAATCAAAGAATGCGGAAAAGTTGACTCTAGATGAACTCATTGGAAATCTCAAAGTACATGAGGTCATACTAGACAAAGAATATGAAGTAGAAAAGGCCAAAAGAGAGAAGAACAAGTCAATTGCTCTAAAGGCTAAGATTCATGAAGAATATGATGTCGATGATGATGATGACGACATTCTAAATGATGAAGAACAACTTGCTTTCATTGTTCGCTCATTTAAGAAATTTTATCGAAGGCCGGGAAACCATGTTCGTCCTCCAATGGAACTAAAGAAGACACCATTTGATTCCAAGAAGAAGTTTGTGTGAAAATGCTTTGGGTGTGGTGATCCAAATCACTTGATAAGTGAATGTCCAAAGAGAAAGAATGAAAAGGCATTTCTTGGAGGTGCATGGGATGATGAAGAAAATGACACACAAGAAGAGGGAAAAGAAACGTGTCTCATGGCCATTGATAATCCAAATGACGACAACGAAGCATCACAAGTCGGACAAACCGACAATGAGGTACTTAAAAATACATTTGAATTTAATGTTGACAACTTTGTTAAATTATGTGTTTTGAGTAATAGAGTAAGTAATAACAACACAAACCTTAAGGAAGAAAACAATTTACTTATGCTAGAAATCTTACAACTCAAAGAAAGAATCTCTAACTCACAAGAATGTCTCACATATGATGATTTAAAACATGAAAACCTTGTTTTGAACAAAGCTAACAAACTACTCGAAAATAGAATTAAATTTTCAAAATATGATGGAAGTAGTAAAGTGCTAGAAAATATTTTGAATGTTCAAAAACCAAAGAATAACAGACAAGGGTTAGGATATAAGGAGAATACTCTTAAGGTAGAAACATCTAAACATAAACCAATCGTGTTTGTTAAACCCCAAGAAAAACCCAAAGTAGTAGAAAAACCAAAAGGAGAAAAATCAACAAAGGCTATCATGATTGATCTTGAAACAAATAGAAAAGAAGTCAAGTCACTTGTGAAAAATCATTTAAAAACAATGATTAATCAAAATACTAGGAGTAACAAGACCAAAACTAAACACATCTCAAAAAGAATAATAATGTCAAAATTGTAAAAAGATGGGTTAGAGTAGGAATCTTTGATGCTAATCATCCCGGACCCAACAAATATTGGGTACCAAAGTTATTAATTGATATGTACAACACACATGTCGGGCAACAAAGAGTTCTTCACAAAGTATACGGAGCACAATGGAGGTGATGTAATCTTTGGTGGCAATGTAAAAGGAAAAATCGTCGGTAAAGGTAACATTACTAATCAAAAGATTAAACTTGACAATGTGTTACACATTAAAAACCTAAGCTTGAACTTGCTAAATGTAGGAAGAATATGTGATAAAGGTTATAACATGACGTTTACTAAAATTCCTCACACATAATAAAAGATGGTAAAAGTGTCATAAATGGAATTAGGAAGAAAGGCCTTTATACATGTAAACTAGATGACTTCAAACATGTAGATATATGTCTAACCTCTATACATGATACTACTACTTTGTGGCATAGAAGACTAGGGCATGCTAATATGAAATTAATTCATAAAATTTCTTCAAAAGACATAGTTAGAGACTTGCCTAAATTGAAATATGAAAGTCATTTTTGTGATGCATGCAAAGTAGGAAAACAAGTTCATGTAAGCCATAAGCCTAAGAACTTTATCTCAACCAAAAGATGTCTAGAACTTTTACACATGGATTTATTTGGGCCATCAGCCATACAAAGCTATGGAGGAAATTTTTATACTTTAGTGATAGTAGATGACTTTTCAAGATATACATGGACATTATTTCTAAAGCATAAAAATAAAGTATGTGAAAGATTTATAATTTTTGCTACTAAGATACAAAATTTACTTGGTTGTACTATATTAACAATAAGAACGGATCATGGTAGAGAATTTGATAATGATGCTCAATTTGGAGTCTTTTGTGATTTAAATGGTATTTCTCATAAAATCTCGGCTCCTCGCACACCTCAATCTAATGGGGTTGTTGAAAGGAAAAACCGAACCCTTCGAGAAATGAATCGAACAATGTTAAATGAACAATCTATTCCTCAAAAGTTTGGAGTGAAGCCGTTGCCACCTCCACCTACATTTAAAATAGAGTTCTAATTAGGCCATCAATGGATAAAACACCCTATGAAGTCTTAAATGGTAGAAAACCAACCGTAAGTCATCTTAGAGTATTCGGGTGCAAATGCTTCATCTTAAATAAAAAGGAATATCTTACAAAGTTTGAACCAAAGCTTACGAGGGAGTGTTCTTAGGATATTCGTTAGAAAGTAAGGCATATAGGGTTCTAAATAAATACACCAATGTCATAGAAGAATCCCTAGATGTCACATTCAATGAAACTCCTCCTCCACCTAAGACTAAACCTTTAGAAGACGATGATGTGATAGAACAAGATGCTATAGAAATAATGTCAACTCAAGTTGAGCCCAATGAAATAAATAAGGATGTATCTCATTTAAAACAAAGTAACGATAACTTAGCATCCTCAATCGATCTTAAACATGTTAAGGATCATCCTATAGAACAAGTCATAGGAGATATTAATACTAGAACCACTAGGTCTCAAGCATTCAACCTAATTGCCAACTATGCTTTCATCTCCCAAATAGAACCTAAAAATATTAAGGAAGCCTTATTAGATGAAAGTTGGGTAGAAGCAATGCAAGAGGAATTAAATCAATTCCAAAGGAGTGATGTATGGGATTTGGTTCCTTTACCTAGTGAGAGCAATATCATAGGTACCAAATGGGTTTATAGAAACAAACTAGATGAAGATGACAATGTAGTTAGAAACAAAGCTAGACTAGTTGCACAAGGATATAGCCAACAAGAGGGAATTGATTATGATGAAACATTTTCCCCCGTCGCTAGGCTAGAGTCTATAAGAATACTTCTTGCATATGCATGTGCAAATAACTTCAAACTTTATCAAATGGATGTTAAAAGTGCTTTTCTAAATGGTGTCATAAATAAAGAAGTATATGTGTCACAACCTTCGGGGTTTGAAGATTTTGAAAAACCATATCATGTTTTTAAACTTAAAAAGGCTCTTTATGGACTTAAACAAGCTCCTAGAGCATGGTATGAAAGACTTAGAACCTTTTTAATCAATCAGGGTTATGAAATAGGAAAAATTGATAATACACTCTTTATTAAAAGGCATGAAAAGGATTTAGTTATAGTTCAAATATATGTTGATGATATTGTATTTGGTTCTACTAACGAATCTCTTAGCAATGAGTTTTCTAAGTTAATGCATGATGAGTTTGAAATGAGCATGATGGGTGAACTCAAGTTCTTTCTCGGACTTCAGATCAAACAACTAGAAGATGGAACGTTCATCAATCAACAAAAGTACATTCATGAAATGATCAAAAAGTTTGGAATGCAGAACTCAAAACCAATGGCGACTCCTATGGCAACAAATGTGAAATTTACTTTAGAAGGAGAAGGAGAACCGTTCGATAGCACTAAACATAGGGGAATGATAGGATCACTTCTATATTTAACGGCAAGTGCCCGATATCATGTTTAGTGTATGTTTGTGTGCAAGATTTCAAGAGAATCCAAAGACATCACACGTTGAGGAGGTCAAAAGGATCCTTAGATACTTAAAGGGAACAATACATCTTGGGTTATGGTATCCAAAGTTCACCGGGGTTGATATTATGTGCTTTGCGGATTCCGATCATGGAGGGTCAATGATTGATAGAAGAGCACAAGTGGAGTATGCGCGTTCGTGGGTCTTTGCTTAACATCATGGTTCTAAAATAAGCAAACATCCGTTGCAATGTCTACCATCGAAGCCGAATATGTAGCTATGGGAAGAGCATGCGCACAAGTGTTATGGATGAAGCAAACCTTCCTTGATTACGGTATCATCTCATCTGAAATATCCATATGCTGTGATAATAAAAGTGCTATAGACCTATCTAAAAATCAAATATTACACTCTAGGACTAAACACGTAGACATTAGGCACCACTTCCTTTGTGACCACGTCCAAAATGGTAATATTGTGATAGACAAGGTAGAATCTGCTGAAAATATAGCTGACATATTCACTAAGCCTCTTAAAAAGGAGACCTTTAATTTGCTTAGGAATGGGTTGGGACTGATGGAACATACTCCGTAAAATCTTCTGCAGCTCATGCATGGTAAAACGTCGGTCGACCGTGAAGGCGACCGCCTGGTGTCTGACGATTTCCTTTGTCTTTTATGTACCCTCTTTAATATCCAAACAACTTTTCCACCAACCACAACTCTTCTTTAAACCCCAACCACTGGATCTCTAGATTTTCTTTTGTCTTATTACTCTTCAATGTGGTCCAAAACTCTTTCAATTCTCTTCAAGGTAAGCTTCCAAAATTTCCTTTAATTTTGTTTAATTATGTAAGAGTTTTTCCAAACTAATAGGAACACTTGTTTTCTGCATAAATTCTTCAAATTATGTGAGTAAAAAAAATTGTTATGGGAAAATTACTTATCAAATGTTCCATGAAAGTGTTTTCTTGCATAAATCTCACATATGTTTTAAAATCTTTTAAAAACCACTCATGCACACACATGTGTTTGAACAAGCCATTATGATACTTGTCAATCTCATGACTTTTATCTATACTTGGTAAACATAAAGCAAAATGATGAAACTTGTTTAAATTTTCAAAAGAAATGGTACAACTTACTTTTAAATTTTTTCTTAAATGAGTCTAGACAAGGACTAATCCACACATGTTTAGCATATAGTTTTTCAAAAACATGTAATAAACTTGAATGTTTTGCTAAAAATGTTATTTTCTTAGAAAATGACCAACACTCGAAATCAACGAATTACAAACAATAGGCAACACATGGAAACTAGGACACTTCATGAAGAGCGTGTTGTTCATCATACCGAATTTTCCGAACTAACTCAACTCTTCACTCTAAACAATTGCTTCTCATTCCTTGAGTTTGATCAAGTCATTTATCCAACATTGATTAGGGAATTCTATGCTCATCTTGACCTTTCACATCCTGACCAAGTTGCATTTCGACTCTTCAATACACCCTACACTTGGTCACTTGAAAAATTCGCAAATGTTATGGCTATTCCATCCAATGGGCATTCCTTCTATACTACTTCTACCGATCTAAGATCTCTTAACCCTACATTTCCATTACAACCTATCTTAGATCTCATTACCATTCCTGGAGCACCACGAAATCTCAACCAACGACTTCGTATTCAAGATGACGAACTACGCCATGATCTCCAACTCCTATTAAACGTCATTTGCAACAATTTTTATTGTAAGGAACCTACCACCACTTACGTTTCAGGAACCAAAGTTGTTATCATGTGGTCTCTTCTTACTCATGAGCCCATAAATCTCGCTTATCTCATAACTCAACGAATGGGTTACCTTCAAGAACTAGGAGGTCGCCCTCTTCCATACTCAAACCATCTCAATCGACTTTTCCAATTTGTTGGTGCCATTACCCCATCTCAAATTCCTCAACCCGTGTCCACAATTCCTATCACCTATTGGGTAGCACATCCGGTCGTCGTTATCTCCTCCGACAATGAAGGTTTAACTATATCTGATGCATTTAGCACCAACGGCATTTATCATTGAACTATTAATGTTGGTTAAGATAAGGTTTAAGGGCGGGTAGATACAACACTTGTCCTAAAAATTAAAACTTGTTATGTACTAATTATTGTCATGTACTTGTTATGCTTCTTACGTTTGTTGCTCTTTTACTTTCGATTTTGGTTCAAGGGGGAGTCATACTATTGATATGCATGGACAACTGATAAGCGTGTACAATTTAAGGGGGAGCATTACTCTAGGGCGCGCTTAGTTCCAGAGGGAGCTAACCTTTTTGCTTCGACAAAAGGGGGAGAAAGTGTATGTTAAGTGATGTTAACACTTATGTCGGCTTACATAACTAAACACTTACTCATATGTTTGTCATCATCAAAAAGGGGGAGAATGTTGATTAAGAATCCAATTATAATATTCAAAAGTTAATCACTTTGTTTTGATGATGACACAAAAGAAATAAGTGTTTGATCATATGTAAGACGACATGAGTTCATAAGCCTAAACTATCTCTAGCAAAAGACCAATACATAAATAATTAACTCGGTAAATTGCTATGCGGCTGCACCACGGTCGACCGTGAGTCTGACCGTGGATGCCCTGTACCAACGGCTGCAATCCTTTTCAAAACCATGATCTGCGGTCAACCTCACGGCAGAACGTGAATCGACCGCAGTTTTCTCTGTAACCAAATTCATCCACTTTAAGATAAACCACTTTGAGGCATCTATAATTTACAAAACCTTTTCAAACATACTTATAATAGTTGCCTTCTTTGAATTTGGATCAAAAGATGTTAATTTTTACTAATCACACCTAATGACATCTTAATGACGTTTTAAGCTCAAATAAGATTAAGTACAAAAGTGCTTTACTTTTAACTTGTTACAATATGTCATTTAACTACATACTAATGATGGTCATTAAAAGTCTCAACAAAAGAGTTGCTCTCCCATTACTTTTATCTATCATTTTTATGTATGTGCAATTATGAACTAGTAAGTTATTGATGTAATAATCCCCAAGTAAGCTACAACTAAATTCAAACTAGTTCATTTGAGATGGAACAAAATTCCAAAGGACATAATGCCTCCATTAGCATAGCGACAAGTAATTAAGAAAGGTTGATGAAGTTTTGGAAGATAATGCTTTGTCAAGAGACAAAATTCTGCAATTACCATATTAAGTAATCAATGACAAATGGTCAAAGCTTGAAGACTTTCTTCTTTCATGGACATGTCAACTTCTATACTTATGTCCAAAACAAAAGGGGTAATGGGGATAATTTCAGAGATAATTGGCTTTTAGTTGCAGCTATTCAACAAAGGAAAATGACGATTTTCAAAGGATAAAAACGGCTATAAGAATCAGATGTCAGACGTACACGGTCGAACCACGGTCGATCGTGCAGTGAGCCGTACAACTTCCAGGTAGATTTCTCTTTCCTATAAAAGCCAAGCTTTGGAGCATTTGAAGACTCACCTCTTGCACTCTTATTTTCTTATACTTACTGATATCATTCTTATAATTCATTGTAATCTTTTAGAGTGATTCTAGCAAGAGTACTTGTAAGCTTAAGTTGTAAGTTTACTTGTAAACTATCTTCTTAAAGGGATCTAGAAGGTAGTTGTGTTTTCACAAGGATGGTGCATTACGATCTTGTGGTAAGAGCTTTAGGTGATTGTGAAGTCTTCAAATGGACGTAAGGGTTCACAAGTTGCGTCTTATCGAAGTACTAGTGTTGTATCCGGACACTCCACCGAGTTTGGGGTATCATAGTGAAGAAAAATCTCAATTCGTAGAATTGAAGAGTGGATTAAGGAAGATTAGTTAATCTTCCCGAACCACTATATATCGTTGTGTTTGTTTTCTCTTCCCTTATGTTTTTGATTACATTTACACATACATATACTTTATACGTAGTGTTTAAGAACAAACATTTCAAATCACACTATATCAAGTTCAAGATCAACAAAACGTGAAGAAATTTTTTTAAAAATCGACTAAGTAACTATTCACCCCCCTCTAGTTACTTACAATTACGTTGACTGTGACGTGCAGATACTTTTAATTTCTTTGGAACATGATTGTTACTATAGATGACAACGGCCACCTGATTTAGTAGATATCCACTCGATCCACCGATTGTTGACGGATAAGGATAATGTAAATGAAAATGGATACGGATATGACTAAACCTAAATGGATATGGATATGGACAAAAAATTGCATCCATGAATATATCAATTAACACCCGAAATACATATTTAAATACATAAATATAGATACATGCGAACACATTTACTATTACAAATGCATTTACCATTACTCATACATTTTACTTGCAATTATATAATGAATTAACTATGATATATACTACAATAAAACATGTATATCTAATCAAATATATATGCAAATTACACATTAATTTGTTATAGTCTTGTTTAAATGTAAAATTAACAATTTTGTGTTATAACTTCAATAAAGATAGCACGTTCTTGTTGATAGATTTTAATTATGACACATTATATAGATTTTTGTTGTATATCATTTTTGTTTTTCTCACTATTAGAAAATATTATAAGATTTTTTAATATCCAATGGATATTTATTAACCCTCTTAAATCACTGAATATGGATATGGACGGATGAACTTAAATTAAAAGGATATGAATATGGATGAACAAAAATTAAATGAATATGAATACGAGATCATTCGATCCGTATCCGATCCATTGTCATCCCTAATTGTGACGTGATAATGTCCTTTTTTGAAAGGGTATCATGGAGGAGGTTATGAGAAATGGTGTTGTAAGGTTTTTATGATGTGATATGAAAGCATAAATTAATTAATAATATAAAAATAATAGGGTTAAAAGTCGATTAGGTGTCATTTATCCATTGTTCTCGACTAAGAAAAGCCCCGCCCCTAAAAGTTCCTAAAATGACGTCCCGTAAGTGGCGTCATTTTAAGGCCATCATTAACGGTGGCGTGTTGCCACCTTTTGAAGCCTAGCACGCCTCTAATGTGGTGTGTTGATGGCTGATTATTCGTCGTGCGTTCTACTAGCACGGGAAACAAAAGCGGCGTGTTGCAACAGCACATCCGTCAAACATCTCAACCTACCCATCAACACATCCATTTTACCTGCCATGGTTTAAGATGGTCTAAGTAGGCGTTATTTTCACTTTTAACGTCTCATAAGGGAATATCTTATTAGTCTATGGTTACTATACGAGGTTTCAGTTTAAAGTGGTGGCTTTAAAACTTAAATCTTTTAATAGCACTCCATACATTCAACATATCTCAAAAAACACTAAAAAGGTTTATATTTTAGATTAGTGATATTCAAATTTTTTTTCGAAAAGCGAAAATTTTATTAATCACAAAACTGTAATACAGAGAGGTGGGTTGGCTCAAACTGCCCTCCCGCAAACTATACACACCTATAGCCAAACACGAAAACTGAACACGAACTAATATACAAGAATGGAGATGTCGTGAGGATGCAGAGTTAGCATCTTAACGGCTACATGACGTTAGGATAGAAATGAGTGCGATAACCACACGTGTCAATCGATGTTTTAATTCTTCTCGAAACCCAATCAAACGATAAGACTTGAATCTCGCTTAGTGTGATCAGTGTGTTCGAACTTTTGCCTTGAAATACCATGTTGTTCATATTCTTCCAAATTAGATACGCCCTAGTCCATACCACCGCTTGCCAAATGTAACCCCCACTTGAAGAATTTACTTGGACCGGGAAATTCTGTAGAAGCTCGCTAACACTAAAGGATGAGAATGTTCCCAAGTTCCACCATCTATATACCCCATTCCAAATCTCTTCAGCTCGATCACAACAAATGAGTGCATGATCTAAGGATTCTATGTCATCGTCACACATGGGGTCGATACCTCTTTTATTTAATTTGAGAACTTCATTCACCATCAATTACCTCTACTTTGGAGTTTGGTGTTATGTGATAACTAGTTCCATATTCAATTCTTTTAATTTCATTCAAGCGTACGAAACATATTGAGATTGACGCTCACTTTGTTTGTGACAAAGCGGCAACTAAACATGTTTACTTTCTTCTTGTCCTATCTCGTAATCATTGTACGGATGTCTTCGTCCAAAGACTTCATTAATTTAATTTACCGAGTACTAGTTTCAATTCAGTTTGAGTGTCCGAAAAACCTATTGCTTCAACCGTGTGGAGTGCTAGCATATATTTTTACCTATCGACTATCGATTGGGTCGGTCATCATTATCATATTAGGGTTTTTCGTATTGTCTACATATTGTCATTTTGTCGTACCAAATAATTCAAGTGAAAATTACGATTTATTACTTCAATCGCATACGTGTGGACGTTAGATGTGTCATTAGATACCCTCCAATAATGATATAAAGGGTTCATGCATCTTATCATATTAGAAATTTTTTTTTTTTTTTCCTTTTTAAATCAGTGCTTATAACACAGTCGTAATCGAACTGATATAAATTGAATTATATATAATAATCAATATATCAGTTCAATATATATATAATATATAATAAAATTTTGAAAATTGAAATATGGAAAGAGGTGGGGACTGAGGAATGCAGGAATCATTTTCCTATTAACTTTAGCAATTGGGGGACCATTTTATCTATCAATGGGGTCCATTTGTGTCAAAACCAAAACTGTAGGGTTGAAATATCAATATCATTATCTCCCCACATCCCTACAGTTGCATAACTCGTCTCCAACTGCTATCCAGGAGTAAACCCGGTCCAATCCGAGAGCATGGGTGGTAAAACCCCCCTCCCCACTGCATCCGCAACGCGATGAGCGGAAGGCATACTTGGGTGGAATTCAAGGGTAAAGGGGCAACTTTGTGTACAATGTTGCACCCTAGGGAACCCCTCTCTGCTGCCCAGGAGTAAACCCGGTCCGATCCGAGAGCATGAGCGGTAAAACCCCCTCACCCACTGCACCCGCAACGCGATGTGTGAAAGGCATCCTTGAAGGTAGAATTCAAGAGTAAATGGACAACTTTGTTTACAATGTTAAAACCCAGGGGAGTCGAACTCCTAACCTCTCTTAAGAGATGATGACCACTACCACATGAGCTACGTAACGCAAGGTGTGAACTTATTTTATTCATTTTTTTTATTAAGAGTCCTTCTTAATTAGTTTGGTTAACGAAATAATGTTTGTTTAAATAATTCCTATTCCTATAAACCCTAAAAGTAGAGATGCCAAACACACTACTGTTGTGATTAAAAGATAGATTCACCGAAGATTAAATTATAATTTATAATGTAAATGTATTTGAATTATTGGGCTGATTTTAATGATGAAGAATTGTAATCGTAAGGTGTTACGTATGATTTGCCAGCTAGATCTTCAGCCAACATTCTTGTCGTAATTTACGTGTGAAGAGTCTATGTTCATTGTACACTTGAATTCGCTGTTACGATTTATTGCCACTTTATTTAGTTATTTTTGCTATATATATGAGTCTTAAAACCATTTCAATAACATAATAAGATTGATATAATTAGCAAGGATATATCATATATAGTTATAGTTATTGTACCTAATACTAATATAAAAAAATTTGTTTGACAAATTTCTAGTGACTATCAATGAAGTAAATAGTACCTCCAACGTCATTTTTTTACCAACTTAATATGTTTCCTTTTTATTCTAAGCTCTTTTTTGTCTTTCTAATTTAACAAACCTTAGTTAAATTTAAACAATAATAACACGAGATTTAAATCTTTTTTAGATACAAGTTATATGTTACATACTTATTATTTTACTGGTCTATTGAACAATTAATTTGTATTTAATTTACAAAAATTAATTTGGTACGTAAAAGAAAATTTTAACTCCACCGCAATGTGCGGACTTTGTACCTAGTTAGGTTCATATTCAAAGGCCAAGTGCAATAACATATGGAATTATAATTATACCTCATCAGTACATTAATACAATGCAGTTACAATGATTACCAAAAAGGAAATCCCTAAATACCAAAAAGGAAATCCCTAATTGAAGGAGCTACATTATCATCCAACATATTAATACGCATCGTGAAGGAGCTATATATCGTAAGGGCGTACGTATGATATCAAGTTCGTTGCTGAACGTGGTCACTAATCAAAGTGGTCGAATGACGATCATGTTTTGTCGTGTTCTACAGTCATAAGAGTTCAAATTTAAGTTACACTCGAATAATTCCAAACTGAAGAGAAATCGACGGCCGCATTAAGAGAACCAGATCCTCCAGATCTAGCGTTCCACCACTTCGGTTTGGCATTACCTTGGTGTTCCATGTCAAAGTCAAAAAATGGGTGTCAATTGTTCAAAATTCCAAGCTTTTTCATTATTTTTTCAGATTCTATTTCCTTTTTAGTCCACATATACTCCTACACGACTACCACAGTTTTACTTCAAAAGTTCTCGATGAACACTAAACCAAACACCCAATCTAATCCATCAGTACTACTCGTCCCCTAAAGTATTTAAGGGTGACAATGTACTTATTCTCCAATTGCAACCTAGTTTTTGCAAAATGCTAAAGTGCTAGGTTAGTAGGTAACCCATATTTGTACATTCATCACATACTTATTTTAATACAAACTTTTTTCTGAACACAACTTCTTTTACCCAAAAAAATAAAAAATAAAAATAAAAATAAAATAATAATAATTGAATTCGATAGCCGATAAGTGTATACAATAATATAAGCAAAGGGACAAGGATATCAGATCCTTTGCATGTGCCCCAGGTCCAACCTTTTTACAACTTGTTTCCCCCAAACCCCACCAGAAATAAAAGTGTCAGAAAATTAGTTCATAGTCGTATCACATTTTCAAATTTTATGAATTTCATGCACACATAATGATGAGAAGCACAATAACATATACTAATACACAAAGTATCATTATATGACATCAGGTTCATTTAGGCAAACATCATGACCAATGAATTCATCACATCCCAAACCGGTAAAAATTGTTTGTTGGCAGTCATATATTAGTTATGGTCTGACCCGACCCCTCTTAGATGAATACAAGATTATTTTGAATCCGTAAGAGGCATTCATAGAAAAGGAAACAAAACCTGAGCTCAAATCAGTAACAGCTATCAGAACGACTAATTTAATTCGTTGTACAGTTTGAATATTCTCAAAATATAAGAAAAGAATTGTTCGCCAGCAAGAAGGCTCAAAAGAGTTGGCCTTGTTTTCAATAGCCACCCATGCCTCCACCCATTGGTTCTGGCGATTCCTTCTCGTCCTTTGGAAGTTCAACGATCACAGCTTCCGTTGTAGTCAATAAAGATGATACACTGGGAAAAAAAAAACAAGAGAAATTCAGTTCCGCATACACGAAAGCGGGGAATCATAGATTTGTGTAATTTGTTGTATAACGAATATTAAAAAACTAGCGCTTCGTTGCGGGTGGTTTTGGTCAGTAAATGACCGGTTAATTGAACGTTAAAAAGACGGTTTACCGTTGGTTAATTTAAAGTTTTAAAAAAAAAAAAAAGGAATGAAAAAGCAAGGCGAAAAAACGGAATTGAAAAAGTTTGGTCGGTGCACGATCATATAATTGAAAGGTTAAAAAAGAGGTTGGCGGTTGGTTAGTTGAACCAATCTCTAAAAAACGGTTAAGAGTTGATTAATTGAACGCTTAAAAAATTAAATGAATGGAAAACGGAGGTGAAAGAAGGAAGTGGAAAAAAGTAGTTAAAAATAATGGTAAAATAATTTTTCCACAAAAGAAGATTATCAAATTAGACCCGAAGTAGGGGTAATTACAAAACTACCATAGTGAATAGTAACCGAAGCTCCCCACATTTAGTGAATAGTAACTGAAGCTCCCCACATTTAGTATAAAGCTATAAATATAAATATAAATATAAATATAAATATAAATTATAATTATAATTATAATTTAGAAAGTGAATTTACCTTGCGGCGTCTACTAAAGCTGTCCTGATCACTTTCAAGGGGTCGATGATCCCTTCCTTTACCATGTCTACATATTTACCTATTTCCAAGATTAAACAATTAATCGTATTAATCGTCAAGATCAGCTGAATAAACAGATAGGACATCAAATATGGCCAACACAGGCAAGTGAAACTAGAATTACATTATCATGATTTTACCCTTCAATTACCATTTACTAAAAAAGGGTCAATTGGGCTTTGCTAGAATTCTTGGCTAAAACAAAATGGGCCAGACAGGTGAAAGTCATCACTGACAGATTCAAGTGCATAAACCCTTTCTACTGTTTGGCTGAGCAAAAGTTTGAATATTTTTTGTAATGTGTGTATAGGGGAATAGAGAGAGGAATAGGAGAGACCTTTAGCGGCATCATATCCGAGATCAGGGTTATCCTGTTCCAACAGTTTTCCAACAATAACAGCACCTTCAACACCAGCATTGGATGCAATCGTGTGCACCGGTGCCTTCAAATAACGAACCAAATAAATATTACAAAGTCAGCAAATGGTTACGGATGTATTTCAAGATCCAGAGAGATGACATAACATGGCAACCAAAAATCAAAGAGAGAGCACAGTGAAGTAATGGTTGTTTAAAGATGGCTAGGCAAAGAATTATACCTTGAGAGCATTTTGTATAATTTGGACGCCAATCTTCTGATCAAAGTTAGCAGTTTGAAGATTATCCAGCTCCTTGGAAGCATACAGAAGAGCAACTCCACCACCTGGACACAGATTAATATAATTAGTAAAAAAAAATGCATGAAAGATTATAGCACGCATGAAGAACAGAGGCCAGACAAAGATTATAGACTTGACCCTACCTGGTACAATTCCTTCTTCAACTGCAGCCTTTGTGGCATTCAAAGCATCAGTTACCCTATCCTTCTTCTCACCCACTTCCGCTTCACTAGCTCCCCCAATCTAATCGACGTAAACAATGCCTTGTTATTTACATATGAGATGTGTTGTTGTATTAAGACCAAAAAATAAGCACACCAACACTGGTTGAAATGGGTTTGGGTCAGACCAGTAGTTTTCACATGGGTCAGAGTTGAACCGTGGGATTTATCACTTGAACTTTATATGCAACTATGCAAGTCATGTAAATAAGACGAGACCTAATTTTTATAAAATGTAAGTTCTTTTATTGAATAGATTTAATTTATGAGGTAGTAACTTGTAATCATACTTGAACAAAGCTCAGTTAACATTAGATCCATTTCACCTGTCTCAATTTTTATAGAATATTTAACGTTTATCCATTTAAAAAAAAATAAACAAATGAAACCCATTTTTAACTAACAGTAGCCAAATACCACCCTCAATCAAAACAAAGGTCAAACCTTTAAAACAGCAACACCGCCAGAAAGCTTTGCTAATCTCTCTTGCAGCTTCTCCCTATCATAATCAGATGTGCTCAAATCGATCGATGATCTTAACTGTAACAGAGCACGAAATGGTTACTCACATGGAAAGAAACAGACAGATATAAAGGAATAAAAAGAAACATTATTAAAGTACAAACCTGTTCGCATCTTTCTTCAATGCTTTTCTTGTCACCAGCCCCATCAAGAATAACCGTATCATCTTTCGAAATGGTAACCTAAATTTATACACAAATTCCAAACATTAGCATACGTTGCATACTCCATTTGTGAGTTGGTAAGAGTAATGGTAGTAGAGCCAGATATTATACCCTTTTGCAAGTCCCTAACATCTCCGGTGTCATTTTCTCAAGATTCATGCCAAGCTCATCAGTAATAACCTACAACAAACGTGTAACCAAAAAGTTAAGAATCATAATACAATAACTAATAGACACACGAAAACTCATTTCAAAGACAAAAATAACTATAGTACCTCTCCTCCTGTGAGAGTTGCAAGGTCTTGCAAGTTTGACTTCCTATTCTCACCAAATCCAGGAGCTTTAATGGCACAAACCTACAGAAGAATATATGCTTTTAAAAAGGATAATGAAAGAAAACAAGTGGTCAACCTAAATAGATGTTGCACCACACAACGAAACAAAGTGCAAAGATGATACCTTAATACCGGCACGAAGTTTATTGAGGATAAGAGTGGCTAATGCCTCGCTTTCAATATCTTCGGCAACAATCAACAGTGATCTTTGATTCTGAAGTGTGTACGGTTGGTAAACATGAGATCCATAGACATAAACAAATATTCTTTATCAGATGTAGCTTAAAATCCTTACCTTCAAGGCCGCCTCTAGAACTTTAACAATAGCATTTAAGCTGGAGATTTTTTTCTCGTGAATTAAAATCAAAGGGTCATCTAACTCCTGTAGATATGCACAAATTATTAGAAGATTGTGACACCCCAAACATACTATAGATAAAGTAAATCAGTTCAGTGCTTACACATTTTTGGTTCTTTGTATTTGTGATGAAGTAAGGTGAGATATATCCTCTATCCAACTTCATTCCCTCGACAACTTCCAACTCGTTGTAAAGTGTTTTCCCATCCTGAAAAAATATCATTATTACATTCAATAACATTGCAAAATTTTAAAAAAAATAAAAAATACATACAACTAAGCATTGACCATGAACATACAGTTAAATTAATTCCCAATCCCTTATAAGAATACAAAATAAAGTGAAAAGGTACTAAAAACAGCCTTACAGAACAACGGAAAATAAGTACAAATGGTTGTATGGTAAAAAGAATAAATCAATTAATAATTGTAGAAGCCACTTACAGATATGGTGATAACACCCTCCTTGCCAACCTTCTCCATAGCCTTAGCAATAAGCTCACCAATCTCTCGTTCTCCATTTGCAGATATTGTTCCAACCTATTCATTAAATCATGACAATAAGACATTCAAATCAATAAACTTTAACCTTTGACTAATAAAACCCTAAGTCAAAGCAATAAACTAACGAAACCTGAGCAATTTCTTCGGATGTACTTATCATCCTAGCTCTGCTTTTCAAGTTTGTGACAACTGAATCAACGGCCATGGTGATCCCACGTCTAAGATCCATGGCATTCATTCCAGCTGCAACTGACTTGCAGCCTTCAGAATAAATTGCACGTGTGAGAACAGTTGCACAGGTAGTACCTGAAAAGTTGCAAAACCCAAGTTTAGATCATCATAATATCACAATATTTGAATTTGATCATATATCAGCTACAAAAAAAAGTAATAAAATTTTACTAAACTAAAACACTCACCATCACCAGCAACGTCGTTGGTAGCATTAGCAACCTGCTTGACAAGACTAGCACCAACGTTCTTCACCCTGTCTTTGAACTCGATACTTTTTGCAACGGTAACTCCGTCCTTCGTCACCTTTGGAGCACCATAACTTTGCTCTATGACCACATTACGTCCCTGTATAAAAAAAAAACTAAAATTAACCAGACTGAATCAAAAAACGGAAGGATATATCAAATCATTGAACAATGTTTTTCCTATTCAAAATGATGATAAAATAATCGATGAAGGCTACAACATCACCACAATCCTACTATTAAATTATGTGAGCTACAATTCTGCCGTGAAAGGCCGAATTAGGAAGAAAAAAAACAATTATAATTTATATAGAGCATACTGCAAATACAATAGCTTCTATTATCAACAAAAGCAACAACAACAATAATCTTCTACGCTCAACATACAATAAAATGAATTCGATAATAGTTAGACAAATCATTTCACATATTTAAAAAAATAAAAAATAAAACCCGTTTAAGTTGAGGATTAACTCACAAAAAAAAAAAAAAAAAAAAAAAAAAAAGCCAAACAAACAAATAGCTGACAGCATTTATCCAAAAAAAAAAAAAAAACTACTAATGATGACAACCAATGATCATAAAGTAGAAAACACAATTGTATAAAACTGAAAAACGGTAATTCGAATAAACCTTAGGTCCCATTGTGACTTTAACAGCATCAGCAAGTTCTTCAACACCCCTAAGCATCAGAGCTCTCGCATCGACTCCAAACTTAATATCTTTTGCAGCATAATTTCTTCTCCAGTTAATATTAGAGGTAACCTAAAATTATACAACAAACATCAACTTTTACACTCCAAAACAGAAACATTAACGGATCTTACACAATATGAATTACATATTACATATTTATATTTAGATAATACAGTAATATTTAAAGTATACCTGCTGAGCGTTATTTCTAGCGATCCTGAATAAATATCAATAACCAAATAAGTAAATTACATCTAACAGGAGTAATAATTGATAGATTTAAATGTTGTTTAAAAATTGACCTTGATTTTGAAGCGAGATTGACAGCCAGACGATACATGACGGTAGTTGTGGCGGCGCAGAGAATTGAAAGGAGATAGGAGTGTGTGTTATGTGAGGGAGAACTAAATAACAAAGAGAAAAAAAGAAGGATCTAGAAGAAAACTGCGAGATTTGGGTTATTTTAGGGTTTAGGGTTTTTGTACCAAACAGTAATCTATAGTTTAGACGGCCTGTATTTTATCTTTACGGGTCGGTGTGGGGCGCATGAGTCATGAATTAGGCTAAACTCGTTGAGTAAGACCAATTCCAACCATGACGTCATTATGGGTATTTACTTAGTGCCACGTCAGCTTTCTCTCCTCCTTTCTCATCACTTCCTCCCATAACACTCCCATAACACACCATTGTCAACCATGACATACTTACTCAAATTATTATTATTATTATTATTATTATTATTATTATTATTATTATTACTAGCATAAGGCCCGCGAATTTGCGGGGCTTTTTTATGGATCCAATCGGAATTGAATTTGATCAAGTAATAGAATTGTAATTGAATGTTTGATAAGAAAGTTATGTCACAATCGAATAATGATCTATTAATGTTGAAAAACGCAAAGAAAGAAAATTGTAAATCATAATAGCACTAAAAGCTATACTTTCATCTTAAACTTTAGGTCTGGTTTCCCATAGCTTATTCCGGGATTTCAATATCTTAATGTGTTGATGAGTTGTGAAGATAGCAACTATAATGAGAAAAGTAGACGACAACTATAATGAACTGATAAAGAAAACAATTTAATGAATTGATGACAAAAATCTATTATATCAAGTAATCATAACATAGCAATAACATTAAGTGTTGCAAAATGCAAATAGTGAAAACCTAAATAGTAAAGCATGTAATATACAAATTCAACAGTAATATGTAAATGGTGAAAACCTAAATAGTTAAGCATGTAATTTTTGACAATGACAAAAGGATGAAAATGTTTGGCAGAGAAAAATACCTCCTCGAACATGGCTGAAAGGCTTTTCCTTATTTTAGTATTTGACAAATCGTTTTTTTTATCACGTGTAATATCCGAGTGTCTGCAGCGTCAACAAAGGATAATTTTGCATAAACCTTCTGATTACGGGCCAATTAGGGTTGCACGTAAAAGTGAAAAAAAAAAACTATGGATTTCCATATACCCTACATGTATCTAGGACCACCGTAAAAAAGAAGAAGGCAATATTACACGTGAACCAACTTCAGAACCACTATAATCGCCATGACTAACAGCATCATCTAAGCCACTAAGATAATCATTCCTTATATCCTGTTGGTGGCTTCTGTTATAATCAATGAGGGTCAATTCAATCCTACAGTACACAAAAATAATAATGTATTGTTGAAGAAGCTGACTCGTTCTAAGAAGAGTGTTGTAAAATACATATCGCTCGTGCAACTGGTAACTGTAATACAAAGGCGGCTCTAATCAACGAGTCCATAAGTTATGTAATTAGAAAAATTAAAAAATACAAATTAAATCAAAAGTAACATCATTATAAAATATAAAAAATTAATTCTACTAAATTATTACATTATGGTAGTAGTCAATAAATTAGATTAATAGTTTTGAAAGATAAGTTTAACACGTATCTGTATCTATATATTTAAATGCATATATAGTATTATATGATGATACTATACCCATGTTTTATTATATCCTATCCATATCTTAATCATTTACGTGTGTATATATATATATATATATATATATATATATATATATATATATATATATATATATATATATGTATATATATATATATATATATGTCCGGTCCAAAAAGGGAAATCCTTGATAAAATGTAGTAACACCTGCAAATTTAATAGCATTCTCAATATTCGAATAGATTACGGAAAGAGTGATCACGGGTTTGGAAGAATCTGATAATGGCGTAGTTAGGTTTCGTGGCTCATAAGTTTTGTCTTGCTTTGAAGGCTCGATTGTAGGCGTGTCGGTGTCGTTTTGTTTCGTAGCTCGATGTGTTGTTTTGTTGATTTTGTCTTTGTAGTCTCGTATGTTTTTTTTTCGGGTTTTTGTCATGTGATGGTGGTGTTGGTTTCATGTCGTGTCGGTTGTGTGTTGTTTTGTTGGTTGTTTTTCGTGTGTTGTCTTCGTGTTTTGTCAAGTTTTTTAATAAAATGCTTGCCTTTAAAAAAAATAAAAAAAATACGACAGATCAATAAATATAGATGAAGACCATGAAAGTTAATAAACATGGTAAGAAAATATTATTTAGAAACTGGTACGAACCTTCGGTGGTTAACATCTGAGAACTATCGCTCACAATAACCTTAGTCGTTTGAACTGAAGCAACGGATGTTGAAGCAACTATCTTCTATGAGCTCTAGATTAGATGTCTCTTCTGATAAATTTTACAAATTGCTTAATGTAAAATGTAACATTTCTCTTATGGGGGTCCTTACAGGGAGACATGAAATAACCGCGAGGAGGCTTTTCTTCAACAACAGGTTCAGATTCAGAGAAGCTGAATTCTATGAGGCAACGATCAAGATTAGCAGCTCTGATACCTAAATCAAATTCAATTAAAAAAATGACACAGTACAAATCTGAGATGAATATTCCATGTATAAGTTCAAAATAAATCAATCTTATTTGATACAAATCGGAAACTAATCTTATTCTTGTGCTGTTACGGTTTGCGAATCAGATGTAGATAAAGGAACTGTGATATGAATCAAAAGAATAATTTGTACTTTTTAGCATATCAGCCCTTGAATTAAAGAAGTGTATGAATCGACTTGAATTGAAGAATGAATATCAAATGTAATGTAAAACACAACAAATAAATAAATTGAATCGGCAAAAATACCTCGTACGATGGTGATCATGGTGCAGTTTGAAACCCTAACAGGGCTGTTGGTATCTGATTGTACAAACGTGACTTTGGCGGTGATATTAAGCATGTAAACCGCTCCATCATATACTTAGTGAAGCAATCGTCTTTGTTAACTCCCAGATACATCCATACGAAGTGAGCCAAAACCGCTCCATCATGGTTTGATAACTGCATCAAAAGATAATCTCATCCTAAACAAGGAAAACAAATCAATTTAAACCAAATAATTAATACATTGCTTTATTAAGTTCATATAAAGTTAGTTAGAAATATTAAGAAATTGTTGAAAACCCACCTCTTGATGTATGTTCTGCCCCCAAATACCAACAGCCACTATGGTTCTGCATAATGTCTTTCTACTTTTCAATTCCAAGGTGTTTCAAAACTGACGACAACCAATTAACACAAGTGTCGTTTGCTTATATGAAACAAATATAAGTTATTCAAATGGTGATTTCATCACCTTCCCCATAACTAAATGCTCAAAGACTTTATTGCACCTACACATACATAACATGAACATTTAAAACAGATGATTTCATCACCTTCACCATAACTTAATGCCAGTAATTATCAATAATTATCAAAATTAATTATGAATTCCAAAAAATATAAGGTATTAGAATTTATGTCGTCATATTTGAACTTTATAGATAATTAATTAAGGATTGGTCTAACGACAACACTTTATGCCCGTGGTTAAGATGCACTAATGTGTTATTATTCCATCAGAATTTACAAATCTTGAGTAACTATCCCATACATTGGTTTTCCCATGGTATCCTAAAAACAAACAAATGCAAGAATTCAACATATTAAAACCTAAACCAAGCATAGAGTAAAACTATTGATTTTTTCACCTAATTAGTAAGTTTTGCACCTACTTTAAAGTCGTATCGTCTTACCTGGGTAGTAAAAAGTTGTATCATCTTACCTGCAAATTAGAGGATATCGGTTATTGATCAGAAATATAAATTATTTAAACTCTAATTGAAACAATTATAAACTGAATCATTGACGATTTTATTTTTCTCTATATATAAAACAACTTACCTGTGAATTTTTACGAAGATCAAAAACCATTTTATCAATCCTCTATGCATATCAAGATGAGTAATGTGATTATAATATCCTTAAACTTACATTTACCTTCAAAGAACAACATATGAAATCTACCAGTTTAATCGATTTACAATCCTATTAAACATTAACAAACCCAGAGTTAACATTGTTTGCGGATGTCGTTAATACCGTACCTGCAAGGAAATCGTTTAACTTCAAAAGTGATATCGACTGTTATCCATTGTTATCCTAACAATAAAAAAGAAATATTAAAAACGTTTTTTTAACATTAAAGTTAAGAAACATAGCTGATAAATGCGTTTATAAAGAGAACTCAGTTTTGATTAAACATACCTGATGCCCTCAAACTTGAAGTACAAATCAACTCCCGAGATCGTATCCGATCAACCGATTAAAACCGTTTATTGGTAGTCTCGCTGATTATTGGCATGAGAGATACTGAAATTGGTCAAATTCACACAAAAGATTTCTACAAAAACACAAAACGTGCTGATATTCATAAAATTTTAATCGTTGTCTACAACATAATAACATCTTGTACTGATTTTGATAATACCTTAAATCGCTTTTAATCACGACGATTGTAGGGTAAATTTCGATATGCATAACAATCCCCTTCTATCATTTGATGGATCGAGAAAAGACGATTAAATTTTCGATTTGCATAACAATCTTGTTCTTTTATCTGATTGATCATTTAAAGACGCTTAAATACCGATATAAGAAGATGAGTTCAACCAAAGACTATCAAATACTGTTTTCAATATTATGTGTCATACCAAATGTAGATATGACAATTACCAAAAATAAAGTTCAGCTAAAATGAAAACATGTCAAATATTCAAGCTCAAGTCTGAAAATTATATGGATATGACAAGCAATACTCAATTAGTACAAAAGACAATCCAGGAACCTAGATCATAACATGAACAAAAAATAATGATTAAACTATAACCATCCCCTCTCTGACAATTTACACAATTCACCAACCCGCCCAAGTTGCTACCAACAGTGATATCTCATTTAGTGAAAATCCCAACTCCACTTTTGAATAATTTTCTGATATGATTTTAAATGAAGGATCCGTTGTAGTCACATGTAGATCATGTGATCTGTGTTAAATGAAATCACGTGCTTCTCACGTGATAGCTACTCCATCTTCTTCAGCTTAGCCTTCAGCTAAGAGCTTGACTTTTGCGTTGACCAAGCAATTGAATAACTGAATTCAATTATGGATTCGTTATGATGTTGTCAAGTGGCCGCTAGTATACATACGATCATTGTAGTAGTTGTTGATTAGATTTTCATTGTGTAATTCACTCGTTCTATCTCTCAATTTCAGTGTAAACAGTTTTAACATTTGTACATTTCAATTCCAAATCTTATTCTACTATCTGAGATCTCTGTTGATTTGTCAAGTTTAATTTCAATTATTCTGTAATCCTAATTAGATCATATCAATTGGTATCAGAGCGATTTCCTGGTGAGATCGATCTAATTCCTGCAATTTTTTCAGGCTAAATCATGGTGATGGCAACACGAAGCTCGCCGATGGATGAAGGCACTAAAGAATTCATCGCAGAGCTGGTAAACGCATCAATGGAGTCAGTTAAACAATCAATCACTGATGTAACAACACAACTCAGTAGTGTGCTCGTACAACAGAATTACTTCACAAAAGAGTTACAGAAAATTAAGACTGGAGAAAGTGGTAGTAGAAGAGGCTCGTTACAGTTAACTAGGCTCACCAAACTTTATTTTCCAAAGTTTGATGGCGATGATGTCAAGGATTGGTTGTATAGGTGCAATCAATTTTTTTGTATTGATGATATAGAGGAAGAAGATAAGGTGAAGGTTGCATCAATTCACCTGTATAAGAAGGCTTTACAGTGGCATCAACAATACATCAAAACTCAAGGAGAAGATGTGGACTGGATCACTTACCAGGCAGCAATAGTTAAAAGATTTGGCACAATAGTGGATGATCCAATGGCTGAACTCAAGCATTTGAAGCAAACTGCATCTATACAGGAGTATCAAAATGCGTTTGAAGATCTGTTGAATAAGGTTGATATAACTGAGAAGCAAGCAATTAGCATGTATTTGGGAGGATTAAAGAAAGAAATTGAGCTGCCAGTTAGAATGTTCAAACCTAACTCATTGGAGGATACCTTTTGTTTAGCAAAATTGCAAGAAGATACTATTGAAGCTACAAAGAAGAAGGTTACTCCTATCTTGCCAACACCTAGATCAACCTATAATAGTTACCAGTCTAGAAGTGTAAGTGTAACAACCCAACCTGATAACCGACCAAAAACAGTCCCAAAAAAAAAATTTAAACTGCTGCTCAGGAGTGGTGCGCGGCGCGCTCCACTGAAAGTGCGTGGCGCGCACAAGGCGTTTCAGGGTCTGATCAAACTGTTTTTAACTCGTAAAAAGATGGACCACTTCCCGACATATTTAGACCGAACGCTTTTCACGACAAACTTATATATGTAAAACTAACACGAATCAAACATAAAACGATGTTTTACAAGCGGGGCCCACACGACCCAAAATACAAGTTTAATACAAGTTTAGAGTTTCGACCACCAAAAAGTTTAAGTTCCAAACTACACAATGAGCATGGCGTTTGGGATTAAACTACCCAACTATCGGTCAAACTCCAAGAGCTACTAAAGCTAAAAGCGTCCCCTAGCATCAAGCGGGATCTCTAGTCCGAACGAATGCCCTTACCCTTATCCACGCCGGAACCTATAAAATGGTAAACAGCGAGAGGGTAAGCTAATGCGTAGTGAATGCAATACTTATACATATACATATGTAATTTACCTACACGCATCCACCTACAAAACCATTACATACAACGAACAAACGAGTTAGCATCAACAAACACACGACTAGCAACAACGTTAGTATATAATTCAACACGATAATATACTAAACATAAAAGGGCATAAACACGCTAACCGTTCACCGCTTACTACTACCGACTTGTAGCCGACCAAGATCATCGAGTCTCACTCGTACCTTGTCACCGACTTGTAACTCGTCATATGGTGTCACCGACTTGTGAATCACCATGTAGCATCACCGACTTGTGAAGCCCCACCTAGTGTCACCGACTTGTGATCACTAAGAAATGTCACCGACTTGTGACTCATCATAAGGTGTCACCGACTTGTGAATCACCACTATTACTTATGGGTCACCGCCTCGTGAACGCCATGTGGCATCACCGACTTGTGAAGTACCACCAATTGTCACCGACTTGTGAACACTATGGGGTGTCACCGACTAGTGCACCACCCGTCAATACATATGAGGTCACCGACTTGTAAACCTCCAAGAGGTGTCACCGACTCGTGAGACACATAGCGAGATACTACCGACCCGTAGTTCTCTTCACCCGAATACCAAATAAGCCACCAACTTGTGACATAACGCCCAACACTCACGATGTGGGGCCAAAGGCCCACATCGCGTACGAGTAAATAAACCACATACATACATGTATAAATATTCCACTCACCTTGATTTCAAGTAAGGCAACTTCCGCTTGAGCTCCTAATTGTCCGATGCAAATCACCTAAGTAATTTACAACCTAATAAGCTAAATACACTAGCTTATACACAAAACAACATAAGTGCAATATCGACCCATTTGCACATGCATCACTTTGACTAAGTCAAAACTCGCCCAAAACACCCATAATTAAAATTAACTAATGATTATGTTCAAACACCCCCTTATGCTCAAGGTTCAACATCAAAACACTTACTTGCATCATTAGGACACAAAAATACATTTTGACCCAAACTCAAGTCAACACCCATTTGCAAGTTTACACTTCTAATCACTTATAATCTTAATTAACTAGTGATTCCAACAACCAAACATGATTAACAACTAATCATCTTCATTAACAAACCCAAACCAACCAACAATGGTTATTAACACCATTTACTAGCTCAAACATCCAATTAACAACTAATGGGTTTATTTCAAGAACACCCATTTCAAAACCCCAATTATGAACACTAAATCAAACTATGAAAACTCGGAGTTAGAGCTTACCAATACCACCACAACGTAGCCGTGAACAAGGTGAACAACTTTAACACTTGCAACTTCGTTTGATTCAAGCTCCTTCTTCCCCAAATGAAGCTTTCTCTCTCTAAGCTCTATTTCTCACTCTAGGGTTTGAGAGTGTGTGGAAGAGATGAAGATAAGATTGTGGACTTGAAAGAGTCCACCAATCTGCCTTTGTGGCCTAAAACCGACCCTCAAGTGAAAAGACCATAATGCCCTTCATTAAACTCAAAACAGAAAAATTGGGGTTCTGTCGCAGGGACAGTGCGCGGCGCGCACCATTACCCCTGCGCGGCGCGCACGAAGGGCTGAACAGGTTCTGTCTTCGGTTTACTCACACAATTTTCCCCACACTTCATGCACTCTAATACACTTCTGTAAATTAAATAATCGGGTCTTACAACTCTCCCCCACTTAAATTGGATAGCGTCCTCGCGATATAAACCTCATCGCGAACGAAAACAACTCATTTTCCACAAGTCTTCGAGTTCTCACACAATCTCGGAACCTTTGAGGCCACCGTGCATCCTATCGATCACACTTTACCACCATGCAACGTTCCAATTGCACAATTAACCTTCATGATTTCCTTGGCATACTCCAACTCACGACTTAGAGTTCTAACGCCCATCGCCAATACTCTAGAGAGTTCGTTCCCGAACGCACTCTATCCTAACACGCCCCTACATGAGACAGTCCAAACTAACACTCTACGTCTCTAGTTGGCTCTCAAAACGAGATAACTTACGGCAAATGGCTCAAACACGCCTACCAAACCAAAGAAGTATCGTACCCTCCGGGTACATACTCCCCCACTTAGGGTTTTAACCCTACCTTATCATCGTCAAGATGATAATACCTTGCTAAATTTCAACATTCCACAACATACATGACCGGTACCAACGTCGGTCATACTCAAAATTTTCCGCGGACTTACCACAAGATACTCGAACCTAGTCTTTCCGAATCGGCTAAACGTCAACGCCCGCTAGTCGTCGCAATAAACCATGATCGTACCTTCGGGTTTCCTCACCGGTACCCAAGTACAAAGTAATCACACCACCGGAGTGAAGCATTCCACTTCCAGGTATATGGAGGGCACCTGACGTAGTGTTATGCAACTCCCATTACTACCACCGAGTCTCATTCACTTGCCCCTTTCGGGGTCCATCCTCGGCGTTATATGACACTTGACTATTCGAAGTCACCCAAACCCAATGAACATTACGGCTCAATGCCACAACTCCCTAGCAATCAACTGCTAGTCGATATCTACCTAGGACACAAAGCAGACCTAGCAAACTTTCACTTACAATGGCGATGATTGGTGCCACCAAGACTTATACCCTACCCGTACTGTCTCGACCGTTAACGCGGTCACTTACACACAAACAAAGATAGTCAACCACCATGACTATACTCGCACACATACAAAGTCAACGTGAACGCCTCTCGAATGGCATACCATTACTACGCTAAACCTTATGGAGCGCAATACAAGTAACCCTATAATCAAATCACGGTTTCACCCGACTCGGTTAGGCCTCCAACTCGCCCGGTCAACCTACCTCGGCCAACCCTTAACAAGAATTAATTAACCCGACCCGGTTAGTCAAATACGCTCGGTCAACCCGCCTCGATCAACACTTATCACCAAATTGATTAACCCGACTCGGTTAAGTCGAACTCACTTGGTCAACCCGACTTGGTCAACACTCCCAACAACTTATTGATTAACCCGACTTGGTTAGTCAAACTATCTCGGTCAACCCGACTTGGTTAATCCCCTAAAAACAATTTGATTAACCCGGATCGGTTAGTCAAATACCCTTAGTCAACCCGCCCCGGTCAACACCTAACAACAATTGATTAACCAGACTTGGTTAAGTCAAACACACTAGGTCAACCCGACTCGGTCAACACTTATCATTTAATTGATTAACCCGACCCGGTTAGTCAAACTCACTTGGTTAACCCGCCTCGGTCAACATCCAACATCCAATTGATTAACCCGACATGGCTAATCAAACCGCAATGGACTAACTCGACCTAGCTAGTCACTACAACACATGGATAAACTCAATCATTATCCAAAATCACCCGCATAAAGATAGTACTAAAATCGAATAGTACCTGAATCAAGCGTCGCTAGATTTTCGCGCTCCGTCACTATTCCACTCGGGACATTTCGACTTCCGGTGTCCCTCCTTCCGGCACTTAAAACATGTGACCTTACCCGACGGACAATCACGAGACTTATGCCCCATTTGCCCACAATTATAACACGCGAATTTAGAACCACCTGTGTCATTCATCTTTACGCTTCTGACACCTTCGGTAGCACTTTTACTCTTCTTGTTCGAAAACGTCGCCGCTTCGAACTTCCGTTTACTAACATCGGACACACTTGGCTTTGACACCTCCGGTTCGAAACCCCGCGCCAACTCAAACAACTCTTCAAAAGACTTAGCCATTCCCCGACTAATCTTACCCTTCAACTCGTCATTCATGATACGGTAGAAATCTTTCATCAACTTGTGATCGTCACCAACATACTCCGGACAAAAACGAGTCTTTGCCAAGAAGGTAGACTTGAGAGTAACCAAGTCCATCGAACCTTGTCGCAAATTGTGTAACTCGTCCCGGATTCTATCAAGGTCGGAAGAAGTTCGGTATTCATCAAAGAACTCCTTTTTGAACTCATCCCATGCCAAGCTCATACATTGTTCTTCGCCATATAATTGAATCTTGTCATCCCACCACAACTTGGCTTCTTCACGTAACATACTAGAACCGTACCTCGTTTTCTTCTCGGGAGGACATTCACTAGTACGGAAAGCCCCCTCGATGTCTGAAACCCAACATGTACTCTTCAACGGATCCCTTACCCCATTAAACATAGGAGGTTGTGCATCCTTGAAGTTTTTGTAATGGAAGTCCCGCCTCCCATTTCCTTCACTCCCTTCGCCTCGGGGATAAATATTTCTAGCATCAAGCGCTTCCTCGATTGCGACCTTCACCCTTTCATCAATTAGATCGGTTAATTGCCCATCAACCGATTCCCGAAAAACTTTTCTAACATCCTCGAGAAACTTCGCTTTTTGACGTTTAAAGATGGCCTCAACCTTAGCCGTGAACTCAACGTCTTCGTCTTGATCTTCGTTGGCATGTTTGCTCCTTGTAGTCATTCTAAGAAGTGAACTCGGTTAGGAACACAACATGAATAACTTACACACACCACCACGATCAATCGTTCACAAACATATAATATGCCACAGTTCGTACATCCCATCTAGTTCAACACTTGTTGTACATCACTTGCATGACTTGGCTTGCAACCGTAATAATGGTCGCGAAGCATTATTACGCTCACACGCCATGCCGAGCTCATGAATACAACAACTATCTCGCTAGATATTCAACGCAAACAACACGATTAATAACAACATAATCAATACATAGCTAGCTCACCCATTCTCTAAGGCACTAACTAAATCCCGAACTGACCCGCAATCCTACAAGTCCCTCATAATAGCACACACAAAAGTCTAAGTCTAGGCGCCTATCTCAAGTCACCTAAATCCCTTAGACCATGCTCTGATACCACTTGTAACAACCCAACCCGATAACCGACCAAAAACAGTCCCAAAAAAAAAAATTTAAACTGCTGCTCAGGTGTGGTGCGCGGCGCGCTCCACTGAAAGTGCGCGGCACGCACAAGGCGTTCCAGGCTCTGATCAAACGGTTTTTAACTCGTAAAAAGATGGACCACTTCCCGACATATTTAGACCGAACGCTTTTCACGACAAACTTATATATGTAAAGCTAACACGAATCAAACATAAAATGATGTTTTACAAGCGGGGCCCACACGACCCAAAATACAAGTTTAATACAAGTTTAGAGTTTCGACCACCAAAAAGTTTAAGTTCCAAACTACACAATGAGCATGGCGTTTGGGATTAAACTACCCAACTATCGGTCAAACTCCAAGAGCTACTAAAGCTAAAAGCGTCCCCTAGCATCAAGCGGGATCTCTAGTCCGAACGAATGCCCTTACCCTTATCCACGCCGGAACCTATAAAATGGTAAACAGCGAGAGGGTAAGCTAATGCGTAGTGAATGCAATACTTATACATATACATATGTAATTTACCTACACGCATCCACCTACAAAACCATTACATACAACGAACAAACGAGTTAGCATCAACAAACACACGACTAGCAACAACGTTAGTATATAATTCAACACGATAATATACTAAACATAAAAGGGCATAAACACGCTAACCGTTCACCGCTTACTACTACCGACTTGTAGCCGACCAAGATCATCGAGTCTCACTCGTACCTTGTCACCGACTTGTAACTCGTCATATGGTGTCACCGACTTGTGAATCACCATGTAGCATCACCGACTTGTGAAGCCCCACCTAGTGTCACCGACTTGTGATCACTAAGAAATGTCACCGACTTGTGACTCATCATAAGGTGTCACCGACTTGTGAATCACCACTATTACTTATGGGTCACCGCCTCGTGAACGCCATGTGGCATCACTGATGTTTCGCGAGGTGTATATAAAATACTATTAAATTTTACAAGAAAATACTATTAAATACGATACAATTTTACACAAGATATTTATTTATTTAGAGAATGGATATACTTAAACCTTGCTACAACACTTATAGGCAGTGTACCTAATCGTACAGTAGTGTAGTTTTTAGTAAGTCCGGTTCGTTCTACAGGGAATCTTTTTAAACAAAGCTTAACGCTATATTAGTTTACTTTTATAAAAATATAAATATATATATAAGTAATATTATTATTATAAAGGGGGGTTTTTACCGTTTAATGACCGGTATGTCGATTTTAAAACTTTAGTCGCAGTTAAAACCAAATGTAAAATATTAAAAATAAATACAAAACTTAAATTAAAGCGTAAAGTAAATAACGATAATGAAATTGCGATTAATAAAAATGCGATAAAATAAACTTGCGATAATTAAAAAGTATGATAATTAAAAGTGCAATTAAATACAATAACAATAAATAAAAATGCGATAATTAGAAGTGCAATTAAATATAAAATAAAGGAAATTAAATATGAAATAAAAGAATTATGCTTATTTAAACTTCCGTAATCATGATGTTTGACGTGTTGATTTTAGTATTATGCCCATGGGTTAATTGTCCTTTGTCCTGGATTATTTAATATGTCCGTCTGGTTTTTGTCCATAACAGTCCATCAGTCATAAATATAAAGTGCGAGTGTCCTCGTCAAATTATCCTTATACCCGAAGTTAAATATTCCAACTAATTGGGGACTTAAACTGTAACAAGATTTTAATACTTTGTTTAATAATTATACCAGGATGTCGACTGAGTGTAATCCAAGGTTTTAATATTTTGTTATCAATTATACCAAGTGTCCTTGTACATAATTTCACCCCTGTTTTAATTATTCTAGTGGCTATTAATCCATTCCCGTGTCCGGTTAAATGAACGATTATTCGTACATATAAATACCCCGCCCATCGTGTCCGATCGAGTGTATATGGTAATTTATAGGGACGCCCAATTGTAAATCTTTATATTAACATTAACAAACTATCATTTAGTTAAACAAATATAAAGCCCATTAATAGCCCATAGTCTAATTTCCACAAATGTCGTTCTTTTATCCAAACCCCAATTATGGTACAAAGCCCAATTACCCAATTTTAGTAATTAGCCCAATATCATGATTACTTCGGATTAAATAAGCATAATAATAACTTAGCTACGAGACATTAAATTAAAAAGGTTGAACATAACTTACAATGATTAAAAATAGCGTAGCGTTACACGGACAGAATTTCGACTTACACCCTTACAACATTCGCTAACATACCCTTATTATTAGGATTAAAATTAAAATTAAAATTAAAATTAAAATATAAATATAAATATTTACGTAGTATTATGAGAGAAGAAGAAAAAAGATGATGAAAAATGCTCAGAATTCGGTTGCTTTTATAGGGACTTTCAAAACTTGGGGCTCCGCGACTCGCGACATTTTTGGCCTTCAAACTCCGTGAGTCGCGGAGATTGAAATTACAGCTCAGTCCAGTTTGGAGTCTTTCTTGCCGACGGTTTTTATTATTTATTATAATATATAAATAATTATAAGAATTATTTAAATATTATATTATATTTATGTGCATATTTGACTTGTAATTTTTAGTCCGTTGCGTCGAGCGTTGAGAGTTGACTCATGTCCCGGTTCCGGATTTTCGAACGTCCTTGCGTACAATTTAATATCTTGTACTTTGCGTTTTGAATCTTGTACTCTTGTGATTTCGAGACGTTTCTTGTCAATAATTGGAACCTTTTTTTATTGTCTTTTGTACTTTTGAGCTTTTTGGTCGTTTGCGTCTTCAATTTGTCGAATCTGTCTTTTGTCTTCACCTTTTATTATTTAAACGAATATCACTTGTAAATAGAACAATTGCAACTAAAAGCTTGTCTTTCTTGAGGAATAATGCTATGAAATATATGTTCGTTTTTAGCATTATCAAATATTCCCACACTTAAGCGTTGCTTGTCCTCAAGCAATATCGTCTTGAAATACTAGAATCACTTCTTTATTCTTCACACTTTGTACATCAGTGATTTCTATACGGTGGTATAAATAATGGTAGTAACGATATGGTTTACAGTCCCACATGACTATAAAAATTTAGATCCATTAAGGAAACTGGATCTTTATGAAAACATTTGATCTTTTGAAAATTAAATCTAGTTTTTACCCTAGATAAGTTTTCCGGAATAACCCTTTACCGGTGTTTGCAAAATATTTTTGTGGGTTTGGTGGGTTTCAGATTTGAAAATTTTAGCTCAAAACTTGCGGTTTTGTGTCACCCAATTGCTAACCTTGTATTTGGAAAGCAACACGTCCAGTTTACTTGTCCCGTATATTACCTTTCGGTAAACTACCGTCCAGTTGTAAAGGAAAGCGTTGAACAAGCAACTGTTAAGGCAATGTCTAATGACATGTATTTGATTATGGTCTATAACGTGTCGGACGCAATTACTATCCTTGGTAGGAGCAATAGTAAAGCTCACCCTTATAATTTTTCGGTCTGGCACAAGGTCTTGTCTTTGACCATGCTATGCAACCACTGTTCTTACGGTTGACACCCGATTTAGTTCAGGTGACCTAATGAATTCCAGGTGAATTCCTAGGATTTCACGTTCAATGGTAATGAACGCATTGAAAATAGGGTTTTCAGAAAACAAATCGGTTTGTAATTTTGATCAAAATATTTTCTCGTTCAAGCTCGAGTTTAGATATCATTGAATTCCATGAGTTTGAATTCTCAATCTTTAAGGTCAATCTCTAGAATTGAGTAATATCAGGCTTAAAAGCTGATTTTTAATCTTTAAGGAGATTATCCTTTCTGGAGATCTGATTCATTAGTCTTATCCAGCTAATTTGCATGGTGCCCCCCCATTTTACGAGATAAATCCTTCTCATGGTTAGGATAAATCTGACCACTTGGCGACCCTGTTTAATGCTGAGGTCCGTGAATTTCCTGCTGATTTTAGTGATGACTTTTCTAGATTTTTCGTCAACCTACAGCTGGTCTGGACGACAACTTCATGACCTAAATCAAGAAGCGCGTTTCTTTTTCGGAAGACTTTACTTCCTTTTAATGATGGAATTGGTTCATCGTGTAGATCCATCTCTTCTTTTCTTTCATCGGGTAAAACAGTTTAGTTTAGTCCAAAGCAAAAGTATTTTCAGTTATTTGTTACAGATATATGTGACATATGTTTAAGGTAACTTGGTAAATTTTTCCACACTTGGCTTTTATTTTCCTTTTTATCGTCCTATATTCCATTTTAAATGAATTTTAACATTTTAGTTTGTTTCTTAATTTATGTCCTTTCCGAGGTAACAATAATTTCGGTGTTAAAACCTAGTTTTATCGTTCATAAATATGTATAAACATGATTTTGAGTTCATTTAATTAAAAATTTTGTAAAATTTTACTAGAATTGGGTAGTCAGTATATAAGACTAGGGATGTTCTTTATTATCAGAGAGCACTAGATTCTAATACAACTACTGCTTTACTAGTATTTTTAATGGTAACCAAGTGTATAAAGTAAAAAATTTTAAAATCGGAAAGAATTTAACCCCTTCCCACACTTAAGATCTTGCAATGCCCTCATTTGCAAGAAATCAGTAATAATTTAAATTATTGAGGGTGATTTGTGTGAAAATGATTAAATTTTTACCAAAGTTTCCAAATATATTGGCGTTTGTTTGCTGAATGATAAATGGTGCACATCATTTGTTCATTCCGTCTTGTTGTTATTTCACATATATTTTGCATCTTGTCGTCAAAATTAGTTGCTTTTGCTGAACTTAATGCCAGTCTTTGAAAATGCGTTGTTTTACCCTGTTGTGTACATAAGATAAACTGCAAACATATATGCATATTTTTGAAGTTTGGTATATTACCCCACATTCAAAAATTATTAAAATCTAAAATAAAAGTTAGACAATTATAAAAACTATCACAATATTAACAAAAGTATTAAACGTATCAATCATTACAAATTACAAAACAAATAAAACTAAGTAGACTAGGGATGATACTGGTACCAATAGGGGTTCCAGGCATAACCATAGGTGCTATAGAATGCTTCGGCAGGGTTATACGTAGGATACGGTGGTTGCATCTCTATAGACCAGGGAGGGAAGATGGGTTTCGGTGTAGGAATATAGTTTCTACCTATATGTTGGCAATGAGCTATGATTTGGTTCTGATGAACTTGCCAATCTTCAAATGCTCTCTGTCTAGCATTTTCGTACTCCTGTGAAGCTATAAACCTTTGCATGTCTTGCATCTCATTTCCCCCTCCTACATTACCTTGCTGTTGGTTTCTCTCAACCTGTGGATGTCTACCGTGGTATTGTACTGCGGCGTTATTTCGCCTCTTCAAAACTTTCGCACCATGGTATACATTTAAACCTATAGTATCGCGGGGTTCTGGTTCTTCTACTAATAATCCCCCCCGACTTATATCCACACCGAGATATTCACCAATCAAAGTAATAAAAATACCACCTCCTATTATGCTATGCGTTCGCATCCCCCTAACCATAGCTAATAAATAATAACCCACACAATAAGGTATACTTACAGCGCTTTGTGGGTCTCGAATACACATATGGTAAAACAAATCCTGTTTTATTTACCTTTTCCTTGTTCTTACCTCTTTGTGTAATCGAATTAGCTAAAAACCTATGAATCACTCTTAATTCGGCTCTATCTATATCCAAATAAGAGTAATTTCCCCCTTTGAAATGGTGATGGCTTGTCATTTAACTCCACACACCGTGTGTATCAAAATTTTCATCTATCTTTCTACCGTTTAGTATCAACCCTCTACAATCAGCAGATGCTAACTCCTCAGGCGTATATATACGTAAAGCCTGAGCCATGTCTAGTAAAGACATGTGGCGCATCGAACCGCCTAACAAAAATCTAATAAAAGATCGATCGGTTAAACTAGCTACCCGATCATTTAATTCTATACTACATAACAATTCTTCACACCATACTTTATATACAGGTCTACGCATGGTGAATAAACGTACCCAGTCATTAAAAGTAGAATTACCATACCTCTGTACAAGTAATTCCCTAATTGGCCCGGCCAATTCTACAGCTTCTAAGGGTCCCCATTCTATGACCCTCGGTACCTCAACAACTTTAGAATGAAGAGTATGCAAACCCCTTTGGTACTTTGGATAATCTATCCAAAGTCTGTCAAATCTCAGGTTCGGGTGCAACTCTTCCAAGTGCATATCAGAAAATGTCATGACTGGATGAGGTATATCCTGCTTGTAGTAATTATCCACCTCCTGTTGTTCTGCATTCTCAGCAGGAGCATTGCGAGCTTGGGATGAAGATTCACCCCTTTCAGTCTGCAAAACACATCAAACACAATTTTTGTGCATCCAAATACGCATTAGTGTCAGCAAAATCATCAATCAAAATAATTACAATGACATGATCAATTTATATCAAACTTAAGTTCATTTTCATATTTTCATCAAATCTACACTTTTTCAAATAAGCATATACGAAAATGTACGCCAAGTTCATAAGCATTCAACTCAAATAACATCTCAAAATAATCATTACTAGCAATTAAACAAGTTTCAAATGGCATTATCTCTCAAAAATCAAGTTCATGAATTTTTAGACTTGAAAAAGTCCACTTTAATTCTCAAAATCATGTTTAGGCTCAAAGTTTGGATCATTTAACTACCTAAACATGTTACACTACTTAATTTAGCAACAATTCATGACAAAAATCGGCCATAACCTGTTTATATCAAAAAGCCCCAAATTTGCTCAAGAACACAAACCCTAGATTACTCAAAATTTGAAGTTTAAGGCTTCTAATCATGTTAAACAACATCAATCTAGGTTATACAAGCATAATACATAAACAATTTAAGCCTAATTACACTAAAAAGCATCAGAATCAAATTGGAAAAAAAATTGTTCAAGAACACCAAATTTCGGATTAAATGGTGTTTAGGTGTAGAAATTTACCGTTTTTCTTGAGTAATTCCTTGATAGCATCCTTCTCAACATGATTTTAGTAAAAAATTTGGTGATTAACGGTTAAAAATTGTGATTTTGGGGGTATTTTTGGGGTTTTTTCGCGTATATGTTCGCAGTATTTTTTTTGTTTGAGGTGTGGACTGATCAGTTGCAGCTCTTTTTATTTTTTCTGTATTTCGGTCCTCCCGCGACTCGCGGTGTTTGGACCCTTCAAACTCCGCGAGTCGCGGAGTTTGCTTTTTTTTTTTTTTTATTATCATTAACTTATAAAACAATTAAGTAAATAATTTTTAAAATTTTGTTTCCCTTATTATTGAGGACGAGGTCGTTTCGGATCGATGTCCTAGTCTGTCCCTCGACAAAATTTTAAAATTTGTCTTTTTGTAGCGATTGTTTTAAAAGCTAAGATTTTTGGGTTTTTGTTAATGTTTTTTTGGCATACTTTAATTCAATAAGATTAAAAATAATGATAATAAAAGTTCTCGTCCCTCCCTCGGGTAAAGTAATTTCGGTTCAACGACCTAGTCTTCAACTTACGACGAATTTTAAAAATCATATTTTTAATTTAATGAGATAAAGTAAATTTTTGTTTTTAAATTCACACAACTTAAATATAAAATTCAAAAAAAATTCACACCAAACTTAAAAATTAATATTTTAAAAATTAAAAATTCACACCGAACTTAATTTAAAAATTCATATTATAAATTCACACCAAACTTATATTAATTTTTCAAATATTTACAATTTTAAAAATATTGTTTTTACAAAGTTTACAATATTAATTTAAGATTTAAATATTAATTTTAAAAACATGGTAAAAATAAAATTAAAAATCTTTTTGACTTTTTATCCCACTTTAATCAATCAAATATTATCAAAAATATGCGCCCCTCTTTTCGGTGAAGTAATTTCGGTTCCAAAACCTAATTTAACTCGTGACGAATTTTTGAAATATTTTGGGTTGATTGATTAAAGATATTTATACCTTAAGAATAAACGTTAAATTTCGCAGTGATGTAATAAATTTTTGTATGATATCAATAATTTCGGTCGCCAAACCTAATTTTATTCAATACCAATTTAATACTTTTTAGCGAACAAATTAGCGTTTATTATCAAAAGGTTAAAAATAAAAAAAAATAAAATAAAAACTGTACAGACTTACATGTGAAATAGATTTCTTAGTTATATGATCTATCCCATTCATAAGATAGTCGGTTTAATTGGTTTTCCATGGCTACATAGGCGTAACCTCGAGCATTCAGTGTCTTTTCTTCTAAACATATGAACGGTCCGTCTCTGCATAAAGTAACAAATTCGGTATTTGAATAGGTTTGATTATTTGAACATTTACCTCCATGTGACCATTTTCCGCATTTGTGACATCTTTCTAGGTGTCGTGCTCTTCTTTTCGCTGCGGATTTTGATTTTCCTTTACCAAATTGTAACTTATTATCTTCGCATCTGGATTCTTTTCTAACTCCGTCCATTCTTTTTCTGATTACTGATACTATTTCACTCGGAAGTATGTTATTATTACGTTTAGTGATCAAAGCGTGTAGCATTAGACAATGGTTTAGTTCACATGCAGTCTTCATTTTGTAAAAACCTAAAAAAATAAAAATTCAGAATGGGGGGAGAAGACTAGTTCTTTAGGGTCTGCTAGGGAAAGACCATTCGGGTTCCATTTTCGAGAACTACACGAAAACAGACAATCTAACTCTAACAGAAATACATATTATCCTTTAAAGATTTGATTCTCCCCACATTTAGTTAGCTGTGGTGTCGAAATTGTGATTAACTTCGTTGTCGACTTCCATCGGACCATCTATGTAGTGTTTAACTCTGTGACCATTAACTTTAAATTTAATCCCATTTGAATTTATCAATTCTACTGTTCCGTATGGGAAAATTCTTTTGACTATGAATGGTCCAGACCATCTTGATTTCAATTTTCCAGGAAATAGCTTGAATCGTGAATTGAAAAGAAGAACTCTGTCTCCTTCTTTAAATTCTTTTGAACTTCTGATTCTTTTATCATGCCATTTCTTCGTTCTTTCTTTATAGATTAACGAATTTTCGTATTTTTCATGTCATAATTCTTCTAATTCGTTTAGTTGACTTAATCGTAGACGTCCGGCTTCATGTAAATCAAGATTACATGTCTTCAAAGCCCAAAATGCTTTGTGTTCAATTTCTACTGGAAGATGACATGCTTTTCCATAAACAAGTCTAAAAGGTGTGGTTCCAATTGGAGTTTTGTAGGCTGTTCTAAAAGCCCAGAGTGCATCCTCCAATTTAATGGACCATTCCTTCGGATTTGATCCTACGGTTTTCTCTAGAATACGTTTTAAAGCTCGGTTGGTATTTTCAACTTGTCCACTTGTTTGTGGATGATATGCGGTGGAGATTTTATGAGTTACTCCATATCTTTTAAGAACTTTCTCAAGTTGATTATTACAGAAATGAGTACCCCGATCACTTATTAAAGCTTTCGGCGTTCCAAACCTTGCAAAAAGACGTTTTAAAAAGTTGACTACAACTCGTGCATCGTTAGTTGGGAGAGCTTGTGCTTCCGCCCATTCAGATACATAATCAATGGCTACGAGTATATATAGATTATTATGAGATTTTGGAAATGGACCCATAAAGTCAATACCCCAAATGTCAAATACTTCACATACTTGGATGACATTTTGTGGCATTTCATCACGTTGACTTATTTTTCGGCCCTTTGACAAGCATCACAGGATTTGCAAAGAAGGTGTGCGTCTTTGTAAATTGTAGGCCAATAGAATCCAGCATCATAAACTTTTCTTGCTGTTAGTTGAGGCCCATAATGCCGTCCTGTTGGTCCTGTGTGACAATGGTTTAATATTTTACTGGCTTCATCTCCAAATACACATCGGCGTATTATTCCATCGGGACAACTTTTAAAAAGATGTGGATCTTCCCAAAAATAGTGTTTTATATCACTGAAGAATTTCTTTCGTCTTTGGTACGATAATCCTTTTTCAAGGAATCCACAAACTAAGTAGTTTGCATAGTCTGCAAACCATGGAATTTCTTTATAATCTATCTTCAATAGATATTCATCAGGAAAGTTGTCTTGTATGGCCGATTCATTTAGAACTTCTAACTCAGGATTTTCAAGACGAGAAAGATGATCAGCGGCGAGATTTTCTGCTCCTCTTTTATCTCGGATTTCAATATCAAACTCTTGTAAGAGTAAGATCCAACGGATTAATCTTGGTTTAGCATCTTGTTTTGAAAATAGGTATCTAAGAGCAGAATGGTCGGTATAGACCACCGTTTTTGCTAGAACGAGATATGATCGAAATTTGTCAAAAGCAAAGACAATAGCAAGGAGTTCTTTTTCAGTAGTTGTATAGTTCGTTTGTGCTCCTTGTAATGTCTTACTAGCATAATATATAGGTTGAAATCGTTTTTCAATCCTTTGTCCTAAAACGGCTCCCATTGCAAAATCACTTGCATCGCACATTAGTTCAAATGGTAGATTCCAATTTGGTGTTATCATGATCGGCGCATTAGTTAATTTCTCTTTAAGAATATTAAAAGATTTGATACACTCATCTGAAAAGATGAATGGAGCATCCTTTTCTAGGAGTTTATTCATAGGAGTGGCAATTTTAGAAAAATCTTTTATGAAACGTCGGTAAAAACCGGCATGCCCTAAAAAACTCCTAACTCCTCTAACATTGGTGGGATGTGGAAGTTTAGCAATTACATCTACTTTAGCTCTATCCACTTCAATTCCTTCTTTTGAAATTTTATGTCCAAGAACGATGCCTTCTTTAACCATGAAATGGCATTTCTCCCAATTAAGTACTAGATTTGATTGTTCGCATCTAATAAGCATTCGTTCAAGATTAACTAGACATGATTCAAATGTATCACCGAAGACTGAAAAGTCATCCATGAAAACTTCCATGCATTCTTCTATCATGTCGTGAAAAATCGCCATCATGCACCTTTGAAAGGTTGCAGGGGTGTTGCAAAGTCCAAATGGCATGCGTTTGTAAGCAAAAGTACCATAAGGGCACGTGAATGTGGTTTTCTCTTGGTCCTCGGGTGCTATTGGAATTTGAAAATATCCGGAAAATCCATCTAGAAAACAATAGTAACTATTTCCGGCTAATCTTTCCAACATTTGATCAATGAAAGGTAAGGGAAAGTGATCTTTTCTGGTGGCGTCATTTAATTTTCTATAATCAATACACACACGCCATCCTGTTACAGTCCTAGTAGGAATAAGTTCATTTTTCTCATTTGTAATGACAGTCATGCCACCCTTCTTAGGCACGCATTGAACTGGGCTTACCCATGGACTATCAGAAATTGGATAAATTAAACCTGCATCTAACAGTTTAATAATCTCTTTCTTAACTACATCTTGCATATTAGGATTTAGTCTTCGTTGGCGTTGCACATACGTTTTATGACCTTCTTCCATAAGGATTTTATGTGTGCAATACGAAGGACTTATTCCTTTAATATCATAAATCTTCCATGCAATGGCTGGTTTATGAGCTTTCAACACAGAAATGAGTTGTGATTTCTCATTTTCAGTAAGAGAAGACGATATTATTACAGGTAATTCAGATTCACCATGTAAATAAGCGTATTCCAAATGGTTTGGAAGTGGCTTTAACTCTAATTTCGGAGGTTCTTCTATCGATGATTTATATCGATATCTGTCTTCTTCTTTTAGCATTTGAATTTCTTCTGTTGTTGGTTCATATCCATTAGCTATAAGTGTAGCTAACATTTCAGCTTCATCAATTGGTTCATTACCTTCTCCTAAAGAACATTCTCTTGTTCCTTGTAATTCTGGAAATTCTTCTAATAATTCTGCATGTGCATCTATAGTTTGAATATAATAACATGTATCATCTGCAGATTGCGGTTGTTGCATTGCTCTATCAACTGAAAAGGTAACACTCTCATCCTCTATACTTAGGGTCAGTTTCTTACCGAACACGTCTATCATTGCTTTAGCCGTGTTTAAGAATGGTCTTCCTAATATGAGAGGAACTTGAGAATCTTTTTCCATGTCCAGAACAACAAAATCTACTGGAAATACTAAAGTACCAACTTTAACTAGCATGTTCTCCATTATCCCTCTAGGATATTTTATTGATCTATCGGCTAGTTGTATGCTTATTCTGGTTGGTTTTAATTCTTCAAGGTCTAGTTTAGTGTATAGTGAATACGGTATTAAATTTATACTAGCACCTAAATCTGCCAATGCTTCTATTGAACTAAGACTACCCAGAAAACATGGAATTGTGAAACTTCCTGGATCAGATAGTTTTTCTGGTATCTTATTCAACAGCACTGCTGAACAATTAGCATTCATAGTAACAGCCGAGAGTTCTTCTATTTTCTTTCTATTTGAAATTAGATCTTTCAAGAATTTAGCATATCTAGGCATTCCTGAAATCACATCAATGAAAGGAAGATTTACATTTATCTGTTTAAACATATCCAAGAATTTGGATTGCTCGGCTTCAAGTTTCTCTTTCTTCATTTTACTCGGGTAAGGAAGTGGTGGTTGGTATGGTTTAACATAATGTTTAGCCTTAACTGTGTTATCTTCATTAACCTTTTCAACTACCGGTACTTTTTCCTTATCTTGATCAGGTTGTGGTTCTTGTGGAGTAGGAATAGCTTCATCAGAAGTTACAGGTATTTCAGGTGGTTTAAGTGTTGTACCACTTCTTGTGGTAATGGCTTTAGCTGTTTCATTCCGAGGGTTAGCATTTGTATCACTAGGTAGACTTCCCGGTTTTCTTTCACCTATTAACCTTGCTAGGTTACTTACTTCTTGTTCCAGATTTTGAATAGAAGCTTGTTGATTTCTAAATGCTTGAGCATTTTGTTCATTGGTTTGTTTCTGAGATGTGAAAAACTGCGTTTGAGTTTCAACTAGCTTCGTCATCATATCTTCTAAATTCGGCTTTTTATCATCGGTTTGTTGTGGTGGTTTGTTTTGAAAATTAGGTCTTTGCTGATTGTAAGTATTATTGGATACTTGTTGATTGCTAGGACCTTGTTGGTTGTTGTATGGAATATTTCGGTTATAATTCTGGTTTTGATTGTAAATCGGTCTTGGCGGTTGATAATTATTCTGATAATTATTTCCAGGCCTTTGGTTTATGTATGAAATATTCTCTCTTTGTTCCATTGTTAATTCAATACTGAGACAATCTTTTGTCAAATGTGGTCCTCCACACTGCTCACAACTAATTCGTATTGAGTGAATATCTTTAGTCATTTTTTCCATTCGTCTCTCGACAGCATCTATCTTTGCGAAAATGGAATCTAAGTCATGGCTAGAATCGGCTCTAGCTGCTTTAGATGATCTAACGATATCTTTTTCTTGGTGCCACTCATGTGAGTGGGAAGCAGTGTTATCAATAATTTTGTAAGCATCAGTTTCGGTTTTCTTCATAATAGAACCACCAGCTGCTATATCTATGTCTTTCCTTGTAGTGATGTCGCATCCTTGGTAGAATATTTGTACTATTTGACAGGTGTCTAAACCATGTTGCGGACATCCTCTTAATAACTTTCCATATCTTGTCCACGCCTCATATAAAGTTTCATTTGGCTTCTGTGTAAACGTAACAATTTCTGCTTGAAGTCTTACGGCTTTAGATGCCGGAAAGAATTGTTTAAGAAAATTTTCAACTAATACATCCCATGTCTCAATCGCCCCTTCAGGTAACGATTCCAACCAATATTTGGCTTCTCCCTTTAAAGTCCAGGGAAATAACATGAGATATATCTGTTCATCCTCCACTTCTCTTATTTTAAATAGTGTGCAGATCCTATTAAAGGTACGTAAATGTTCATTTGGATCTTCCTTCGGTGCACCACTAAATTGGCATTGATTAGTCACCATGTGTAGAATTTGTCCTTTGATTTCATAATCTGGCGCATTAATGTCTGGATGAGTAATTGCGTGACCTTGGCCAGTGTGTTTAGCTCTCATTCGGTCTTCCATACTTAAAGGTTCCAGATTCTCCATAATTGAATTTGTTGAATCGGAATCACTAGAGGATTCTGATTTAATGGTTCGTTCCTCAACAATCTCTGTTTGAATGATTGGTGGTTCCGGAGGAAAGTTTAGTGGTTCAGGATCTACGAATCATTCCTGAATATTCTCCGGATTCTCAATTGTGAGGTCGGGTTCAAAAAATGGATTATCGAAAATTTGAACTGAAGTACTTGGTCGACTGGATGACGATTCTAAAGAAAAATCAACGGCAGTAATATTTGCTAAATGTCTTGATCTAGTTACAGGTGGTGAACGTACAAAAGGTGGTGAACGTCTTGCTCGGTGCATTCACTGAATATCCTATTAGTTTTTAAAAGGAAAGAAAAATTATAATAAGTTATCCAATCAATAGACTTTTCTGATTTTGCCCACGTTTCGAATAGCCAAAAGATGCAGAAGAGGGGCAGGATTCGTTTGGTCTCAATATAATTGAGGACTGTTTGGCTCCAATAACCCGGTCCACGTACAAATCCAACTATTACTACGAACCAGAAAATTTTGATGTCTATCAATTTAACCACTTAAAATAAATTTTCGTAATTTTAAGAAAATTAGATAAGAAGTAGATTAAAAATCTATGTCCTAAAACTAGAATAGCGAGAAATAAGAAAGAAAAAGAGTTCGTCGAAAAAAGGTCGAAAAAGAAAAATGGTTGAAAAATAAAAGGTGACGGAAAAATAAAAAATACTTGACTAACCTAACCTTATTACTACAACTAACTTAAAATTATAATCGCAAATTGAGATTACTAATTGGAATGATAATTGATACATAGGTAAAAGTCGTCTAAAAATATTAAAGCTTTTTGGAAAAACTATATCCAAAATGGAAATAACTTAAAAAGAAACTAAAATTTAAAAAGGCGTCGCAAAATTCTAAAGTACCTAAATCTTAGTCTAAAGAAAAAGCACTTAAGGAATTCTACGGCAAAGACTAAAAATCTAGGAGTAAAAATAACTATGGCAAAATCTAAGTTTAAAATTAAATATGAGCTAAAAATACAAATATTACGCTAAAACAATTAAAAAGGGATAAAATATAAAAATATACAAAAAGTTGTAAAAAGTACAATTTTTATAAAAATATTATTTTTATATTATTTATTTAATAAAACTACTAATTTTACAATTTAATTAAACTAATTTAACTAAATAAAACAAATTAAATAAAAAGTAAAACTAATTATAATAAAACTAATTATAATAATAATAATTAATTATGGTTTAAAATAATAATTAATAATAATTACTCGTAATTAATACTGAATTAGGGTTTCTGTCAGCGTGTCAGGTCCTCTCCGCGAGTCGCGGTATTTAGAGCAGCAAACCCCGCGAGTCGCGGGGTTCCAGAATTCAGCTGACAGGTTTAAATATTCGACGCGTTTTTTTTTTCTTTTCTATTTATAATTTTTCTGTTTATATAAAAAAAATATATGTGTATAATAAAAACTTATATTTAAAACAAAACTAGAATAAAAAATAGACTACTTTATAATTTTATAAATAAAAATCTTAAAGCTAGATATATATATATATATATATATATATATATATATATATTTCGGTTTTTTATATTTATAAAATATATTTATAAATTAAATAAAACTTATATTTTTACAAACTAAAGAAACTTTATAAAACTTAAATATTTAACAAAATCTTAAAAATATTTATATTTTTGTTTTTTTTTTCTTTTTATATTTTCGAATATTCAAAACGTATTTTTATAAAAACGAATTTTAATAAAAGTAAACTAAAAATCTTTTTTTTTTGTATTATATTAGCGTTGCGCTTTCAGCTTTTAAGCGATTCCCCGGCAGTGGCGCCAAAAATAACTTGATGTTTCGCGAGGTGTATATAAAATACTATTAAATTTTACAAGAAAATACTATTAAATACGATACAATTTTACACAAGATATTTATTTATTTAGAGAATGGATATACTTAAACCTTGCTACAACACTTATAGGCAGTGTACCTAATCGTACAGTAGTGTAGTTTTTAGTAAGTCCGGTTCGTTCCACAGGGAATCTTTTTAAACAAAGCTTAACGCTATATTAGTTTACTTTTATAAAAATATAAATATATATATAAGTAATATTATTATTATAAAGGGGGGTTTTTACAGTTTAATGACCGGTATGTCGATTTTAAAACTTTAGTCGCAGTTAAAACTAAATGTAAAATATTAAAAATAAATACAAGACTTAAATTAAAGCGTAAAGTAAATAACGATAATGAAATTGCGATTAATAAAAATGCGATAAAATAAACTTGCGATAATTAAAAAGTATGATAATTAAAAGTGCAATTAAATACAATAACAATAAATAAAAATGCGATAATTAGAAGTGCAATTAAATATAAAATAAAGGAAATTAAATATGAAATAAAAGAATTATGCTTATTTAAACTTCCGTAATCATGATGTTTGACGTGTTGATTTTAGTATTATGCCCATGGGTTAATTGTCCTTTGTCCTGGATTATTTAATATGTCCGTCTGGTTTTTGTCCATAACAGTCCATCAGTCATAAATATAAAGTGCGAGTGTCCTCGTCAAATTATCCTTATACCCGAAGTTAAATATTCCAACTAATTGGGGACTTAAACTGTAACAAGATTTTAATACTTTGTTTAATAATTACACCAGGATGTCGACTGAGTGTAATCCAAGGTTTTAATATTTTGTTATCAATTATACCAAGTGTCCTTGTACATAATTTCACCCCTGTTTTAATTATTCTAGTGGCTATTAATCCATTTCCGTGTCCGGTTAAATGAACGATTATTCGTACATATAAATACCCCGCCCATTGTGTCCGATCGAGTGTATATGGTAATTTATAGGGACGCCCAATTGTAAATCTTTATATTAACATTAACAAACTATCATTTAGTTAAACAAATATAAAGCCCATTAATAGCCCATAGTCTAATTTCCACAAATGTCGTTCTTTTATCCAAACCCCAATTATGGTACAAAGCCCAATTACCCAATTTTAGTAATTAGCCCAACATCATGATTACTTCGGATTAAATAAGCATAATAATAACTTAGCTACGAGACATTAAATTAAAAAGGTTGAACATAACTTACAATGATTAAAAATAGCGTAGCGTTACACGGACAGAATTTCGACTTACACCCTTACAACATTCGCTAACATACCCTTATTATTAGGATTAAAATTAAAATTAAAATTAAAATTAAAATATAAATATAAATATTTACGTAGTATTATGAGAGAAGAAGAAAAAAGATGATGAAAAATGCTCAGAATTCGGTTGCTTTTATAGGGACTTTCAAAACTTGGGGCTCCGCGACTCGCGGCATTTTTGGCCTTCAAACTCCGCGAGTCGCAGAGATTGAAATTACAGCTCAGTCCAGTTTGGAGTCTTTCTTGCCGACGGTTTTTATTATTTATTATAATATATAAATAATTATAAGAATTATTTAAATATTATATTATATTTATGTGCATATTTGACTTGTAATTTTTAGTCCGTTGCGTCGAGCGTTGAGAGTTGACTCATGTCCCGGTTCCGGATTTTCGAACGTCCTTGCGTACAATTTAATATCTTGTACTTTGCGTTTTGAATCTTGTACTCTTGTAATTTCGAGACGTTTCTTGTCAATAATTGGAACCTTTTTTTATTGTCTTTTGTACTTTTGAGCTTTTTAGTCGTTTGCGTCTTCAATTTGTCGAATCTGTCTTTTGTCTTCACCTTTTATTATTTAAACGAATATCACTTGTAAATAGAACAATTGCAACTAAAAGCTTGTCTTTCTTGAGGAATAATGCTATGAAATATATGTTCGTTTTTAGCATTATCAATCACCGACTTGTGAAGTACCACCAAGTGTCACCGACTTGTGAACACTATGGGGTGTCACCGACTAGTGCACCACCCGTCAATACATATGAGGTCACCGACTTGTAGACCTCCAAGAGGTGTCACCGACTCGTGAGACACCTAGCGAGATACTACCGACCCGTAGCTCTCTTCACCCGAATACCAAATAAGCCACCAACTTGTGACATAACGCCCAACACTCACGATGTGGCGCCAAAGGCCCACATCGCGTACGAGTAAATAAACCACATACATACATGTATAAATATTCTGCTCACCTTGATTTCAAGTAAGGCAACTTCCGCTTGAGCTCCTAATCGTCCGATGCAAATCACCTAAGTAATTTACAACCGAATAAGCTAAATACACTAGCTTATACACAAAACACCATAAGTGCAATATCGACCCATTTGCACATGCATCACTTTGACTAAGTCAAAACTCGCCCAAAACACCCATAATCAAAATTAACTAATGATTATGTTCAAACACCCCCTTATGCTCAAGGTTCAACATCAAAACACTTACTTGCATCATTAGGACACAAAAATCCATTTTGACCCAAACTCAAGTCAACACCCATTTGCAAGTTTACACTTCTAATCACTTATAATCTTAATTAACTAGTGATTCCAACAACCAAACATGATTAACAACTAATCATCTTCATTAACAAACCCAAACCAACCAACAATGGTTATTAACACCATTTACTAGCTCAAACATCCAATTAACAACTAATGGGTTTATTTCAAGAACACCCATTTCAAAACCCCAATTATGAACACTAAATCAAACTATGAAAACTCGGAGTTAGAGCTTACCAATACCACCACAACGTAGCCGTGAACAAGGTGAACAACTTTAACACTTGCAACTTCATTTGATTCAAGCTCCTTCTTCCCCAAATGAAGCTTTCTCTCTCTAAGCTCTATTTCTCACTCTAGGGTTTGAGAGTGTATGGAAGAGATGAAGATAAGATTGTGGACTTGAAAGAGTCTACCAATCTGCCTTTGTGGCCTAAAACCGACCCTTAAGTGAAAAGACCATAATGCCCTTCATTAAACTCAAAACAGAAAAACTGGGGTTCTGTCGCAGGGACAGTGCGCGGCGCGCACCATTACCCCTGCGCGGCGCGCACGAAGGGCTGAACAGGTTCTGTCTTCGGTTTACTCACACAATTTTCCCCACACTTCATGCACTCTAATACACTTCTGTAAATTAAATAATCGGGTCTTACAGTAAGTCCAGCTACTCAAGCCAACACTATATTAGCTTTACCACATGCACCTTCTAGGCTAGTTTTACCTGCACCAATAGCACAAAATCAAAGGAAATAATTAACACAGAAAGAGTTGGAAGATAAAAAAGCAAAGGGACTGTGTTTTTACTGTGACCAAAAGTACATTCCAGGTCACAAATGTACTGGGCAGCTATACTCATTAGAAATCATTTTAGATGAGGAAGAAACTATCAGTGATGAAGTAATGGATCCAGGGGAGTCACCACAACCTACTCTACTTGTGGAAGAGGCTGTACATTCACCACACATTTCACTGAATGCACTCACAGGCACAACTGCATACCAGACTATGAGAGTTTGTGGAAAGGTACAAAACAAAACCTTACATATTCTCATAGACTCAGGCAGTACACGCAATTTTTTAGACTTGGATATGGCCAAGAAATTGGGTTGTAATCTGAAACAGATTAGGCCTATGACTGTTAAGGTACCTGGTGGAAATCAAATAGTGAGTACTAATGAATGTACAGGGTTCAAATGGAAGATGTATTCTGAGGTCTTTGTGGATGATATGATTGACATACCACTAGGTGGTTGTGACATGGTTTTAGGCATTCAAGGCCTTAAACCTTTAGGGGATATTGTATGGAATTTTGATAGCCTGCAAATGGTGTTTAAATATGGAAATAAGAGAATGGTGTTAAGGGGTACAACTAAGAAACCTGTACAATGGGTGGATGGGAAAAGATTAGGGAAGACCATGGATCATCAGGAAATACAACTATCATCAATGACTTTATGTGTGTATCCTGTTGTTCATTTTGGTATGGTTGAAGTTGTACAACTAGCAGAAGGTCAACATCAGATTATTACTCAATTACTTGAAGATTATGCTGATGTGTTTGAAACACCAAAGGGCTTGCCACCTAAAAGGAGTCATGACCATAGAATTCCACTAAAAGAGGGTACTATAGCTGTCAATATCAGGCCATATAGACATCCACCAACACAGAAGGATGCTATAGAAGTTATGGTGTCTGAGTTGTTAGATTCTGGGGTAATCAGGCCAAGTCACAGCCCTTTCTCTTCACCAATTGTTATGGTAAAGAAAAGGGATGGTAATTGGAGGATGTGTGTTGACTATAGGGAGTTGAATAAACACACCATCAAGGACAAATTTCCAATACCAATCATTGAAGAATTGATTGATGAGCTGAGTGGTGCAACTATTTTCACTAAGCTTGATCTCAGGTCTGGCTATCATCAAATAAGAATGGATGAAAATGATATTGCACAGCCTTCAAAACTCATGAAGGTCACTATGAATTTTTAGTCATGCCTTTTAGGTTAACTAATGCACCATCTACTTTTCAAGCTCTCATGAATGAGGTGTTTAAACCCTACTTGAGAAGGTTTGTTTTGGTATTCTTTGATGATATACTCATCTACAGCTCATCACTGGCAGATCATGTGCAGCACTTACAGCTTGTGTTAGAGGTAATGAGGTCTAATACACTATTTGCTAAAATGTCTAAGTATGTATTTGCTACTTCAAGGGTAGAATATTTGGGACATGTTATAACTGCACAAGGTGTTTCAACTGGATCATCTAAAATTGAAGCTATTAAGAATGGGCCGTTACCCACATCACTCAAATAGTTAAGAGGGTTTTTAGGGCTGACAGGGTACTACAGAAGGTTTATAAGAAATTTTGCTAGTATAAGCCAACCACTAACTCAACTCTTTAAGAAATATGGGTTTCACTGGACTCCACAAGCCACAATTGCTTTTGAAACACTTAAAACTGCTATGCAACAAGCTCCTATTTTACAACTGCCTAATTTTGATATGGAATTTGTTATTGAGACTGATACATCAGATAAAGGTATTGGTGCAGTTTTACAGCAGAATGGTCATCCTATTGCTTTTTTGAGCAAAACCCTGGCACCTAGGCATCAAACCCTTTCTACTTATGAAAAGGAATTTTTAGCAGTTATCCAAGCTTTGGAAAAGTGGAGAGGTTACTTAATGGACAGGCACTTTAAGATTAAGACAGATCATGTTAGTCTTAAGTACTTATTAGATCAAAGGATCTCCACTCCAACTCAAATGAAATGGTTACCTAAGTTGTTGGGGTATGACTATGAGATAATCTATAAGAAAGGGGTTGAAAATGGGGCTGCTGATGCATTGTCTAGAGTTAATTGTGGAGCTCAACTTTGTCAAATGATGATGACTACTATTCACAATAATATGCATCAAAGGATAATGGAAAGTGTTGCAAAAGATGTTGACTTGCAGTTACTTATCAATCAGCTTGTGCACAATCCACAGACTTCTAAACACTATGTGTGGAAGGATGGACAGCTTAAAAGAAAAGGGAGGTTAGTTGTTGGAGCTGATGCAACCTTGAGGCATGAATTGATCCATCACTACCACCAAGACTCTAATGGTGGTCACTCAGGTGTTCAATCCACCATCCACAAGTTAAATGCTATACTCTACTGGAAAGGTTTAAGGAAGCCGGTTAAAAACTTGGTTAGAGAATGCCTTGTGTGTCAAAAGAATAAGTCTGATCTAGCTAGTTATCCTGGACTGCTTCAGCCATTAACTATACCTACTCAGGTTTGGACAGACATTTCAATGGATTTTGTTGAGGGGTTACCTCTTGCACAGGGTAAATATGTGATTTTAGTTGTAACGATCTGACTTTTTCGACTTGCTTTTATGCCTTGTATTTTAGCGAAACTGCGTTTTTGTACGTACTGTGTTACTTTATTACTCCGGAACCTTGGCACACGTGTTTTATATTCATATTTACCCTAAAACGTGCCTTGGTGTATGTAGAATGCTTAACTTATCCACCGGATGCTTTATAACCGTTAGTGTTACTTGCCGATACGAATAAATCGCGAATTGCGCGCACGTTTGACTTTTGTCAGAACCGGAACTTTTGGACTGCGAAATATTAATTATTATTTTCTAATAATAATTACCTGGGCTTTTGGATGCTTAATTTTATTTATTTAATTGCTAAAGCCCAATAATTAGTCTTGTTGGACTTTCTACCTTGTTGGACTCAAGCCCACCTTACTCTAGCTTGTGACCCAATTAATTAGCCCAAGTATTATTACTAGTGGTCCATAATAATAAATAAATAATAAATAAATTAATTAGTGAGTCATACTAGCATAATGGATAAGGATTATCTAATTGTCACATGAGATTCTAGCAAAAGGACACACTTTAGACAACCATTATCCATAAAGTAAAGTGGTGTCTCCCTCCCCTCCCCTTGAAAATCACGGCCAAAGGCCCTTGCCACCTCATCAATCCAAGTGAAATTCTTGCTTATAAATACTAGCCATTAGCCTCTCATTCCAACACTTGATCATTTTGGTTTTTCACACACTTGTTTTTTATTTCTTTCCTTACTTGTAAGTTCTCTTTTCCTTCCTCTTTTCTTCATATTTTCGTGTACATCATCATCATTATATGGAGATCAAAGTTCCTTCTAGCTTTGATCTTGCTTATATCTTGTTGATTCAAGCATGAATCCTTCAAGAACATTGAAGATTCAAGCTTTCTAGCTTTGAATCTTCACCAACTTTGTAGATTCATCTTTCTTTTACTTTAATCTTGTTATTTTATGATAAAGATGCAAACTTTTGTTTGTAATCTTCATGCATCTTCAAGATCCAAGCTTTATGCTTCAAGAACAATTAAGATGCAAGATTTCTAGCTTGAATCTTCATATCTTTTTGTTAGATCTAAGTTCTTTTTGCTTTGATCATGTTGTTTTGTGAAAAAAGATTCAAACTTTTGTTTGTAATCTTCATGTATCTTCAAGATCCAAGCTTTATGCTTCAAGATCTTCAAGAACACTTAAAGGTTCAAGCTTTCTAGCTTTGTGACCTTATAAATTGTGTGAAAGGGATCCAAGCTCTCTAGCTTAGGGTTCCATCACCTCATTTGACTTAGATCATGCTTATACTTGTTGAATTGATGTAAAGTTTGTAGCTTTAGTTGTTATTGTGAATTGAAATTGTGTTAAGACTAATGATATGATGTAACCTTGGTTCATCATCCATCTAAGACTCATGAATGAGTTGTGTTCTTACTTGGTCTTAACATATTGTGTATTGATGGTGAATCTTGGTCAAAAGTGATGCTAAACCATCAACGAGTTGTACACTTGAAGCTACAAGCATCAAGGATGAGAACCGTGATGAGCATCAAGCACCAAGAACCCCACCATAGCACTTGTCCACTAATTATCATATCTGATCAGACCACCTGGGCTACTGGAAAGTTGATTTTCAGTTAGTTCGGTTCGAGTAGATGATTTTTCGTTTAGGCCTCGTCTTAATCCGAGTTACGGTTTAGGATTTATGGCCCTCCGAGAGTCACTACACCCTATTAACGTTGTGCTGAAATTTCTGACCTACTCGCACTTAAACCGTCGCCACGGTTGAACGAAGACGAGTTAGGTTCTGAAAATTGGTCAACTGTTAGGGGACTCATATACGGAGCCATAGCCACTGACTATGCATCTTTTTAATTTACGTAGAGGTCATAGCAGCTGACCGAATCAGCCTATTGTTTCGATCTCTATTCTTGTCGAACTTACTTAGCTTTTATGATGATGAATGATGATGATGATGACACTTAAACTTATTTTATGCACTATTAGAATTTATAAAGACAACCTACTGACCTAGTAACCTTTGATTTAGGTTGACGACCTTTCGGACCGACTTACTACTTGCGTACTTTCATTACCGATTTTACTGCTTTTATCACTGTGAGTTATAGCATTCCTTTTTATCACTTTTACTATTTTTAGGACTGAGAATACATGTGCTTTTTACGTTTTACATGTTAGGCACGAGTACTTAAACTTTATATGTGTGTGGGTTATAAAACGGCATAAACATTCCCTTTAGCACGGTAACGTTTAGTCATTGGTCTTTGAACCGGTGAACGCGAATCTTAGATATGGATCCATAGGGTTTGACATCCCCACTCAGGCTAGTCGCGCTAGCATTTAACGAGTGTTTAATACTTCGTGAACATACGCACTCGCCAAGTGTACTTTCAGGGGGTTATAAATGTTAAGTCTAGTTACCGGGTGCCCACGGTTATGCATATACTTTTCATACTGTTTTGATACGCTGTTGCAGCACTGAAATCTCGTGGCCTATCTTACGTTACTATTAAAACTTAAACTATAGCTCACCAACATTCGTGTTGACTTTTTAAAGCGTGTATTTCTCAGGTGCCTAGAGGTTTATTGCTTCCGCTGTTACACTTGCTGTCATGCTGTTATTGAATTGCTGTTATGGACCTACTGTACTAGTTATCCGCTGCATTACTAGAGATGTCTCAAATTATGAAACTTATGTTTTGCATTCGTAAACTTATGTTATTTTAGAACAATAGTTTGTAATAAGTCTTATGACATGTTATCTTTGTAAAATGTTATCTTTTTAATGAATGCAAATCGGTTTTCAAACAGCATATAGTGTTTGACCTTGTGATGATCCTGTTGTTGATGATCCGTACACGATGGTTTTGTACGGGGCGTCACAGTTGGTATCAGAGCATTAGTTGTAGGGAATTAGGTTGCATTAGTGAGTCTAGACCGACCCGAGTAGGATTCACTAATAGGACTAATCTACAACTAGCTTGTTTACTTGTTTCTGCGAGACTTACTGCATGCTTTGCCTACTTTCTGCTGTATGATCTTACTGCATGCTATTGCTTATTTTTACTGCCATGCGAACTTGCTGTATGCCTATTTCTGCCTTTGCATGATTACTATCTGCTTTCACATGTTATCTCTGATTAATACTGATTGCCATGCTAGGTTGCTATAGTGCCTAATACTTGCTTGCTTATGACTTACTGATATGGAAAAGTTATTTTCCTTGTTCAGATGTCGGATATTCCACCTGTCATCATTTTGGACAGCGATTCAGACTCGTCAGCCACCTCACCTATTGCTGCTACCAACACACAGATCCCGTTAACCAGTGACCTTGGCGCTTCATCCTCCGGAACCAGCAGCCATACACCTATACCAGTGGTTACCGCAATCGGAGCCCATGACCCTCCAAAGATTCCAGCTCCAGTTGCCCCAGTACATCAGGAGCCACAGCCCCGCCCGGTGGTGTTGTGATTCCCGCGGAATTCGGGGAAGGTCCATTCCGTAATCATTTACGCATGTGGTGCCGACGCGCTCCTGATGGATGTCTTGTGCCGATTCCGCCCGACAGATACCGATAGATGATGGCCGCCCGAGGACAGCCTGTTCAGCTACCCGTGCAGCTACCCCCAGCTGATTCATCATCCGACGGCTCATCCACAGACGACTCCAGTGACGATAACTCCGACGAGGAGGACCTTGATGATGCACCTATGCAGCCACCCTCCACCCCGCCGAAGAAGCGGTACCGTTTCGATGGCACCGTTATTCCGGGGATCAACGGAGGATGAGCATTCACTGACGCACATGGCCAGCGTTGTAGGGTTACCGCCCGTAAGCGGGTCGTGCCTTACCCGGCTGATCCGTTCGTGCGTAAGCCTTACCACCGTGCAGCATCTACCTCTGGAGCCAGACCATCTGCACCACCAGCGCCACCTGCACCAGCAGCTCCGCCTGCTCTGCCAGCCCCTCCCTCTGTCGAGGAACTGACGAGGGAGGTGGAGATCCTCCATGCTCGGGTAACTGAGCTCGAGGATCAGATGTCCCATGTGCTGGACATCCTTTACCCACCATCACCATAGAGCTTTGTAGTAGGTTTCATTTTGTAATCTCATTTGTAGCTCCATGTTTTACTTATGTATTGTACGAACCTAAGCGAATGTATACAACTCTTTATTAATTAATGGAACTTTGCGTTGTTAAATTCTTGCACAGTGTTCTATTTACATTACTGTATGTTGGTTTTGCGGTACTTGTGCCTGGTTGCGTTACTATATTGGCATGCGTTGTGTTGTTTCCCTGTTTACTATATACGGTATTATTGTATGTTGTATGCTGGATTTTGACTTAAGTCAAAACTTTTGTTTCGAAGGGCAATGGCAAACACACGAACAACACCCACAGCAGCCCAAATCGAAGAGATGATTAATGAACGAGTCGCCGCAGCCTTGGCGGAAATGAACCCTCAAGCTGAACCACCGCCGGTTATCCAACCCGTTCGAAACGGGTGCACCTACAAGGAATTCCAGAGCTGTAAACCACATAACTTCAGTGGAACTGAGGGGCCTGTTGGTCTCACAAGATGGTTTGAAAAGCTTGAATCAGTATTCCGAGTCAGCAACTGTTCCAAGTCCAACAAAACCAAATTTGCTTCCTGCACGCTATCTGATGGCGCCCTCACGTGGTGGAACACCATGGCTCAGGCACAAAGTATTGATGAGGCGTATGCTACGCCATGGGAGGAGTTCAAAGCGGCTATGATTGATGAGTATTGTCCGAGAACTGAGATACAAAAGATGGAAATGGAGTTTATGCAATTGAAAGCTGTTGGCAACGATCTCGATGGTTACAATCGAAGGTTTCTTGAGTTAGATCTTATGTGTCCTACCATGGTCACCCCAGAATTTAAGCTTATGGAGAGATACTTTTGGAGACTCCCTAAGTCCATCAAGGGTAATGTCACCTCGTCCAAGCCACCGAATGTTTCCGAAGCAATGCGCATGGCGTATACACTCATGAATTAGATTCTCATTGATGAACTGGAGAAGTCCAAGTCTGAAGCGGGTAGTAGTGACAAGCGCAAGTGGGATAATAACAAGGGAAGAATCTACGATCAAACCCCTGCCAAGAGGCACAACAACGGTGGAAACCCCAACCCCGACACAAGTTCAAACCCGAACTACAAGGGCACTCTACCGTAGTGCATGAGGTGTTACAAACACCACACTGGGTACTGTAATGCGGTCTGTGAAAAGTGCAATAGGATCGGACATGTTGGTAAGAACTGCAAGATTCCCATCCCAGCTGCAAGGAAAACCCAAATGTGAAATGTCCCGTTCTTATTGATTAAAAACGTTCCATATTAATTGATTTCGTTGCGAGGTTTTGACCTCTATATGAGACGTTTTTCAAAGACTGCATTCCTTTTTAAAACAAACCATAACCTTTATTTCATAAATAAAGGTTTAAAAAGCTTTACGTAGATTATCAAATAATGATAATCTAAAATATCCTGTTTACACACGACCATTACATAATGGTTTACAATACAAATATGTTACATCGAAATCAGTTTCTTGAATGCAGTTTTTACACAATATCATACAAACATGGACTCCAAATCTTGTCCTTATTTTAGTATGCAACAGCGGAAGCTCTTAATATTCACCTGAGAATAAACATGCTTTAAACGTCAACAAAAATGTTGGTGAGTTATAGGTTTAACCTATATATATCAAATCGTAACAATAGACCACAAGATTTCATATTTCAATACACATCCCATACATAGAGATAAAAATCATTCATATGGTGAACACCTGGTAACCGACAATAACAAGATGCATATATAAGAATATCCCCATCATTCCGGGACACCCTTCGGATATGATATAAATTTCGAAGTACTAAAGCATCCGGTACTTTGGATGGGGTTTGTTAGGCCCAATAGATCTATCTTTAGGATTCGCGTCAATTAGGGTGTCTGTTCCCTAATTCTTAGATTACCAGACTTAATAAAAAGGGGCATATTCGATTTCGATAATTCAACCATAGAATGTAGTTTCATGTACTTGTGTCTATTTTGTAAATCATTTATAAAACCTGCATGTATTCTCATCCCAAAAATATTAGATTTTAAAAGTGGGACTATAACTCACTTTCACAGATTTTTACTTCGTCGGGAAGTAAGACTTGGCCACTGTTGATTCACGAACCTATAACAATATATACATATATATTAAAGTATGTTCAAAATATATTTACAACACTTTTAATATATTTTGATGTTTTAAGTTTATTAAGTCAGCTGTCCTCGTTAGTAACCTATAACTAGTTGTCCACAGTTAGATGTACAGAAATAAATCGATAAATATTATCTTGAATCAATCCACGACCCAGTGTATACGTATCTCAGTATTGATCACAACTCAAACTATATATATTTTGGAATCAACCTCAACCCTGTATAGCTAACTCCAACATTCACATATAGAGTGTCTATGGTTGTTCCGAAATATATATAGATGTGTCGACATGATAGGTCGAAACATTGTATACGTGTATATGGTATCTCAAGATTACATAATATACAATACAAGTTGATTAAGTTATGGTTGGAATAGATTTGTTACCAATTTTCACGTAGCTAAAATGAGAAAAATTATCCAATCTTGTTTTACCCATAACTTCTTCATTTTAAATCCGTTTTGAGTGAATCAAATTGCTATGGTTTCATATTGAACTCTATTTTATGAATCTAAACAGAAAAAGTATAGGTTTATAGTCGGAAAAATAAGTTACAAGTCATTTTTTGTAAAGGAAGTCATTTCAGTCGAAAGAACGACGTCTAGATGACCATTTTAGAAAACATACTTCCACTTTGAGTTTAACCATAATTTTTGGATATAGTTTCATGTTCATAATAAAAATCATTTTCTCAGAATAACAACTTTTAAATCAAAGTTTATCATAGTTTTTAATTAACTAACCCAAAACAGCCCGCGGTGTTACTACGACGGCGTAAATCCAGTTTTACGGTGTTTTTCGTGTTTCCAGGTTTTAAATCATTAAGTTAGCATATCATATAGATATAGAACATGTGTTTAGTTGATTTTAAAAAGTCAAGTTAGAAGGATTAACTTTTGTTTGCGAACAAGTTTAGAATTAACTAAACTATGTTCTAGTGATTACAAGTTTAAACCTTCGAATAAGATAGCTTTATATGTATGAATCGAATGATGTTATGAACATCATTACTACCTTAATTTCCTTGGATAAACCTACTGGAAAAGAGAAAAATGGATCTAGCTTCAATGGATCCTTGGATGGCTCGAAGTTCTTGAAGCAGAATCATGACACGAAAACAAGTTCAAGTAAGATCATCACTTGAAATAAGATTGTTATAGCTATAGAAATTGAACCAAAGTTTGAATATGATTATTACCTTGTATTAGAATGATAACCTACTGTAAGAAACAAAGATTTCTTGAGGTTGGATGATCACCTTACAAGATTGGAAGTGAGCTAGCAAACTTGAAAGTATTCTTGATTTTATGAAACTAGAACTTTTGGAATTTATGAAGAACACTTAGAACTTGAAGATAGAACTTGAGAGAGATCAATTAGATGAAGAAAATTGAAGAATGAAAGTGTTTGTAGGTGTTTTTGGTCGTTGGTGTATGGATTAGATATAAAGGATATGTAATTTTGTTTTCATGTAAATAAGTCATGAATGATTACTCATATTTTTGTAATTTTATGAGATATTTCATGCTAGTTGTCAAATGATGGTTCCCACATGTGTTAGGTGACTCACATGGGCTGCTAAGAGCTGATCATTGGAGTGTATATACCAATAGTACATATGATGTTAAAGCTAAGGGGTATAAAATACTATTAAATTTTAGCAGAAAATACTATTAAATACGATACAATTTTACACAAGATATTTATTTATTTATAGAATGGATATACTTAAACCTTGCTACAACACTTATAGGCAGTGTACCTAATCGTACAGTAGTGTAGTTTTTAGTAAGTCCGGTTCGTTCCACAGGGAAATCTTTAAACAAAGCTCAACGCTATATTAGTTTACTTTTATTAAAAATACAAATATATATATAAGTAATATTATTATTATAAAGGGGGGGGTTTTTACCGTTTAATGACCGGTTTGTCGATTTTAAGACTTTAGTCGCAGTTAAAACCTAATGTAAAATATAAAATAAATACAAGACTTAAATTAAAGCGTAAAGTAAATAACGATAATGAAATTTCGAATAATAAAAGTGCGATAAAATAAAATTGCGATAATTAAAAAGTACGATAATTAAAAGTGCGATTAAATAACAATAAATAAAAGTGCGATAATTAGAAGTGCAATTAAATATAAAATAAAGGAAATAAAATATGAAATAAAAGAATTATGCTTATTTAAACTTCCGTAATCATGATGTTTGACGTGTTGATTTTAGTTTTATTCCCATGGGTTAATTGTCCTTTGTCCTGGATTATTCAATATGTCCGTCTGGTTTTTGTCCATAACAGTCCATCAGTCATAAATATAAATTGCAAGTGTCCTTGTCAAATTATTATTATACCCGAAGATAAATATTCCAACTAATTGGGGATTCGAATTGTAACAAGGTTTTAATACTTTGTTTAATGAATACACCAGGTTATCGACTGCGTGTAAACCAAGGTTTTACTACTTTGTTAACAATTACACCAATTACCCTTGAATGTAATTTCACCCCTGTTTTAATTATTCTAGTGGCTATTAATCCATTCCCGTGTCCGGTTAAATGAACGATTATTCGTACATATAAATACCCCGCCCATCGTGTCCGATCGAGTTTATATGGTAATTTATAGGGACGCCCAATTGTAAATCTTTATATTAACATTAACAAACTTTCATTTAGTTAAACAAATATAAAGCCCATTAATAGCCCATAGTCTAGTTTCCACAAGTGTTGTTCTTTTGTCCAAACCCCAATTATGGTACAAAGCCCAATTACCCAATTTTAGTAATTAGCCCAACATCATGATTACTTCGTTTTAAATAAGCATAATAATAACTTAGCTACGAGACATTAATATAAAAAGGTTGAACATAACTTACAATGATTAAAAATAGCGTAGCGTTACACGGACAGAATTTCGACTTACACCCTTACAACATTCGCTAACATACCCTTATTATTAGAATTATAATTAAAATTAAAATATAAATTATAAATATAAATATTTTTACGTTGAAGAGGAAGAGAAAAAGGATGTTAAATTTGATCAGAATTCGGTTGGCTTTATAGCCAGAAGTGAAATTTGAGGCTCCGCGACTCGCGGCAAAATGCCCATCAAACTCCGCGAGTCGCGGAGAGATATTTACAGCTCACACCCTTGGAGTTTCCTGCTGCCGACGGTTTTTATTATATATATATAATATATATATAATTAATATAATTAATTATATATTATATTATATTTATATACATAGTTAACTTGTAATTTTTAGTCCGTTGCGTCGAGCGTTAAGAGTTGACTCTGGTCCCGGTTCCGGATTTTCGAACGTCCTCGCGTACAATTTAATATCTTGTACTTTGCGTTTTGAATCTTGTACTCTTGTGATTTCGAGACGTTTCTTATCAATAATTGGAACCTTTTTGATTGTCTTTTGTACTTTTGAGCTTTTTGGTCGTTTGCGTCTTCAATTCGTCGAATCTGTCTTTTGTCTTCACCTTTTATTATTTAAACGAATATCTCTTGTAAATAGAACAATTGCAACTAAAAGCTTGTCTTTCTTGAGGAATAATGCTATGAAATATATGTTCGTTTTTAGCATTATCAAATATTCCCACACTTGAGCGTTGCTTGTCCTCAAGCAATATCGTCTTGAAATACTAGAATCACTTCTTTATTCTTCACACTTTGTACATCAGTGATTTCTATATGGCGGTATAAACAATGGTAGTAACGATATGGTTTACAGTCCCACATGACTATAAAAATTTAGATCCATTAAGGAATTTGGATCTTTATTAAAAACATTTGATCTTTTGAAAATTAAATCTAGTTTTTACCCTAGATAAGTTTTCCGGAATAACCCTTTACCGGTGTTTGCAAAATATTTTTGTGGGTTTGGTGGGTTACAGATTTGAAAGTTTTAGCTCAAAACTTATGGTTTTGTGTCACCCACTTGCTAACCTTGTATTTGGAAAGCAACACGTCCAGTTTACTTGTTCCGTATATTACCTTTCGGCAAACTACCGTCCGGTTGTAAAGGAAAGCGTTGAACAAGCAACTGTTAAGGCAATGTCCCGTGACATGCTTTTGATTATGGTCTATAACGTGTCGGACGCAATTACTATCCTTGGTAGGAGCAATAGTAAAGCTCACCCTTATAATTTTTCGGTCTGGCACAAGGTCCTGTCTTTGACCATGCTATGCAACCACCGTTCTTACGGTTGACACCCGATTTAGTTCAGGTGACCTAATGAATTCCAGGTGAATTCCTAGGATTTTACGTTCAATGGTAATGAACGCATTGAAAATAGGGTTTTCAGAAAACAAATCGGTTTGTATTTTTGATCAAAATATTTTCTCGTTTAAGCTCGAGTTTAGATATCATCGAATTCCATGAGTTTGTAATTCTCAATCTTTAAGGTCAATCTCTAGGATTGAGTAATATCAGTCTTAAAAGCTGATTTTTAATCTTTAAGGAGATTATCCTTTCTGGAGATCTGATTCATTAGTCTTATCCAGCTAATTTGCACGGTGCCTCCCCATTGTATGAGATAAATCCTTCTCATGGTTAGGATAAATCTGACCACTTGGAGACCCTGTTTAATGCTGAGGTCCGTGGATTTCCAGCCGATTTTAGAGATGACTTTTCTAGATTTTTCGTCAACCTACAGCTGGTCTGGACGACAACTTCATGACCTAAATCAAGAAGCGCGTGTCTTTTTCGGAAGACTTTACTTCCTTTTAGTGATGGAATTGATTCATCGTGTAGATCCATCTCTTCTTTTCTTTCATCGGGTAAAACAGTTTAGTTTAGTTCAAAGCAAAAGTATTTTCAGTTATTTGTTACAAATATATGTGACATATGTTTAAAATAACTTGGTAAATTTTCCCACACTTGGCTTTAATTTTCCTTTTTATCGTCCTCTATTCCATTTTAAATGAATTTTAACATTTTCGTTTGTTTCTCAATTTATGTCCTTTCCGAGGTAACAATAATTTCGGTGTTAAAACCTAGTTTTATCGTTCATAAATATGTATAAACATGATTTTAATTCATTTAATTGAAAATTTTGAAAAATTTTACTAGAATTGGGTAGTCAGTATATAAGACTAGGGCTGTTCTTTTTTATCAGAGAGCACTAGATTCTAATACAACTACTGCTTTACTAGTATTTTTAATGGTAACCAAGTGTATAAAGTAAAAATTTTTAAAATCCGAAAGAATTTAACCCCTTCCCACACTTAAGATCTTGCAATGCCCTCATTTGCAAGAAATCAGTAACAATTTAAATTATTGAGGGTGATTTGTGTGAAAATGATTAAATTTTTACCAAAGTTTCCAAATATATTGGCGTTTGTTTGCTGAATGATAAATGGTGCACATCATTTGTTCATTCCGTCTTGTTGTTATTTCACATATATTTTGCATCTTGTCGTCAAAATTAGTTGCTTTTGCTGAACTTAATGCCAGTCTTTGAAAATGCGTTGTTTTACCCTGTTGTGTACATAAGATAAACTGCAAACATATATACATATTTTTGAAGTTTGGTTTATTACCCCACATTCAAAAATTATTAAAATCTAAGAATAAAAGTTAGAAATTATAAAAATGATTACAATATTAACAAAAATATTAAATGTATCAATAATTACAAATTATAAAATAAAAAAAAAAATAATAAGTAAACTAAGGATGATTTTGGTACCAATAGGGGTTCCAGGCATACCCATACGTGCTATAGAATGCTTCGGCAGGATCATACGTAGGATATGGTGGCTGCATCTCTATCGACCAAGGAGGGAAGACGGGTTTCGGTGTAGGAATATAGTTTCTACCTATATGTTGGCAATGCGCTATGATCTGGTTCTGATGAACTTGCCAATCTTCAAATGCTCTCTGTCTAGCATTTTCGTATTCCTGAGAAGCTATAAACCTATGCATTTCTTGCATCTCATTCCCCCCTCCTACATTACCTTGTTCCTGGTTTCTCTCTACCTGTGGATGTCTACCATTGTATCGTACTGCGGCGTTATTTCGCCGCTTCAAAACTTTAGCACCATGGTATACATTTAAACCTATAGTGTCGCGGGGTTCCGGCTCTTCTACCAATAATCCCCCCCGACTTATATCCACACCGAGATATTCACCAATAAAAGTAATAAAAATACCACCTCCTATTATGCTATGTGGACGCATCCCTCGAACCATAGCTGATAAATAATAACCCACACAATATGGTATACTTACAGCACTGTGTGGGTCTCGAATACACATATGGTAAAACAAATCTTGTTCATTTACCTTTTCTTTGTTTTTACCCCTTTGTGTAATCGAATTAGCTAAAAACCTATGTATTACTCTTAATTCGGCTCTATCTATATCCAAATAAGAGTAGTTTCCCCCTTTGAAACGGTGATGGCTTGTCATTTGACTCCACACACCGTGTGTATCAAAATTCTCATCTATCTTTCTACCGTTTAGTATCAATCCTCTACAATCGGCAGACGCTAACTCCTCAGGCGTATATATACGTAAAGCCTGAGCCATGTCTAGTAAAGACATGTGGCGCATCGAACCGCCTAACAAAAATCTAATAAAAGAACGATCGGTTAAACTAGCTACCCGATCATTCAACTCTATACTACATAACAACTCTTCACACCATACTTTATATACAGGTCTGCGTATGGTGAATAAACATATCCAGTCATTAAAAGAAGAATTACCATACCTCTGTACCAGTAATTCCCTAATTGGCCCGGCCAATTCTACAGCTTCCAAGGGTCCCCATTCTATGACCCTCGGTACCTCAACAACCTTGGAATGAAGAGTATGCAAACCCCGTTGATATTTTGGATAATCTATCCAAAGTCTGTCAAATCGCAGGTTCGGGTGCAACTGTTCCAAGTGCATATCTGAAAAGGTCATGACTGGATGAGGTACATCCTGCTTGTAGTAGTTATCTACCTCCTGTTGTTCCAAGTTCTCAGCAGGAGCATGACGGGCTTGGGATGAAGATTCACCCCTTTCATTCTGCAAAACACATCAAACACAAATTTTGTGCATCCAAATATGCATTAGTGTCAGCAAAATCATCAATCAAAATAATTACAATGACATTATCAATTTACATCAAACTTAAGCTTATTTTCACATTTTTATCAAATCTACACTTTTTCAAATAAGCATATACGAAAATTTTCGCCAAGTTCATAAACATTCAACTCAAATAACATGTCAAAATAATCATTACTAGCAAATAAACAAGTCTCAAATGGCATTATCTTTCAAAAATCAAGTTCATGAATTTTGGACTTGAAAAAGTCCACTTTAATTCTCAAAATCATGTTTAGGCTCAAAGTTTGGATCATTTAACTACCTAGACATGTTACACTACTCAATTTAGCAACAATTCATGACAAAAATCGGCCATAACCTGTTTATATCAAAAAGCCCCAAATTGCTCAAGAACACAAACCCTAGATTATTCAAAATTTGAAGTTTAAGGCTTCTAATCATGTTAAACAGCATCAATCTAGGTTATACAAGCATAATACATAAACAATTTAAGTCTAATTACACTAAAAAGCATCAAAATCAAATTGGGGAAAAATAGCTCAAGAACACCAAAATTCGAATTAAATGGTGTTTAGGTGTAGAAATTTACCGTTTTTCTTGAGTAGTTCCTAGATATCATCCTTCTCAACATGATTTTAGCAAAAAATTTGGTGATTAACGGTTAAAAATTGAGATTTTTGGAGTGTTTTTGGGTGTATTTTCGGGTTCTTTTTCGAGCTGTATTTGGGTGTTTTTGTGTGGGGGAGGTAAACTGATCGAGCAGCTCTTTTATTTTTTTTTTTCTGGGTTTTGGACCCTCCGCGAGTCGCGGAGATTTACCCTCCAAACTCCGCGAGTCGCGGAGTTTGGTTATTTTTTTTTTTTTTTTTTTTTTATTATTATCATTAACTTATTAAAACAATTAAGTAATTAATTTTAAAATTTTGTTTCCCATATTATTTAGGACGAGGTCGTTTCGGATCGATGTCCTAGTCCGTCCCTCGACAAAATTTTAAAATTTGTCTTTTTGTAGCGATTGTTTTAAAAGCTAAGATTTTTGGGTTTTTTCAATGTTTTTGGCATACTTTAAATCAATAAGATTAAAAATAATGATAATAAAAGTTCTCGTCCCTCCCTCGGGTAAAGCAATTTCGGTTCAAAGACCTAGTCTTCAACTTACGACGAATTTTAAAAATCATATTTTTAACTTAATGAGATAAAGTAAATTTTTGTTTTTAAATTCACACAACTTAAATATAAAATTCAAAATTAAAATTAAAAATTCACACCAAACTCAAAATTTGAAATGCATAAAATTAAAATTTCATATTTTAAAAATTAAAAATTCAAACCAAACTTAATTTAAAAATTCATATTATAAATTCACACCAAACTTATATTAATTTTTCAAATATTTACAATTTTAACAATATTGTTTTTACAAAGTTTACAATATTAATTTAAGATTTAAATATTAATTTTAAAAACATGGTAAAAATAAATTTAAAAATCTTTTTGTCTTTTTATCCCACTTTAATCAATCAAATATTATCAAAAATATGCGCCCCTCTTTTCGGTAAAGTAATTTCGGTTCCAAGACCTAATTTAACTCATAACGAATTTTTGAAATATTTTGGGTTGATTGATTAAAGATATTTATACCTTAAGAATAAACGTTAAATTTCGCAGTGATGTAATAAATTTTTGAACGATATCAATAATTTCGGTCGCCAAACCTAATTTTATTCAATACCAATTTAATACTTTTTAGCGAACAAATTAGCGTTTATTATCAAAAGGTTAAAAATAAAAATAAAAATAAAAACTGTACAGACATACCTGTGAAATAGATTTCTTAGTTATATGATCTATTATATTCATAAGATAGTCGGTTTAATTGATTTTCCATGGCTGCATAGGCGTAACCTCGAGCATTCATTGTCTTTTCTTCTAAACATATGAACGGTCCGTCTCTGCATAAAGTAACAAATTCGGTATTTGAATAGGTTTGATTATTTGAACATTTACCTCCATGTGACCATTTTCCGCATTTGTGACATCGTTCTAGGTGTCGTGCTCTTCTTTTCGCTGTGGATTTTGATTTTCCTTTACCAAATTGTAACTTATTATCTTCGCATCTGGATCCTTTTCTAACTCCGTCCATTCTTTCTCTGATTACTGATACTATTTCACTCGGGAGTATGTCATTATTTCTTTTAGTGATCAAAGCGTGTAGCATTAGACCATGGTTTAATTCACAGGCAGTCTTCATTTCGTAAAAACCTAAAAAAATAAAAATTCAGAATGGGGGGAGAAGACTAGTTCTTTAGGGTCTGCTAGGGAAAGACCATACGTGTTCCATTTTCGAGAACTACACGAAAACAGACAATCTAACTCTAACAGAAATATATATTATCCTTTAAAGACTTGATTCTCCCCACACTTAGTTAGCTGTGGTGTCGAAATTGTGATTAACTTCGTTGTCGACTTCCACCGGACCATGTATGTAATGTTTAACTCTGTGACCATTAACTTTAAATTCAATCCCATTTGAATTTATCAATTCTATCGTTCCGTATGGGAAAACTCTTTTGACTATGAATGGTCCAGACCATCTTGATTTCAATTTTCCAGGAAATAGCTTGAATCGTGAATTGAAAAGAAGAACTCTGTCTCCTTCTTTAAATTCTTTTGAACTTCTGATTCTTTTATCATGCCATTTCTTCGTTCTTTCTTTATAGATTAACGAATTTTCGTATGCTTCATGTCTTAATTCTTCTAATTCGTTTAGTTGACTTAATCGTAGACGTCCGGCTTCATGTAAATCAAGATTACATGTCTTCAAAGCCCAAAATGCTTTGTGTTCAATTTCTACTGGAAGATGACACGCTTTTCCATAAACAAGTCTAAAAGGTGTGGTTCCAATTGGAGTTTTGTAGGCTGTTCTAAAAGCCCAGAGTGCATCCTCCAATTTAATGGACCATTCCTTCGGATTTGATCCTACGGTTTTCTCTAGAATACGTTTTAAAGCTCGGTTTGTATTTTCAACTTGTCCACTTGTTTGTGGATGATATGCGGTGGAGATTTTATGAGTTACTCCATATCTTTTAAGAACTTTCTCAAGTTGATTATTACAGAAATGAGTACCCCGATCACTTATTAAAGCTTTCGGTGTTCCAAACCTTGCAAAAAGACGTTTTAAAAAGTTGACTACAACTCGTGCATCGTTAGTTGGGAGAGCTTGTGCTTCCGCCCATTTAGATACATAATCAATGGCTACGAGTATATATAGATTATTATGAGATTTTGGAAATGGACCCATAAAGTCAATACCCCAAATGTCAAATACTTCACATACTTGGATGACATTTTGTGGCATTTCATCACGTTGACTTATTTTTCCGGCCCTTTGACATGCATCACAGGATTTGCAAAGAAGGTGTGAGTCTTTGTAAATTGTAGGCCAATAGAATCCAGCTTCATAAACTTTTCTTGCTGTTAGTTGAGGCCCATAATGCCCTCCTGTTGGTCCTGTGTGACAATGGTTTAAAATTTTACTAGCTTCATCTCCAAATACACATCGGCGTATTATTCCATCGGGACAACTTTTAAACAGATGTGGATCTTCCCAGAAATAGTGTTTTATATCACTGAAGAATTTCTTTCGTCTTTGGTACGATAATCCTTTTTCAAGGAATCCACAAACTAAGTAGTTTGCATAGTCTGCAAACCATGGGATTTCTTTATAATCTATCTTCAATAGATATTCATCAGGAAAGTTGTCTTGTATGGCCGATTCATTCAGAACTTCTAATTCGGGATTTTCAAGACGAGAAAGATGATCAGCGGCGAGATTTTCTGCTCCTTTTTTATCTCGGATTTCAATATCAAACTCTTGTAAGAGTAAGATCCAACGGATTAATCTTGGTTTAGCATCTTGTTTTGAAAATAGGTATCTAAGAGCAGAATGGTCGGTATAGACCACCGTTTTTGCTAGAACGAGATATGATCGAAATTTGTCAAAAGCAAAGACAATAGCAAGGAGTTCTTTTTCAGTAGTTGTATAGTTCGTTTGTGCTCCTTGTAACGTCTTACTAGCATAATATATAGGTTGAAATCTTTTTTCAATCCTTTGTCCTAAAACGGCTCCCATTGCAAAATCACTTGCATCGCACATTAGTTCAAATGGTAGATTCCAATTTGGTGTTATCATGATTGGTGCATTAGTGAGTTTTTCTTTAAGAATATTAAAAGATTTGATACATTCATCTGTAAAGATGAATGGCGCATCCTTTTCTAGGAGTTTATTCATAGGAGTGGCAATTTTAGAAAAATCTTTTATGAAACGTCGGTAAAAACCGGCATGCCCTAGAAAACTCCTAACTCCTCTAACATTGGTGGGATGTGGAAGTTTAGCAATTACATCTACTTTAGCTCTATCCACTTCAATTCCTTCTTTTGAAATTTTATGTCCAAGAACGATGCCTTCTTTAACCATGAAATGGCATTTCTCCCAATTAAGTACTAGATTTGATTTTTCGCATCTAATTAGCATTCGTTCCAGATTAACTAGACATGATTTAAATGTATCACCGAAGACTGAAAAGTCATCCATGAATACTTCCATGCATTCTTCTATCATGTCGTGAAAAATCGCCATCATACACCTTTGAAAGGTTGCAGGGGCGTTACAAAGTCCAAATGGCATGCGTTTGTAAGCAAAAGTACCATAAGGGCACGTGAATGTGGTTTTCTCTTGATCTTCGGGTGCTATTGGAATTTGAAAATATCCGGAAAATCCATCTAGAAAACAATAGTAACTATTTCCGGCTAATCTTTCCAACATTTGATCTATGAAAGGTAAGGGAAAGTGATCTTTTCTGGTGGCGTCATTTAATTTTCTATAATCAATACATACACGCCATCCTGTTACAGTCCTAGTAGGAATAAGCTCATTTTTCTCATTTGTGATAACAGTCATGCCACCCTTCTTAGGTACGCATTGAACTGGGCTTACCCATGGACTATCAGAAATTGGATATATTAAACCTGCATCTAGCAGTTTAATAATCTCTTTCTTAACTACATCTTGCATATTAGGATTTAGTCTTCGTTGGCGTTGCACATACGTTTTATGACCTTCTTCCATAAGGATTTTATGTGTGCAATACGAAGGACTTATTCCTTTAATATCATGAATCTTCCATGCAATGGCTGGTTTATGAGCTTTCAACACAGAAATGAGTTGTGATTTCTCATTTTCAGTAAGAGAAGACGATATTATTACAGGTAATTCAGATTCACCATGTAAATAAGCGTATTCCAAATGGTTTGGAAGTGGCTTTAACTCTAATTTCGGAGGTTCTTCTATCGATGATTTATATCGATATCTGTCTTCTTCTTTTAGCATTTGAATTTCTTCTGTTGTTGGTTCATATCCATTAGCTATAAGTGTAGCTAACATTTCAGCTTCATCAATTGGTTCATTACCTTCTCCTAAAGAACATTCTCCCGTTCCTTGTAATTCTGGAAATTCTTCTAATAATTCTGCATGTGCATCTATAGTTTGAATATAATAACATGTATCATCTGCAGATTGTGGTTGTTGCATTGCTCTATCAACTGAAAAGGTAACACTCTCATCCTCTATACTTAGGGTCAGTTTCTTACCGAACACGTCTATCATTGCTTTAGCCGTGTTTAAGAATGGTCTTCCTAATATGAGAGGAACTTGAGAATCTTCTTCCATGTCCAAAACAACAAAATCTACTGGAAATACTAAAGTACCAACTTTAACTAGCATGTTTTCCATTATCCCTCTAGGATATTTTATTGATCTATCGGCTAGTTGTATGCTTATTCTGGTTGGTTTCAATTCTCCAAGGTCTAGTTTAGCGTATAGTGAATACGGCATTAGATTTATACTAGCACCTAAGTCAGCCAATGCTTCTATTGAACTAAGACTACCCAGAAAACATGGAATTGTGAAACTTCCTGGATCAGATAGTTTTTCTGGTATCTTATTCAACAGCACTGCTGAACAATTAGCATTCATAGTTACAGCCGAGAGTTCTTCCATTTTCTTTCTATTCGTGATTAGATCTTTCAAGAATTTAGCATATCTTAGCATTCCTGAAATCACATCAATGAAAGGAAGATTTACATTTATCTGTTTAAACATATCCAGGAATTTGGATTGCTCGGCTTCAAGTTTTTCTTTCTTCATTTTACTTGGGTAAGGAAGTGGTGGTTGATATGGTTTAACATAAGGTTTATCCTTAACTGTGTTATCTTTATTAACCTTTTCAACTACCGGTTCTTTTTCCTTATCTTGATCGGGTTGTGGTTCTTGTGGAGTAGGAATAGTTTCATCAGAAGTTACAGGTATTTCAGGTGGTTTAAGTGTTGTACCACTTCTTGTGGTAATAGCTTTAGCTGTTTCATTCCGGGGGTTAGCATTTGTATCACTAGGTAAACTTCCCGGTTTTCTTTCACCTATTAACCTTGCTAGGTTACTTACTTCTTGTTCCAGATTTTGAATAGAAGCTTGTTGATTTCTAAATGCTTGAGCATTTTGTTCATTGGTTTGTTTTTGAGATGTGAAAAACTGCGTTTGAGTTTCAACTAGCTTCGTCATCATATCTTCTAAATTCGGCTTTTTATCATCGGTTTGTTGTGGTGGTTTGTTTTGAAAATTAGGTCTTTGCTGATTATAAGTATTATTGGATACTTGTTGATTGCTAGGACCTTGTTGGTTGTTGTATGGAATATTTCGGTTATAGTTCTGATTTTGATTGTAAATCGGTCTTGGCGGTTGATAATTATTCTGATAATTATTTCCAGGCCTTTGGTTTATGTATGAAATATTCTCTCTTTGTTCCATTGTTAATTCAATACTTAGACAATCTTTTGTCAAATGTGGTCCTCCACACTGCTCACAACTAATTCGTATTGAGTGAATATCCTTAGTCATCTTTTCCATTCGTCTCTCCACAGCATCTATCTTTGCGGAAATGGAATCTAAGTCATGGCTAGAATCGGCTCTAGCTGCTTTAGATGATCTAATGATATCTTTTTCTTGGTGCCACTCATGTGAGTGGGAAGCAGTATTATCAATAATTTTGTAAGCATCAGTTTCGGTTTTTTTCATAATAGAACCACCAGCTGCTATATCTATGTCTTTCCTTGTAGTGATGTCGCATCCTTGGTAGAATATTTGTACTATTTGACAGGTGTCTAAACCATGTTGCGGACATCCTCTTAACAACTTTCCATATCTTGTCCACGCCTCATATAGAGTTTCATTTGGCTTTTGTGTGAACGTAACAATTTCTGCTTGAAGTCTTACGGCTTTAGATGCAGGAAAAAATTGTTTAAGAAATTTGTCAATTAAAACATCCCATGTATCAATCGCTCCTTCAGGTAACGATTCCAACCAATCTTTGGCTTCTCCCTTTAAAGTCCAGGGAAATAACATGAGATATATTTGTTCATCCTCCACTTCTCGGATTTTAAATAGTGTGCAGATCCTATTAAAGGTACGTAGATGTTCATTTGGATCTTCCTTCGGCGCACCACTAAATTGGCATTGATTAGTCACCATGTGTAGAATTTGTCCTTTGATTTCATAATCTGGCGCATTAATGTCTGGATGAGTAATTGCGTGACCTTGGCCAGTGCGTTTAGCTCTCATTCGGTCTTCCATACTTAAAGGTTCCAGATTCTCCATAATTGAATTTGTTGAATCGGTATCACTAGATGATTCTGATTTAATAGTTCGTTCCTCAACAATCTCTGTTTGAATGATTGGTGGTTCCGGAGGAAAGTTTAATGGTTCAGGATCTATGAACCGTTCCTGAATATTTTCTGGATTCTCAATTGTGAGGTTTGTTTCAAAAACTGGATTATCGGAAATTTGAGTTGAAGTACTTGGTCGACTGGATGACGATTCTAAAGAAAAATCAACGGCGGTTATATTTGTTAAACGATGTCTTGATCGAGTTACAGGTGGTGAACGTACAAAAGGTGGTGAACGTCTTGCTCGGTGCATTCACTGAATATCCTATTAGTTTTTAAAAGGAAAGAAAAATTATAATAAGTTATCCAATCAATAGACTTTTCTGATTTTGCCCACGTTTCGAATAGCCAAAAGATGCAGCAGAGGGGCAGGATTCGTTTGGTCTCAATATAATTGAGGACTGTTTGGCTCCAATAACCCGGTCCACGTACAAATCCAACTATTACTACGAACCAGAAAATTTTGATGTCTATCAATTTAACCACTTAAAATAAATTTTCGTAATTTTAAGAAATTTAGATAAGAAGTAGAAAAAATTTTAAGTCCTAAAACTAGAATAGCGAGAAATAAGAGAGAAAAAGAGTTCGTCGAAAAAGGTCGAAAAAGAAAAATGGTTGAAAAATAAAAGGTGACGGAAAAATAAAAGAAACTTATCAAAACTTAAAAATACTTAACTAACCTAACCTTATTACTACAACTAACTTAAAATTATAATCGCAAATTGAAATTATTAATTGGAATGATAATTGATACATAGTAAAAGGTCTAAAAATATTAAAGCTTACAAGGAAAAACTAAATCCCAAATGGAAATAACTTAAAAACAAAAAAACTAAAACTTAAAAAGGCGTCGCAAAATTCTAAAGCACCTAAATCTTAGTCTAAAGAAAAAGCACTTAAGGAATTCTACGGCAAAGCCTAAAAATATAGGAGTAAAAATAACTATAGCTAAAACTAAGTTTAAAATTAAATATGAGCTAAAAAATACAAATATTACGCTACAACGATTAAAAAGGTACAAAATATAAAAATATACAAAAAGTTGAAAAAAGTACAATTTTTATAAAAAATATTATTTTTATATTATTTATTTAATAAAACTATTAATTTTACAATTTAATAAAAACTAATTAAAACTAAATACAACAAATTAAATAAAAAGTAAAATTAAAACTAAAACTAATAATAATAATAATAATAATTATAATAAGGTTTAAATAATAATAATAAATAATAACCCGTAATTAATGCGGTTTTAGGGTTTTTGTCCGTGTGTCAGAAGCTCTCCGCGAGTCGCGGCAAAGAGAGAAGAAAACCCCGCGAGTCGCGGGGTTCAGAATTTGAGCTGACAGGTTTCACTTTTTACGCGTTTTTCTTTATTATTTTTTTTTTTTTTATTTTGTTTTCTGTTTTTTTAAATAATTAAAAGATATTAAAATTAAAACTTATATTTTTATAAACTAAAATAGAAATAAAGAAACTTATAAAACTTAAATATTTAACAAAATCCTAAAAATACTAATATTTTTGTTTTTCTTTTTATATTTTTCGAATATTTAAAACGTATTTTTACAAAAACGACTTTTAATAAAAGTAACTAAAAATCTTTTTTTTTTTTTTTCTATTAGCGTTGCGCTTCCGGCTTTTAAGATAGTTCCCCGGCAGCGGCGCCAAAAATACTTGATGTTAAAGCTAAGGGGTATAAAATACTATTAAATTTTAGCAGAAAATACTATTAAATACGATACAATTTTACACAAGATATTTATTTATTTATAGAATGGATATACTTAAACCTTGCTACAACACTTATAGGCAGTGTACCTAATCGTACAGTAGTGTAGTTTTTAGTAAGTCCGGTTCGTTCCACAGGGAAATCTTTAAACAAAGCTCAACGCTATATTAGTTTACTTTTATTAAAAATACAAATATATATATAAGTAATATTATTATTATAAAGGGGGGGGTTTTTACCGTTTAATGACCGGTTTGTCGATTTTAAGACTTTAGTCGCAGTTAAAACCTAATGTAAAATATAAAATAAATACAAGACTTAAATTAAAGCGTAAAGTAAATAACGATAATGAAATTTCGAATAATAAAAGTGCGATAAAATAAAATTGCGATAATTAAAAAGTACGATAATTAAAAGTGCGATTAAATAACAATAAATAAAAGTGCGATAATTAGAAGTGCAATTAAATATAAAATAAAGGAAATAAAATATGAAATAAAAGAATTATGCTTATTTAAACTTCCGTAATCATGATGTTTGACGTGTTGATTTTAGTTTTATTCCCATGGGTTAATTGTCCTTTGTCCTGGATTATTCAATATGTCCGTCTGGTTTTTGTCCATAACAGTCCATCAGTCATAAATATAAATTGCAAGTGTCCTTGTCAAATTATTATTATACCCGAAGATAAATATTCCAACTAATTGGGGATTCGAATTGTAACAAGGTTTTAATACTTTGTTTAATGAATACACCAGGTTATCGACTGCGTGTAAACCAAGGTTTTACTAATTTGTTAACAATTACACCAATTACCCTTGAATGTAATTTCACCCCTGTTTTAATTATTCTAGTGGCTATTAATCCATTCCCGTGTCCGGTTAAATGAACGATTATTCGTACATATAAATACCCCGCCCATCGTGTCCGATCGAGTTTATATGGTAATTTATAGGGACGCCCAATTGTAAATCTTTATATTAACATTAACAAACTTTCATTTAGTTAAACAAATATAAAGCCCATTAATAGCCCATAGTCTAGTTTCCACAAGTGTTGTTCTTTTGTCCAAACCCCAATTATGGTACAAAGCCCAATTACCCAATTTTAGTAATTAGCCCAACATCATGATTACTTCGTTTTAAATAAGCATAATAATAACTTAGCTACGAGACATTAATATAAAAAGGTTGAACATAACTTACAATGATTAAAAATAGCGTAGCGTTACACGGACAGAATTTCGACTTACACCCTTACAACATTCGCTAACATACCCTTATTATTAGAATTATAATTAAAATTAAAATTAAAATATAAATTATAAATATAAATATTTTTACGTTGAAGAGGAAGAGAAAAAGGATGTTAAATTTGATCAGAATTCGGTTGGCTTTATAGCCAGAAGTGAAATTTGAGGCTCCGCGACTCGCGGCAAAATGCCCATCAAACTCCGCGAGTCGCGGAGAGATATTTACAGCTCACACCCTTGGAGTTTCCTGCTGCCGACGGTTTTTATTATATATATATAATATATATATAATTAATATAATTAATTATATATTATATTATATTTATATACATAGTTAACTTGTAATTTTTAGTCCGTTGCGTCGAGCGTTAAGAGTTGACTCTGGTCCCGGTTCCGGATTTTCGAACGTCCTCGCGTACAATTTAATATCTTGTACTTTGCGTTTTGAATCTTGTACTCTTGTGATTTCGAGACGTTTCTTATCAATAATTGGAACCTTTTTGATTGTCTTTTGTACTTTTGAGCTTTTTGGTCGTTTGCGTCTTCAATTCGTCGAATCTGTCTTTTGTCTTCACCTTTTATTATTTAAACGAATATCTCTTGTAAATAGAACAATTGCAACTAAAAGCTTGTCTTTCTTGAGGAATAATGCTATGAAATATATGTTCGTTTTTAGCATTATCAACATACATCTAAAAGCTGTGTATTGTACGAGTACGAATACGGGTGCATACGAGTAGAATTGTTGATGAAACTGAACGAGGATGTAATTGTAAGCATTTTTGTTAAGTAGAAGTATTTTGATAAGTGTATTGAAGTCTTTCAAAAGTGTATAAATACATATTAAAACACTACATGTATATACATTTTAACTGAGTCGTTAAGTCATCGTTAGTCGTTACATGTAAGTGTTGTTTTGAAACCTTTAGGTTAACGATCTTGTTAAATGTTGTTAACCCAATGTTTATAATATCAAATGAGATTTTAAATTATTATATTATCATGATATTATCATGTATGAATATCTCTTAATATGATATATATACATTAAATGTCTTTACAACGATAATCGTTACATATATGTCTCGTTTAAAATTCATTAAGTTAGTAGTCTTGTTTTTACATATGTAGTTCATTGTTAATATACTTAATGATATGTTTACTTATCATAGTATCATATTAACTATATATATATCCATATATATGTCATCATATAGTTTTTACAAGTTTTAACGTTCGTGAATCACCGGTCAACTTGGGTGGTCAATTGTCTATATGAAACATATTTCAATTAATCAAGTCTTAACAAGTTTGTTTGCTTAACATGTTGGAAACATTTAATCATGTAAATATCAATCTCAATTAATATATATAAACATGGAAAAGTTCGGGTCACTACAGTACCTACCCGTTAAATAAATTTCGTCCCGAAATTTTAAGCTGTTGAAGGTGTTGACGAATCTTCTGGAAATAGATGCGGGTATTTCTTCTTCATCTGATCTTCACGCTCCCAGGTGAACTCGGGTCCTCTACGAGCATTCCATCGAACCTTAACAATTGGTATCTTGTTTTGCTTAAGTCTTTTAACCTCACGATCCATTATTTCGACGGGTTCTTCGATGAATTGAAGTTTTTCGTTGATTTGGATTTCATCTAACGGAATAGTGAGATCTTCTTTAGCAAAACATTTCTTCAAATTCGAGACGTGGAAAGTGTTATGTACAGCCGCGAGTTGTTGAGGTAACTCAAGTCGGTAAGCTACTGGTCCGACACGATCAATAATCTTGAATGGTCCAATATACCTTGGATTTAATTTCCCTCGTTTACCAAATCGAACAACGCCTTTCCAAGGTGCAACTTTAAGCATGACCATCTCTCCAATTTCAAATTCTATATCTTTTCTTTTAATGTCAGCGTAGCTCTTTTGTCGACTTTGGGCGGTTTTCAACCGTTGTTGAATTTGGATGATCTTCTCGGTAGTTTCTTGTATAATCTCCGGACCCGTAATCTGTCTATCCCCCACTTCACTCCAACAAATCGGAGACCTGCACTTTCTACCATAAAGTGCTTCAAACGGCGCCATCTCAATGCTTGAATGGTAGCTGCTGTTGTAGGAAAATTCTGCTAACGGTAGATGTCGATCCCAACTGTTTCCGAAATCAATAACACATGCTCGTAGCATGTCTTCAAGCGTTTGTATCGTCCTTTCGCTCTGCCCATCAGTTTGTGGATGATAGGCAGTACTCATGTCTAGACGAGTTCCTAATGCTTGCTGTAATGTCTGCCAGAATCTTGAAATAAATCTACCATCCCTATCAGAGATAATAGAGATTGGTATTCCATGTCTGGAGATGACTTCCTTCAAATACAGTCGTGCTAACTTCTCCATCTTGTCATCTTCTCTTATTGGCAGGAAGTGTGCTGATTTGGTGAGACGATCAACTATTACCCAAATAGTATCAAAACCACTTGCAGTCCTTAGCAATTTAGTGATGAAATCCATGGTAATGTTTTCCCATTTCCATTCCGGGATTTCGGGTTGTTGAAGTAGACCTGATGGTTTCTGATGCTCAGCTTTGACCTTAGAACACGTCAAACATTCTCCTACGTATTTAGCAACATCGGCTTTCATACCCGGCCACCAAAAATGTTTCTTGAGATCCTTGTACATCTTCCCCGTTCCAGGATGTATTGAGTATCTGGTTTTATGAGCTTCTCTAAGTACCATTTCTCTCATATCTCCAAATTTTGGTACCCAAATCCTTTCAGCCCTATACCGGGTTCCGTCTTCCCGAATATTAAGATGCTTCTCTGATCCTTTGGGTATTTCATCCTTTAAATTTCCCTCTTTTAAAACTCCTTGTTGCGCCTCCTTTATTTGAGTAGTAATGTTATTATGAATCATTATATTCATAAATTTTACTCGAATGGGTTCTCTGTCCTTCCTGCTCAAGGCATCGGCTACCACATTTGCCTTCCCCGGGTGGTAACGAATCTCAAAGTCGTAATCATTCAATAATTCAATCCACCTACGCTGCCTCATATTCAGTTGTTTCTGATTAAATATGTGTTGAAGACTTTTGTGGTCAGTATATATAATACTTTTGACCCCATATAAGTAGTGCCTCCAAGTCTTTAATGCAAAAACAACCGCGCCTAATTCCAAATCATGCGTCGTATAATTTTTTTTCGTGAATCTTCAATTGTCTAGACGCATAAGCAATCACCTTCGTTCGTTGCATTAATACACAACCGAGACCTTGCTTTGATGCATCACAATAAATCACAAAATCATCATTCCCTTCAGGCAATGACAATATAGGTGCCGTAGTTAGCTTTTTCTTCAATAACTGAAACGCTTTCTCTTGTTCATCATTCCATTCAAATTTCTCCCCTTTATGCGTTAATGCAGTCAAGGGTTTTGCTATTCTGGAAAAGTCTTGGATGAACCTTCTGTAGTAACCAGCTAGTCCCAAAAACTGGCGTATGTGTTTCGGAGTTTTCGGGGTTTCCCACTTTTCAACAGTTTCTATCTTTGCTGGATCCACCTTAATACCTTCTTTGTTCACTATGTGACCGAGGAATTGAACTTCTTTCAACCAAAATGCACACTTTGAAAACTTAGCGTACAATTCTTCCTTCCTCAATACTTCTAACACCTTTCTCAAATGTTCACCGTGTTCTTGGTCATTCTTTGAGTAAATAAGTATGTCATCAATGAAAACAATGACAAACTTGTCAAGGTATGGTCCACACACTCGGTTCATAAGGTCCATGAACACAGCTGGTGCATTAGTTAAACCAAACGGCATGACCATAAACTCGTAATGACCGTAACGTGTTCTGAAAGCAGTCTTTAGAATATCATCTTCTTTCACCCGCATTTGATGATACCCGGAACGTAAGTCAATCTTTGAATAAACAGACGAGCCTTGTAGTTGATCAAATAAGTCGTCGATTCTCGGTAGTGGGTAGCGGTTCTTGATGGTAAGTTTGTTCAACTCTCGGTAGTCGATACACAACCTGAATGTACCATCTTTCTTCTTGACAAACAAAACAGGAGCTCCCCACGGTGATGTGCTTGGTCGAATGAAACCACGCTCTAAAAGTTCTTGTAATTGGCTTTGCAGTTCTTTCATCTCGCTGGGTGCGAGTCCGTAAGGAGCACGAGCTATTGGTGCAGCTCCTGGTACAAGATCTATTTGAAATTCAACGGATCGATGTGGGGGTAATCCCGGTAATTCTTTCGGAAATACATCGGGAAATTCTTTTGCGACGGGAACATCATTGATGCTCTTTTCTTCAGTTTGTACTTTCTCGACGTGTGCTAGAACAGCATAGCAACCTTTTCTTATTAGTTTTTGTGCCTTCAAATTACTAATAAGATGTAGCTTCGTGTTGCCCTTTTCTCCGTACACCATTAAGGGTTTTCCTTTTTCTCGTATAATGCGAATTGCATTTTTGTAACAAACGATCTCCGCTTTCACTTCTTTCAACCAGTCCATACCGATTATCACATCAAAACTCCCTAACTCTACTGGTATCAAATCAATCTTAAATGTTTCGCTAACCAGTTTAATTTCTCGATTCCGACATATATTATCTGCTGAAATTAATTTACCATTTGCTAATTCGAGTAAAAATTTACTATCCAAAGGCGTCAATGGACAACTTAAATTAGCACAAAAATCTCTACTCATATAGCTTCTATCCGCACCCGAATCAAATAAAACGTAAGCAGATTTATTGTCAATAAGAAACGTACCCGTAACAAGCTCCGGGTCTTCCTGTGCCTCTACCGCATTAATATTGAAAACTCTTCCACGGCCTTGTCCATTCGTGTTCTCCTGGTTCGGGCAATTTCTAATAATGTGGCCTGGTTTTCCACATTTATAACAAACTACATTGGCATAACTTGCTCCGACACTACTTGCTCCGCCATTACTCGTTCCGACACCATTTGTTCCTTTCGTTCTATTAACCCCTGGTCCGTAGACCTCACACTTCGCCGCGCTATGACCATTTCTTTTACACTTGTTGCAAAATTTGGTGCATAACCCCGAGTGATTCTTTTCACACCTTTGGCATAGCTGCTTCTGATTGTTGTTGTTGTTGCGGTTATTATTGTTGTTGGGATGATTGTTGTAGTTGCTGTTGTTGTTGTTGTTGTTGTTGGGCCGTTTGTTGTAGTTGCGATTGATGTTGCGATTGTTGGGATAATTGTTGCGATTATTGTTGTAATTGCTGTTGTTGTTGTATTGGTGATTCTTATCACCGTTTTCCTCCCACTTTCTTTTGACTTGCTTCACATTGGCCTCTTCAGCAGTCTGTTCTTTAATTCTTTCTTCAATCTGGTTCACTAGTTTGTGAGCCATTCTACATGCCTGTTGTATGGAGGCGGGCTCGTGTGAACTTATATCTTCTTGGATTCTTTCCGGTAATCCTTTCACAAACGCGTCGATCTTCTCTTCCTCATCTTCGAATGCTCCCGGACACAATAGGCACAATTCTGTGAATCGTCTTTCGTACGTGGTAATATCAAATCCTTGGGTTCGTAACCCTCTAAGTTCTGTCTTGAGCTTATTGACCTCGGTTCTGGGACGGTACTTCTCGTTCATCAAGTGCTTGAATGCTGACCACGGTAGTGCGTACGCATCATCTTGTCCCACTTGCTCTAGATAGGTATTCCACCATGTTAACGCAGAACCTGTGAAGGTATGCGTAGCGTACTTCACTTTGTCCTCTTCAGTACACTCACTTATGGCAAACACCAATTCAACCTTCTCGGTCCACCGTTTCAATCCGATCGGTCCTTCGGTTCCATCAAATTCCAAAGGTTTACAGGCAGTGAATTCTTTGTAGGTGCATCCTACACGATTTCCTGTACTGCTAGATCCAAGGTTATTGTTGGTATGTAGCGCAGCCTGTACTGCGGCTATGTTTGAAGCTAGAAAAGTACGGAATTCCTCTTCATTCATATTCACGGTGTGTCGAGTAGTCGGTGCCATTTCCTTCAAAATAGTCAAATGGAACAAGTTAATCATACAGAATATTAAGAGTAGTTAATAGTATTTCGTAGCATAATATGAACTCATTTATAAAAGCTTTTTCTTCATATTAGCGTTTTATAAGTTTAAATTCGGGTAGTACCTACCCGTTAAGTTCATACTTAGTAGCTAATATACAATTCAACTACTACAATTCTATATGAAAAACTGATTATAATAATATTTCGCGTTCAAACTTTTATACAATATTTTACAAACTTACAATACCGCTTATTTTACATAAAGCATGAAATATAGCACACAATAACTTTGATACAAGATAGTTGTGAAGACAATTCTAGCTAGTACACAAGTCGTTCAGCAAAGGCAATAAAGACACGTAATTCATACGTCCAGAAATAAGTCATGCATTCTGGTTTTACTAGGACTACTTCCCATCCTTGGTCTTGTGCAACATAACCGTTATGGCCGTTGATAAGACAGCGTGTTGTAACTTCATCAAAGGGACGAGGGTTACGTAATGTCCAACAGTCCCGTAATAATCTAAAAACCTCATTTCTTACCCCAATTACCGACTCCGTCACTTGTGGAAATATTTTGTTTAATAGTTGTAGCCCGATGTTCTTGTTCTCACTTTGGTGAGAAGCGAACATTACTAATCCGTAAGCATAACATGCTTCTTTATGTTGCATGTTAGCCGCTTTTTCTAAATCACGAAGTCCAATATTCGGATATATTGAGTCAAAATAATTTCTTAACCCGTTGCGTAAAATAGCATTTGGGTTCCCCGCAATATATGCGTCAAAGTAAACACATTGTAACTTATGGGTTTCCCAATGTGATATCCCCCATCTTTCAAACGAAAGTCTCTTATAAACCAAGACATTCTTGGAACGTTCTTCGAATGTCTTACAAACTGATCTCGCCTTAAATAGTTGTGCCGAAGAATTCTGGCCGACTCTAGACAAGATTTCATCAATCATGTCTCCGGGTAGGTCTCTTAAAATATTGGGTTGTCTATCCATTTTGTGTTTTTAAACTGTAAAATAGACAAGAGTTAGATTCATAAAAAAAAATACTTATTAATACAAGCAATTTTTACATATATCATAAAGCATAAGAACACTATATTACATATATTACACCACACGAATACAACTATCTTATTCCGACTCGCTCGTTTCTTCTTCTTCGGTTTTGGTTCGTTTTGCCAAATTTCTAGGGATATATGATGTTCCCCTAATACGAGCCGTCGTTGTCCACATTGGTTTAGAAAAACCTGGTGGTTTAGAGGTTCCCGGGTCATTGTTACAACTTAAGGACTTCGGGGGTTGACGATACATATAAAGTTCATCGGGGTTAGAATTAGATTTCTCTATTTTTATGCCCTTTCCCTTATTATTTTCTTTTGCCTTTTTAAATTCAGTTGGGGTAATTTCTATAACATCATCGGAATTCTCGTCGGAATCCGATTCATCGGAGAATTGGTAATCCTCCCAATATTTTGCTTCCTTGGCGGAAACACCATTGACCATAATTAACTTTGGTCGGTTGGTTGAGGATTTTCTTTTACTTAACCGTTTTATTATTTCCCCCACCGGTTCTATTTCTTCATCCGGTTCCGATTCTTCTTCCGGTTCCGATTCTTCTTCCGGTTCCGACTCTTCTTCCGGTTCTTCTTCAGGAACTTGTGAATCAGTCCACAAATCATTCCAATTTACATTTGACTCTTCATTATTATTAGGTGAGTCAATGGAACTTGTTCTAGAGGTAGACATCTATCACATAATATCAAACACGTTAAGAGATTAATATATCACATAATATTCATATGTTAAAAATATATAGTTTCCAACAAAAATGTTAAGCAATCATTTTTAAAGAAAACACGGTCGAAGTCCAGACTCACTAATGCATCCTAACAAACTCGATAAGACACACTAATGCAAATTTTCTGGTTCTCTAAGACCAACGCTCGGATACCAACTGAAATGTCCCGTTCTTATTGATTAAAAACGTTCCATATTAATTGATTTCGTTGCGAGGTTTTGACCTCTATATGAGACGTTTTTCAAAGACTGCATTCCTTTTTAAAACAAACCATAACCTTTATTTCATAAATAAAGGTTTAAAAAGCTTTACGTAGATTATCAAATAATGATAATCTAAAATATCCTGTTTACACACGACCATTACATAATGGTTTACAATACAAATATGTTACATCGAAATCAGTTTCTTGAATGCAGTTTTTACACAATATCATACAAACATGGACTCCAAATCTTGTCCTTATTTTAGTATGCAACAGCGGAAGCTCTTAATATTCACCTGAGAATAAACATGCTTTAAACGTCAACAAAAATGTTGGTGAGTTATAGGTTTAACCTATATATATCAAATCGTAACAATAGACCACAAGATTTCATATTTCAATACACATCCCATACATAGAGATAAAAATCATTCATATGGTGAACACCTGGTAACCGACAATAACAAGATGCATATATAAGAATATCCCCATCATTCCGGGACACCCTTCGGATATGATATAAATTTCGAAGTACTAAAGCATCCGGTACTTTGGATGGGGTTTGTTAGGCCCAATAGATCTATCTTTAGGATTCGCGTCAATTAGGGTGTCTGTTCCCTAATTCTTAGATTACCAGACTTAATAAAAAGGGGCATATTCGATTTCGATAATTCAACCATAGAATGTAGTTTCATGTACTTGTGTCTATTTTGTAAATCATTTATAAAACCTGCATGTATTCTCATCCCAAAAATATTAGATTTTAAAAGTGGGACTATAACTCACTTTCACAGATTTTTACTTCGTCGGGAAGTAAGACTTGGCCACTGTTGATTCACGAACCTATAACAATATATACATATATATTAAAGTATGTTCAAAATATATTTACAACACTTTTAATATATTTTGATGTTTTAAGTTTATTAAGTCAGCTGTCCTCGTTAGTAACCTATAACTAGTTGTCCACAGTTAGATGTACAGAAATAAATCGATAAATATTATCTTGAATCAATCCACGACCCAGTGTATACGTATCTCAGTATTGATCACAACTCAAACTATATATATTTTGGAATCAACCTCAACCCTGTATAGCTAACTCCAACATTCACATATAGAGTGTCTATGGTTGTTCCGAAATATATATAGATGTGTCGACATGATAGGTCGAAACATTGTATACGTGTATATGGTATCTCAAGATTACATAATATACAATACAAGTTGATTAAGTTATGGTTGGAATAGATTTGTTACCAATTTTCACGTAGCTAAAATGAGAAAAATTATCCAATCTTGTTTTACCCATAACTTCTTCATTTTAAATCCGTTTTGAGTGAATCAAATTGGTATGGTTTCATATTGAACTCTATTTTATGAATCTAAACAGAAAAAGTATAGGTTTATAGTCGGAAAAATAAGTTACAAGTCATTTTTTGTAAAGGAAGTCATTTCAGTCGAAAGAACGACGTCTAGATGACCATTTTAGAAAACATACTTCCACTTTGAGTTTAACCATAATTTTTGGATATAGTTTCATGTTCATAATAAAAATCATTTTCTCAGAATAACAACTTTTAAATCAAAGTTTATCATAGTTTTTAATTAACTAACCCAAAACAGCCCGCGGTGTTACTACCACGGCGTAAATCCAGTTTTACGGTGTTTTTCGTGTTTCCAGGTTTTAAATCATTAAGTTAGCATATCATATAGATATAGAACATGTGTTTAGTTGATTTTAAAAAGTCAAGTTAGAAGGATTAACTTTTGTTTGCGAACAAGTTTAGAATTAACTAAACTATGTTCTAGTGATTACAAGTTTAAACCTTCGAATAAGATAGCTTTATATGTATGAATCGAATGATGTTATGAACATCATTACTACCTTAATTTCCTTGGATAAACCTACTGGAAAAGAGAAAAATGGATCTAGCTTCAATGGATCCTTGGATGGCTCGAAGTTCTTGAAGCAGAATCATGACACGAAAACAAGTTCAAGTAAGATCATCACTTGAAATAAGATTGTTATAGCTATAGAAATTGAACCAAAGTTTGAATATGATTATTACCTTGTATTAGAATGATAACCTACTGTAAGAAACAAAGATTTCTTGAGGTTGGATGATCACCTTACAAGATTGGAAGTGAGCTAGCAAACTTGAAAGTATTCTTGATTTTATGAAACTAGAACTTTTGGAATTTATGAAGAACACTTAGAACTTGAAGATAGAACTTGAGAGAGATCAATTAGATGAAGAAAATTGAAGAATGAAAGTGTTTGTAGGTGTTTTTGGTCGTTGGTGTATGGATTAGATATAAAGGATATGTAATTTTGTTTTCATGTAAATAAGTCATGAATGATTACTCATATTTTTGTAATTTTATGAGATATTTCATGCTAGTTGTCAAATGATGGTTCCCACATGTGTTAGGTGACTCACATGGGCTGCTAAGAGCTGATCATTGGAGTGTATATACCAATAGTACATACATCTAAAAGCTGTGTATTGTACGAGTACGAATACGGGTGCATACGAGTAGAATTGTTGATGAAACTGAACGAGGATGTAATTGTAAGCATTTTTGTTAAGTAGAAGTATTTTGATAAGTGTATTGAAGTCTTTCAAAAGTGTATAAATACATATTAAAACACTACATGTATATACATTTTAACTGAGTCGTTAAGTCATCGTTAGTCGTTACATGTAAGTGTTGTTTTGAAACCTTTAGGTTAACGATCTTGTTAAATGTTGTTAACCCAATGTTTATAATATCAAATGAGATTTTAAATTATTATATTATCATGATATTATCATGTATGAATATCTCTTAATATGATATATATACATTAAATGTCTTTACAACGATAATCGTTACATATATGTCTCGTTTAAAATTCATTAAGTTAGTAGTCTTGTTTTTACATATGTAGTTCATTGTTAATATACTTAATGATATGTTTACTTATCATAGTATCATATTAACTATATATATATCCATATATATGTCATCATATAGTTTTTACAAGTTTTAACGTTCGTGAATCACCGGTCAACTTGGGTGGTCAATTGTCTATATGAAACATATTTCAATTAATCAAGTCTTAACAAGTTTGTTTGCTTAACATGTTGGAAACATTTAATCATGTAAATATCAATCTCAATTAATATATATAAACATGGAAAAGTTCGGGTCACTACAAAATGGGCCAAGGAAATGCTATGAGTGTGGACAACAGGGCCACTTTAGGAATGATTGTCCCAATAAGAAGAAGGATGGCGGACCACCGCGTGGTAGAGCTTTCAACGTTAATGCAAGGGATGCACGTGAGAACCCCGACTTGGTTACAGGTATATTCACTATCAACAATCTTTTAGCTTCTGTCCTATTTGATACTGGTGCCGATAGAAGTTATGTATGTAGACACTTTTGTGATAAGATAAATTGGTCATTAGTTCTTTTAAAAGAAAGTATGCTTGTCGAGGTAGCCAACGGTAAACTTGAAAAGGTTGACCAAATTGGCCGAGGAGCTATTATTAACATAGCTGGCGTGGATTTCGAAATTGACTTGATACCCATCAAATTGAGAAGCTTTGACGTGATTGTCGGCATGGACTGGTTGACTAAAGTAAGGGCCAATGTTATCTGTGGAAATAAAGCTCTTCGTATACCACAAGGATATGGTGAGCCACTGGTTATATACGGAGAGAGATGTAGTCCGAAACTGAACCTCATTAGTTGTATGAAAGCGCAGAAGATCATGAAGAAAGGACGTCTTGCTGTTTTAGCACACGTGAAGGCTTTAGAATCAGAGGAGAAGAGTGTGAATGACGTGCGAATCGTGAATGAATTCCCTGACGTCTTTTCGGAAGAGTTGCCTGGATTACCGCCACCAAGGGCAGTGGAGTTGTAGATCGATCTAGTGCCGGGAGCTGCACCCGTAACTCGCGCACCTTATCGACTAGCACCTTCCGAACTACAAGAGTTGCAGAGTCAACTACAGGAATTGCTCGACCGAGGGTTTATCCAACCAAGCTCATCGCCTTGGGGCGCACCTGTTTTATTCGTGAAGAAGAAGGACGGATCCTTCCGCATGTATATCGACTACCGCGAACTCAACAAATTGACGATCAAGAACCGATATCCTCTTCCCCGAATTGATTATCTTTTTGATCAGATGCAAGGATCAAGCATTTATTCTAAGATCGATTTGCGATCAGGGTATCACTAATTGAGGGTGAAGGAGAGTGATGTGATGAAGATTGCGTTTTGAACCCGCTATGGTCATTATAAGTTTCTCGTGATGCCATTCGGTTTAACCAACGCAACAGCTGTATTCATGGACCTCATGAATTGTGTCTACAAGCCATATCTGGATAAATTCGTTATCGTCTTCATAGATGATATCTTCATCTACTCCAAGAGCAAAGAAGAACATGAACAACATCTTCGGTTAGTGCTCGAACTCTTGAGATAAGAGCAGCTTTATGCCAAATTCTCCAAGTGTGAATTTTGGTTGAAGGAAGTCCAATTTCTGGGTTATATTGTGAGTGATCAAGGTATCAAAGTTGATCCCGCCAAGATCAAGGCTATCAGCATGTGGGAAACCCCCACTACTCCGACTCACATCCGCCAATTTCTAGGTCTTGCCGGTTATTACCGAAGATTCATTAAAGGTTTCTCTTTCATTGTGCGTCCTTTGACTGCTCTGACTCACAAAGAAAAGAAGTTCGTTTGGGAAACCAAACAAGAAGCAGCATTTCAAACCCTGAAGCAGAAGTTAACCACCGCACCTATCTTATCTCTTCCTGAAGGCAGTGACGACTTCGTTGTGTACTGCGATGCTTTGAAGAATGGTTTTGGTTGTGTGTTGATGCAAAGAACGAAGGTCATTACCTATGCATCCCGTCAACTGAAGGTCCACGAGCGAAACTGCACTACTCACGATCTTGAACTTGGAGCCGTTGTCTTCGCATTGAAGCTGTGGAGACACTATCTTTATGGAACAAAGAGTACTATCTTTACCGATCACAAGAGTCTCCAATACATCTTCGATCAGAAGCAACTGAACATGAGACAGCGTCGATGGATTGAGACGCTAAACGACTACGATTGTGAACTTTGCTACCATCCGGGCAAGGCCAATGTTGTAGCTGACGCATTAAGTCGAAAGGAGAGGACGGTACCTCTTCGCGTTCTGGCTCTGAACATCACCATCCATTTGAACCTCCACAGTCAGATCCGGATAGCCCAAGAAGAGGCTCTCAAGGAGGAGAACATATCTCTCGAATACCTAAACATCCTCATCTCTAAATTCGAGGTTAAGGAGTCTGGACTCCGATGCTATGCCGGAAGAATTTGGGTACCTCGTTACGGAGATCTACGGAACCTTATACTTGATGAAGCTCACAAGTCGAGATATTCGATTCATCCAGGAGCCGGAAAAATGTACCACGATCTTAAGGAACAGTATTGGTGGCCAAATCTTAAGAAGGATGTTGCAACTTATGTTGGGAGGTGTTTGACTTGTTCGAAGGTTAAGGCTGAACATCAGAGGCCATCTGGATTACTTCAACAACCAGAAATCCCACAATGGAAATGGGAAGCAATTACAATGGATTTCATCACGAAGCTACCAAAGACGGTGGGCGGATACGATACAATCTGGGTTATCATTGACCGTCTTACCAAATCTGCTCATTTCCTAGCGATGAAATAAACAGACATAATGGAGAAACTTGCTCAAATGTACATCAAATAGGTTGTATCTCGTCATGGTGTGCCTCTATCAATTATCTCAGATCATGATCCCCGTTTTACTTTCAGATTCTGGCGTTCTTTGCAAGAAGCCTTGGGAACCCGTCTCGACATGAGCACCACGTATCACCCCAGACAGACGGTCAGAGTGAACTAACGATTCAGACTTTGGAGGACATGTTGCGTGCCTGCGTTATTGACTTCGGAAAGTCTTGGGAAAGGCATCTGCCGTTAGCCGAATTCTCTTACAACAACAGTTATCATTCGAGTATTAAAGCCACGCCTTTTGAAGTGTTGTATGGCCGCAAGTGCCGTTCTCCTATTTATTGGGCCGAGTTAGGCGAAGTGCAAATCACCGGATCCGAGATAGTCCATGAAACGATGGAGAAGATTTCTCAGATTTAAGCAAGACTTAAGACGGCCTGCGATCGCCAAAAGAGTTATGCTGATCTTAAACGTAAAGACTTCGAATTCAACGTGGGTGACCGAGTAATGTTGAAGGTCGCACCTTGAAAAGGTGTAATTCGTTTTGGAAAGCGCGGAAAGTTAAACCCGCTATATATTGGTCCTTTTGAGATTTTGGAACGAGTTGGACCCGTTGCTTACCGTTCGGATCTTCCAACTCAGTTGAGTGCTGTTCATCCTACCTTCCATGTATCAAATTTGAAAAAGTGTCTTGCTCCACCGGAACTTATCATACCCCTGGAGGAACTTACGATTGATGACAAACTCCACTTCATGGAGGAACCTGTAGAAATTATGGACCGTGAGGTCAAAACCTTGAAACGCAATAAGATTCCAATTGTCCGAGTTCGATGGAATGCCAAGCGTGGACCTGAGTTTACCTGGGAACGAGAGGATCAAATGATGCGGAAGTATCCTCACCTTTTCCCGACTCCAACACCTACCTCAGATTAAATTTCGGCACTAAATTTCCAATAACAGGTGGGTAATGTAACGACCCGACTTTTTCGACTTGCTTTTATGCCTTGTATTTTAGCGAAACTGCGTTTTTGTGCGTACTGTGTTACTTTATTACTCCGGAACCTTGGCACACGTGTTTTATATTCATATTTACCCTAAAACGTGCCTTGGTGTATGTATAATGCTTAACTTGTCCACCGGATGCTTTATAACCGTTAGTGTTACTTGCCGATACGAATAAACCGCGAATTGCGCGCACGTTTGACTTTTGTCAGAACCGGAACTTTTGGACTGCGAAATATTAATTATTATTTTCTAATAATAATTACCTGGGCTTTTGGATGCTTAATTTTATTTATTTAATTGCTAAAGCCCAATAATTAGTCTTGTTGGACTTTCTACCTTGTTGGACTCAAGCCCACCCTACTCTAGCTTGTGACCCAATTAATTAGCCTAAGTATTATTACTAGTGGTCCATAATAATAAATAAATAATAAATAAATTAATTAGTGAGTCATACTAGCATAATGGATAAGAATTATCTAATTGTCACATGAGATTCTAGCAAAAGGACACACTTTACACAACCATTATCCATAAAGCAAAGTGGTGTCTCCCTCCCCTCCCCTTGAAAATCACAGCCAAAGGCCCTTGCCACCTCATCAATCCAAGTGAAATTCTTGCTTATAAATACTAGCCATTAGCCTCTCATTCCAACACTTGATCATTTTGGTTTTTCACACACTTGTTCTTTATTTCTTTCCTTACTTGTAAGTTCTCTTTTCCTTCCTCTTTTCTTCATATTTTCGTGTACATCATCATCATTATATGGAGATCAAAGTTCCTTCTAGCTTTGATCTTGCTTATATCTTGTTGATTCAAGCATGAATCCTTCAAGAACATTGAAGATTCAAGCTTTCTAGCTTTGAATCTTCACCAACTTTGTAGATTCATCTTTCTTTTACTTTAATCTTGTTATTTTATGATAAAGATGCAAACTTTTGTTTGTAATCTTCATGCATCTTCAAGATCCAAGCTTTATGCTTCAAGATCTTCAAGAACAATTAAGATGCAAGCTTTCTAGCTTGAATCTTCATATCTTTTTGTTAGATCTAAGTTCTTTTTGCTTTGATCATGTTATTTTGTGAAAAAGATTCAAACTTTTGTTTGTAATCTTCATGTATCTTCAAGATCCAAGCTTTATGCTTCAAGATCTTCAAGAACACTTAAAGGTTCAAGCTTTCTAGCTTTGTGACCTTATAAATTGTGTGAAAGGGATCCAAGCTCTCTAGCTTAGGGTTCCATCACCTCATTTGACTTAGATTATGCTTATACTTGTTGAATTGATGTAAAGTTTGTAGCTTTAGTTGTTATTGTGAATTGAAATTGTGTTAAGACTAAGGATATGATGTAACCTTGGTTCATCATCCATCTAAGACTCATGAATGAGTTGTGTTCTTACTTGGTCTTAACATATTGTGTATTGATGGTGAATCTTGGTCAAAAGTGATGCTAAACCATCAACGAGTTGTACACTTGAAGCTACAAGCATCAAGGATGAGAACCTTGATGAGCATCAAGCACCAAGAACCCCACCGGAGCACTTGTCCACTGATTTTCGTATCTGATAAGACCACCTAGGCTACTGGAAAGTTGATTTTCAGTTATTTCTGTTCGAGTAGATGATTTTCCGTTTAGGCCTCGTCTTAATCCGAGTTACGGTTTAGGATTTATGGCCCTCCGAGAGTCACTACACCCTATTAACGTTGTGCTGAAATTTCTGACCTACTCGCACTTAAACCGTCGCCACGGTTGAACGAAGACGAGTTAGGTTCTGAAAATTGGTCAGCTGTTAGGGGACTCATATACGGAGCAATAGCCACTGACTATGTGTCTTTTTAATTTACGTAGAGGTCGTAGCAGCTGACCGAATCAGCCTATTGTTTGGATCTCTATTCTTGTCGAACTTACTTAGCTTTTATGATGATGAATGATGACACTTAAACTTATTTTATGCACTATTAGAATTTATAAAGACAACCTACTGACCTAGTAACCTTTGATTTAGGTTGACGACCTTTCGGACCGACTTACTACTTGCGTACTCTCATTACCGATTTTACCGCTTTTATCACTGTGAGTTATAGCATCCCTTTTTATCACTTTTACTATTTTTGGGACTGAGAATACATGTGCTTTTTACGTTTTACATGTTAGGCACGAGTACTTAAACTTTATATGTGTGTGGGTTATAAAACGGCATAAACATTCCCTTTAGCACGGTAACGTTTAGTCATTGGTCTTTGAACCGGTGAACGCGAATCTTAGATATGGATCCATAGGGTTTGACATCCCCACTCGGGCTAGTCGCGCTAGCATTTAACGAGTGTTTAATACTTCGTGAACATACGCACTCGCCAAGTGTACTTTCAGGGGGTTATAAACGTTAAGTCTAGTTACCGGGTGCCCACGGTTATGCATATACTTTTCATACTGTTTTGATACGCTGTTGCAGCACTGAAATCTCTTGGCCTATCTTATGTTACTATTACAACTTAAACTATAGCTCACCAACATTCGTGTTGACTTTTTAAAGCGTGTATTTCTCAGGTGCCTAGAGGTTTATTGCTTTCGCTGTTACACTTGCTGTCATGCTGTTATTGAATTGCTGTTATGGACCTACTGTACTAGTTATCCGCTGCATTACTAGAGATGTCTCAAATTATGAAACTTATGTTTTGCATTCGTAAACTTATGTTATTTTAGAACAATGGTTTGTAATAAGTCTTATGACATGTTATCTTTGTAAAACGTTATCTTTTTAATGAATGCAAATCGATTTTCAAACAGCATATAGTGTTTGACCTTGTGATGATCCTGTTGTTGATGATCCGTACACGATGGTTTTGTACGGGGCGTCACATTAGTGGTGGTAGATAGGTTAAGCAAATATGCTCATTTCCTACCTCTGGCTCATCCTTTCACAGCCACTCAAGTTGCTAACTTGTTTCTGAATCATGTTTACAAGCTTCATGGTTTACCCCAAACCATAGTGTGTGATAGAGATAAGGTCTTTATTAGCTTGTTCTGGCAAGAATTGTTCAAGTTACTTCATGTGAGCATTCACATGTCAACTGCATACCATCCCCAAAGTGATGGTCAGACTGAAGTGGTGAATAGGTGCCTGGAGTGTTACCTTCGATGTATGACAGGTGATAGCCCAAAGGCATGGTTACAATGGTTGCCTTTAGCTGAATATTGGTATAATACCAATTATCACACCTCTACTGCAACAACTCCATTTGAAATTGTGTATGGGCAACCACCACCTACTCCTATTTTGTACACTAAGGGTGATAGTAGGGTGGAATCTATGGATAGAACCTTATCAGCTCATGCAGAGGCTATTAAGTTGTTGAAGTTTCATTTACAGTGTGCACAGGATCGTATGCAACATTTTGCTAATAGACACAGGAGTGACAGGCAATTTGCAGAGCATGATTGGGTTTTGCTGAAGCTACAGCCTTATAGGCAGATCACATTACGTGGTGAGAAACAGCACAAGCTATCACCAAAATATAATGGCCCATTTCAAATTCAAGCTAAAATAGGGGTTGTGGCTTACAAACTGATATTACCTGCAACTTCTCAGATTCATCCAGTGTTTCATGTTTCCCAACTTAAAGCTTACCATGGCGTGCCCCCATCTGTTATTAGTGATTTGTCCCAATTGGATCCAAATGGGCTAATTGCTACTCAACCACTTAAGATTTTGGACAGGAAAATTATGAAACGCCATAATCAAGCTGCAGTGTATTTCCTGGTTCAGTGGTTGCATGGTAACACCGATGATGCAACTTGGGAATTTAGTGATGATTTCATTCGCAGGTTGTAACGACCCGCATTTTTTTTTCGATCATACTATACTTATAAGATTAATATTTACATAAATTAAACCTTGCCAACATGATAAGCAATCCAAATTGTCGAGACTTATATTTCCGAAAAGAGTTTTACACAACGTTTGACCGTCTAGTTTGACCGATGATATCACGAACTATACAATATATGATAATTATACGTTTGTGTATATAAATGTATATATACATATTTAACATGATTAATAAATGTTTTAATATCTCATTTTATATTAATAACAACAAGTTAAATGTGTATTTTGAAACTACTAACTTAAGTTTTCAAAACGATAACAATACGTAACGTTATTTGACATATATACTTAAGACTTATAATGTTATACATATATTGTATAAGTAATGTATTTAATTACTTTTAAAAGAACTTAAATACATAAAATCATATAAGTGTATTCACAAAAGATAGCTATATTTGAATCCTCATTTCATTTTTCACAAAATTTCTATACGTATACCTAGAGTATTTGTACTCGTATCATACCTAGCTCCTATACGTATTTACTAATAGTAAATACACATCAAAATCACCACCTAACCAGCCATTATTCATGCCCTTAGAGCTAGGTAATTACTTTTGTATGATTGCAAGACTAATTAGCAAGATTACAAACTAAAATTTGTCCATGTATGCCCATGAAACACGTTTTTTATGGTGTATATATGTATCATCATTTTAGTTCATTTTTACTTCCATTCTCTAGCTAAAAACACACACACATTCAAGAGTCTTAAACTCCATAACAATTCAGCAACTTACCTTGAAGATCTAGCTTCAAAAACCATACTAAAACACCATAAGAAAACCATACAAAAACACTTCAAGAAAACCCTCCAAGAACACCAACTTACTTCCAATCTTTCATCCACTTCTATCACCCTTTTGATTCTAGCTTCTTACTCCTCTTTTACAGCAAACTTATCCAAGGAACTTGAGGTAGTAACTATGTTCATAACCTTATTCGATTCATATATATATAGCTATCTTATTTTGTGGTACAAAAGTTTAACAACAAGAACATAGTTTGAATGTTTTCAAACTTGTTTGCAAACTAAATAGATCCTTCTAACTTAACTTTTAAAATACTTCAAGACCTGTAATATAACTTATGTATATACTAATTTAACAAGGTAAAACTTGGTTTTTCAAAGTATAAGTATTTTTAGAAAAATGGTCATTAAATGATTTTGTTGTAACAAAAATGTTTAACTTCATATGTTTCACTAATGTTTCACTTATGCCGTATGATTTTGAATACAAACCAAGGTATTTACAGTTCATAGTCTTAAAGAAGAACTCGATCCAAGAAGATGGCAATTTGAATCAACGAAAACGGATTTGTAACGAAGAAACTATGACCGAAACAAAATTGGTTATCCTAGATCATTTCAACTACGGGATCAATTGGAAAAAAATGATATAAATCACATATTTCTAAGATAACATGATATTTTATATATATGTACTTATAATTCAATTTTATATGGTTCAGGATCACCCGTAAACAATACGAGAAGATTAATCATAAGATCCCATGATTGTACGCAACACGTCATTTGACAACACCGGTACTTTATGTACGCAACACGTCATTTGACAACACCGGTACCATGGGTCAAGATTAATCTCGACCAACACATATACGATGGGGTTTTATTGATTTCGTTGGGGGTTTTATTTATTTCATTGCGGGTATATTAAACATCTAAAAATGAACCATTAAAATTGAATTACTAACATCGGACTGCTAACTACGGACTAAGGAATTATTCAAAGTATTAAAAGTATAACAAGTATATATTTATAACGTTTGTTTAAAAATGAAAACATATTGATATATTATATATGGATAGGTTCGTGATATCAACCGGAAGACCGAGTCAAAATATATATATCATCAAGACAAGAGTGAGTATATAGTCCCACTTTTAAACTCTAAATATTTCGGGATGAGAATACATGTATTTTATGTTTTACGATATGGACACAAGTAACTGAAAAATATGTTCTACGTTGAGTTGTACCACTGGCATACTTCCCTGTAGCTTGGTAACTAATATTTACAGCGGTATTGTAAACGCGAATCCTGTTGATAGATCTATCGGGCCTGACAACCCCAATCGGACTGGACGACCAGTATTCAACGGTTGCACAGTACTTCGTTTTGTGACTACACTTGGTACGGTGTAGTAAGATTTCATATTAAAGGGAATATGCGACGTGAAAATGTTAAGTATGGTTACCAAGTGCTCAACCACTTAGAATGTTTTTATTGAAATGTTTATATACGAAATCTTGTGGTCTATATATATATATATTGCTGCGCACTAAACCTATATCTCACCAACTTTATGTTGACGTTTTTAAACATGTTTATTCTCAGGTGATAATTAAAGCTTCCGCTGCATTATGTTGAATCTAAGCAGGATCATGCGTACTCATATTTGTGTCAAAAATAAAACTGCATATCCGAGGACGTGTGTTGTAAAATATGCTAGAAATCGTGTTGTTATTATCATTTGTAAAGTTTGTAAGTCGAAGATTATCGTTAAACGATAATCATCTTTTTATTGTCTAAAGCTTGTAACAAAAATAATGGTTTGGTTTGTAATGTATAATATATGCAGTTTTCCTTTTTAAAAATGTCGCATATAGAGGTCAATACCTCGCAATGAAATCATACGTTATCTAACACGTTCTTATGGTTAAGGACGGGTTATGACATGTGGTATCAGAGCGTTGGTCTTAGCGAACCAGGTCTGCATTAGTGTGTCTAACCGAGAAGCCGTTAGGATACATTAGTAAGTCTGGACTTTGACCGGGTCTGATTTAAAAAAAAAACCATTGCTTATCACTGTTGGTTAAAATTTATATGTAAATATTATATAAGTACTAATGGGTTAGTTGTTGTGTGATAGATGTCGAGCTCAAAAATTGTTATCACAATCAACGACTCCGAATCAGAATCTTCAGATGGCGTTCCAGTCATTAACCTGTCCGATGACGAAAATGATATCCTTGGGGAAGACTCACAATTTCCGGATGAACCAACTATAGAAATATCGGAAAGTGAACCCGAGGAGGAAAGTGAACCCGAGGAGGAAAGTGAACCCGAGGAGGAAAGTGAACCCGAGGAAGAAATACAGGAAATTACAAAAGACGAGTTCGAACTAGGAAAGAAACGAAAGGCTAATGAATTAGAAAATCCAAATCCCGAGTTTAATGAGAATGATGTGGCACCAATTCCACTCAACACTACCACCCCTATCCCCGCTATTCCTATTCGTTCTGTCCCGGCATCCAGTTCTTCAGTCCCACAGCCAAAATATAGGCAGACAGTTAGGATAAGCGTTAAGCAAATCTTTGTGTCTAAACGTCCTAGAAAATAGATCAAACGATGCGCTGCTGTGTCAAACCATGGAACCGAATAATGTTTTGTATAATATTAATAGTGTGGTTTGCTTAATGTTCGATGTAAGATAAGCATATGTAAAATATTGAAGTATGAAATGCAATAATTTTCCATGGTTAAGTATTATTTAGATTGTAGTAATTGATTCTGTACTAAGCTATTAAGTATGAACATTAACGGGTAGGTACTACCCAAGATATAATTATAAAACGCTAATAACAAGAAAAGGCTTTTATAATAATACCTAGTTCATATTATTAATAAGCTATAATGTACTATAAATACACACTACATCTATAATAATCCATGTGAATAATTATTTTCTTTCATTAGGAAATGGCGCGATTGAATCGAATGACGGAACAAGAACTCGAGGAACTCATCAACCAGCGAGTGAACGACAGAATGTTATGGGTTGAGGCTGCAAGAGCTGCTGCAGTTAATCCAAATCCTCGTGTAGGATGCTCCTACAAGACGTTTCAAGCTTGCAAGCCATCATCATTCAGTGGAACGGAAGGACCTATCGGTTTAACCCGATGGATAGAAAAGATGGAGACGGTGTTCAAAATCAGCGGTTGTGATGAAAAAGACATGACCAAGTTTGCATCGTGCACTTTACAAGATAGTGCACTCACATGGTGGAAGAATTATGTGAAGGCGGTAGGAGGAGATGTAGCTTATGATACTCCATGGGAAGAATTCAAAGCAATGATAATCACCGAGTATTGTCCAAGGAATGAGGTTATTAAGTTAGAAGATGAGTTACGAAGTTTGAAGGTGGTTGGTACTGAAATCACCAACTACAACCAGCGATTCATGGAATTAGTTTTGCTATGTCCTGAATTGGTTCCAACCGAAGCACGGAAGATTGAAATGTACAAAGGTGGTTTGCCCAAAAAGGTCAAGGCAAACGTTACAGCATCGAAACCTAAGACAATTCATGAAGCTATAACCATGGCAAACGAGCTAATGGATCAGGTCATTTTGGACAAGAAAGCATTCAATACTGAGGTGAAGGTATTGGGGAACAAGAAAAAGTGGAATGGAGGTTATGATCAAGGTAACCAACAACAACCTTATAAGAAACAAGAAACCACGAAAGGTGCGGGTAGCGGTTCAGGCTTTGGTTACAAAGGACAAAGTCCTTTATGCAACCGTTGTCACAAACATCATTTTGGTTACTGTAGTGTGTTGTGCACTAAATGCAATAGACAGGGACATCTTGCTGAAGATTGTAAGGCTCTCGTTACAAATGCAAATGGTAACAAGACTCCTGCCACCAACGCAAATAGAACTGCTTTGGCTAACATTACTTGTTTTGGGTGTGGAAAACAAGGTCATTATAAGAGCCAGTGCCCGAATCAGAATGGCGGACCTGCACGTGGAAGAGCGTTTGTTATTAATGCTAGAGAGGCACGAGAAGACCCGGAACTTGTTACGGGTACGTTTACCATTAATAACTTATCAGCATCTATTTTATTTGATACTGGCGCCGATAGAAGTTACGTGTGTATAAATTTTTACACTAAATTGAATTGTTCATCATTACCTCTAGATGCTAAGTACTTGATTGAGTTAGCTAATGGTAAGCTAATTAAAGCCGATAAAATTTGTCGTGATTGTGAAATAAATCTAGCCGGAGAAACGTTTAAAATCGACTTAATACCCGTAGAATTAGGAGGTTTTGATGTAATAGTTGGCATGGACTGGATGTCCAAAATAGGAGCGGAAGTTGTTTGTGCCAAAAAGGCAATTCGTATTCCTGGTAAGGATAAAATGCCGGTGATGATTTACGGAGAGAAGGGTGATTCAAAGCTAAAACTCATTAGCTGTTTGAAAGCCAAGAAGTGTTTAGAAAAGGGATGTTACGCTATTTTAGCACATGTTAATAAAGTCGAAAAGAAAGAAAAGTGCATCAACGACGTGCCTGTGGCAAGAGATTTTCCTGAAGTTTTTCCGGAAGAATTGCCGGGATTACCTCCATTTAGATCGGTAGAATTTCAAATAGATTTAGTACCAGGAGCTGCACCAGTGGCTCGTGCTCCATATAGACTTGCACCGTCCGAGTTAAAAGAACTTCAAAGTCAGTTAAAAGAATTACTGGACCGTGGATTCATACGACCGAGTACTTCACCGTGGGGAGCTCCAATTTTGTTTGTTAAGAAGAAAGATGGATCTTTTAGGATGTGTATAGACTATCGTGAATTAAATAAGTTAACTATCAAGAATCGGTATCCACTACCGAGAATTGATGACTTATTTGATCAATTGCAAGGATCATGTGTTTATTCAAAAATCGACTTAAGATCGGGCTATCATCAACTACGCGTCAAAGAAGAGGATATTCCGAAAACTGCTTTTCGGACACGTTATGGTCATTACGAATTTTTGGTTATGCCGTTTGGATTGACGAATGCGCCAGCTGTATTCATGGACCTCATGAATCGAGTTTGTAGTCCGTATTTAGATAAGTTTGTTATCGTTTTCATTGATGATATTCTTATCTATTCCAAGAGTGAGCAAGAGCATGAGCAGCATTTAAGGTTGATATTAGAGTTGTTGAGAAAAGAACAGCTATATGCTAAATTTTCTAAGTGTGCTTTCTGGTTGAAAGAAGTACAATTTCTTGGCCACGTTGTTAGTAGCAAAGGAATTCAGGTTGATCCAGCAAAAATTGAAGCCATTGAAAAATGGGAGACTCCTAAGACACCAATGCAGATACGCCAATTTTTGGGTTTAGCCGGTTATTATAGAAGGTTTATTCAAGATTTTTCTCGAATAGCTAAGCCGTTGACAGCATTAACGCAAAAAGGGAAGAAATACGAATGGACCTCGGAGCAGGAGAACGCATTTCAAATACTGAAGAAGAAGTTAACTACGGCACCTATATTATCGTTACCAGAAGGGAACGATGATTTCGAAATATATTGTGACGCTTCGCGACAAGGTTTTGGTTGTGTTCTTATGCAACGGAAGAAAGTTATTGCATTCGCATCCCGACAATTGAAGATTCACGAGCGAAATTATACGACGCATGATCTAGAATTAGGAGCAGTCGTGTTTGCATTGAAGATGTGGAGACACTACTTGTATGGGGTTAAATTCACTGTGTTTACTGATCATAAAAGCCTTCAACATATTTTTGATCAGAAACAATTGAACATGAGGCAACGTAGGTGGGTCGAGCTGATAAACGACTATGATTGTGAAATTCGTTATCATCCCGGGAAGGCGAACGTGGTGGCCGATGCTCTAAGCAGAAAGGAACGAGAACCAATTCGAGTACGAGCGATGAACATAAAAATTCGCATGAATCTCAACTCACAAATCAAAGAAGTTCAACGAGAAGCACTTACTAAAGAAAATATAGGAAATGAAATAATGAAGAAGTATGAGAAGCAACTCGTTATACGGGAAGACGGAATTCGATATTTTGCAAATCGTATTTGGGTACCAAAGTTGGGAGGATTAAGGAAGTTGATATTGAACGAGGCACATAAGACAAGATACTCGATACATCCTGGAGTTGGAAAGATGTACCAAGATCTTAAGACGCATTATTGGTGGCCTAATTTAAAAACAGACGTTGCAACATATGTTGGGGAGTGTTTAACTTGTTCCAAGGTTAAAGCAGAACACCAGAAGCCGTCAGGGTTACTTCAACAACCAGAAATTCCAGAATGGAAATGGGACGGTATTACCATGGATTTCATCACGAAGTTACCAAAGACTGCCTGGGGATACGACACCATTTGGGTGATTGTTGATCGTCTCACCAAGTCTGCACATTTCTTGCCTATAAAGGAAACAGATAGAATGGAGAAACTATTACGATTGTATATAAAGGAAGTTGTTTCAAGGCATGGAATACCTATTTCCATTATATCCGATCGTGATAGTAGATTTACTTCAAAATTCTGGCAATCACTACAGGAGGCACTAGGAACTCGGTTGGATATGAGTACCGCATATCATCCACAAACCGATGGACAGAGTGAGAGAACGATTCAGACTCTCGAAGACATGCTCAGGGCATGTGTGATCGATTTTGGAAACGGATGGGATAAATATCTACCGTTAGCAGAATTCTCGTATAATAATAGTTATCATGCGAGCATTGGAGCTGCGCCATTCGAAGCATTGTACGGAAGGAAGTGTAGATCTCCTATCTGTTGGAATGAAGTAGGAGATCGACATTTAACTGGTCCCGAGATCATACATGAAACGACTGAGAAAATAGTGCAAATCAAGGAGAGATTGAAAACAGCCCGTAGTCGCCAAAAGAGCTACGCCGATGTTCGAAGGAAACCATTAGAGTTTCAGGTCGGGGACATGGTTATGCTAAAGGTGTCACCTTGGAAAGGTGTAATACGTTTCGGCAAAAGGGGTAAACTGAACCCAAGATACGTAGGCCCGTTTAAGATCATCGAACGCATTGGACCGGTAGCTTATCGACTCGAGTTACCACAACAACTCGCCGGAGTACATAATACCTTTCACGTCTCAAACCTTAAGAAGTGTCTTGCAAAGGAAGACCTCACCATTCCTCTTGAAGAAATCCATGTCGACGAGAAACTACAATTCGTCGAAGAACCAATCGAAATCATGGACCGTGAAGTTAAACAGCTCAAACAGAGTAATATACCGATTGTTAAGGTTCGTTGGAATGCTAGAAGAGGTCCCGAGTTTACTTGGGAACGAGAGGATCAGATGAAGCAAAAGTATCCACACTTGTTTCTCGATGACGCAAAATAGGTACATTTTTAAAATTTCGGGACGAAATTTATTTAACGGGGAGGTAATGTAACGACCCGCATTTTTTTTTCGATCATACTATACTTATAAGATTAATATTTACATAAATTAAACCTTGCCAACATGATAAGCAATCCAAATTGTCGAGACTTATATTTCCGAAAAGAGTTTTACACAACGTTTGACCGTCTAGTTTGACCGATGATATCACGAACTATACAATATATGATAATTATACGTTTGTGTATATAAATGTATATATACATATTTAACATGATTAATAAATGTTTTAATATCTCATTTTATATTAATAACAACAAGTTAAATGTGTATTTTGAAACTACTAACTTAAGTTTTCAAAACGATAACAATACGTAACGTTATTTGACATATATACTTAAGACTTATAATGTTATACATATATTGTATAAGTAATGTATTTAATTACTTTTAAAAGAACTTAAATACATAAAATCATATAAGTGTATTCACAAAAGATAGCTATATTTGAATCCTCATTTCATTTTTCACAAAATTTCTATACGTATACCTAGAGTATTTGTACTCGTATCATACCTAGCTCCTATACGTATTTACTAATAGTAAATACACATCAAAATCACCACCTAACCAGCCATTATTCATGCCCTTAGAGCTAGGTAATTACTTTTGTATGATTGCAAGACTAATTAGCAAGATTACAAACTAAAATTTGTCCATGTATGCCCATGAAACACGTTTTTTATGGTGTATATATGTATCATCATTTTAGTTCATTTTTACTTCCATTCTCTAGCTAAAAACACACACACATTCAAGAGTCTTAAACTCCATAACAATTCAGCAACTTACCTTGAAGATCTAGCTTCAAAAACCATACTAAAACACCATAAGAAAACCATACAAAAACACTTCAAGAAAACCCTCCAAGAACACCAACTTACTTCCAATCTTTCATCCACTTCTATCACCCTTTTGATTCTAGCTTCTTACTCCTCTTTTACAGCAAACTTATCCAAGGAACTTGAGGTAGTAACTATGTTCATAACCTTATTCGATTCATATATATATAGCTATCTTATTTTGTGGTACAAAAGTTTAACAACAAGAACATAGTTTGAATGTTTTCAAACTTGTTTGCAAACTAAATAGATCCTTCTAACTTAACTTTTAAAATACTTCAAGACCTGTAATATAACTTATGTATATACTAATTTAACAAGGTAAAACTTGGTTTTTCAAAGTATAAGTATTTTTAGAAAAATGGTCATTAAATGATTTTGTTGTAACAAAAATGTTTAACTTCATATGTTTCACTAATGTTTCACTTATGCCGTATGATTTTGAATACAAACCAAGGTATTTACAGTTCATAGTCTTAAAGAAGAACTCGATCCAAGAAGATGGCAATTTGAATCAACGAAAACGGATTTGTAACGAAGAAACTATGACCGAAACAAAATTGGTTATCCTAGATCATTTCAACTACGGGATCAATTGGAAAAAATGATATAAATCACATATTTCTAAGATAACATGATATTTTATATATATGTACTTATAATTCAATTTTATATGGTTCAGGATCACCCGTAAACAATACGAGAAGATTAATCATAAGATCCCATGATTGTACGCAACACGTCATTTGACAACACCGGTACTTTATGTACGCAACACGTCATTTGACAACACCGGTACCATGGGTCAAGATTAATCTCGACCAACACATATACGATGGGGTTTTATTGATTTCGTTGGGGGTTTTATTTATTTCATTGCGGGTATATTAAACATCTAAAAATGAACCATTAAAATTGAATTACTAACATCGGACTGCTAACTACGGACTAAGGAATTATTCAAAGTATTAAAAGTATAACAAGTATATATTTATAACGTTTGTTTAAAAATGAAAACATATTGATATATTATATATGGATAGGTTCGTGATATCAACCGGAAGACCGAGTCAAAATATATATATCATCAAGACAAGAGTGAGTATATAGTCCCACTTTTAAACTCTAAATATTTCGGGATGAGAATACATGTATTTTATGTTTTACGATATGGACACAAGTAACTGAAAAATATGTTCTACGTTGAGTTGTACCACTGGCATACTTCCCTGTAGCTTGGTAACTAATATTTACAGCGGTATTGTAAACGCGAATCCTGTTGATAGATCTATCGGGCCTGACAACCCCAATCGGACTGGACGACCAGTATTCAACGGTTGCACAGTACTTCGTTTTGTGACTACACTTGGTACGGTGTAGTAAGATTTCATATTAAAGGGAATATGCGACGTGAAAATGTTAAGTATGGTTACCAAGTGCTCAACCACTTAGAATGTTTTTATTGAAATGTTTATATACGAAATCTTGTGGTCTATATATATATATTGCTGCGCACTAAACCTATATCTCACCAACTTTATGTTGACGTTTTTAAACATGTTTATTCTCAGGTGATAATTAAAGCTTCCGCTGCATTATGTTGAATCTAAGCAGGATCATGCGTACTCATATTTGTGTCAAAAATAAAACTGCATATCCGAGGACGTGTGTTGTAAAATATGCTAGAAATCGTGTTGTTATTATCATTTGTAAAGTTTGTAAGTCGAAGATTATCGTTAAACGATAATCATCTTTTTATTGTCTAAAGCTTGTAACAAAAATAATGGTTTGGTTTGTAATGTATAATATATGCAGTTTTCCTTTTTAAAAATGTCGCATATAGAGGTCAATACCTCGCAATGAAATCATACGTTATCTAACACGTTCTTATGGTTAAGGACGGGTTATGACACAGGTTCCCTGATTTTGTGATTTGAATTTCATTCTTGAGGGCAAGAATACTTTTAAGGGAGGAGTATTGATATGATTTTAAATGAAGGATCCGTTTTAGTTACGTGTAGATCATGTGATCTGTGTTAAATGAAATCACGTGCTTCTCACGTGATAGCTACTCCATCTTCTTCAGCTTAGCCTTCAGCTAAGAGCTTGACTTTTGCGTTGACCAAGCAATTGAATAACTGAATTCACTTATGGATTCGTTAGGATGTTGTCAAGTGGCCGCTAGTATACATACGATCATTGTAGTAGTTGTTGATTAGATTTTCATTGTGTAATTCACTTGTTCTATCTCTCAATTTCAGTGTAAACAGTTCTAACATTTGTACATTTCAATTCCAGATCTTATTCTACTATTTGAGATCTCTGTTGATTTGTCAGGTTTAATTTCGATTATTCTGTAATCCTAATTAGATCATATCATTTTCATAAAGAAAAAGGACCTTAATATAAAAAATAAGAAACATAAAATGACCTATTTAACACGGGGACAAAATTAGTCAACTACTGGAAAAAAAGGAGTGTTAATAACTAAATATAAAAATAACAAAATAATAAATAAATAGATAAATAGATAAATAACTCTCAACCAGAACACACCATTTTGCTAGTGATAAATTGCCTCAAAGTACTACATACCTTTGTATTCGAAAAATTATCATAATACCCAAGTTCACCACAAACAAAGCATTGATGTAGACTAAGCTGACAAATCTCACATTTGAACTGCTCTTATGCCTGTATATAAAAAATACAAAAAAAAACACATAAAGAAAGCTATGAAGGGAAAAACATTTGTACGTGGACATCATCAAAAGCTCATACAAACTAACAAACCTCTATTGCTTAAGAAGTTGTGCAGAGAGTTTCACAGTTGGACTCCCGTGCCTACTTAATCTCTCCATTTTCGTGAAATGACCTAAAATATTTTCCATCACAACTGCAACGGATGACAAAATCCATAAAAAAAACAATCAAATGTTAATACAAGATCGACAGTCCAAAACTTTTAGTAACTTTCAATTTGTCCCACACATTCGACCAAGTTACATTTTTTTTTTAAATCCTTGTAATATATATGCAATTGACTTTTTAGATAAAAACTATAACTTTAATCAATCATGTCTAAGTAAATGGTTAAAAATTTAGATAGAAATGGAATTAAACGACCACAAACCTTTGATTTTGGCCGTGGGAACCATCAATTATTTTCCATCGAATATAGAACGCAAACCATCGGTTAAAACCACCACTTTATTGTTAGAACATAACTTCAATCAAATAAACTAAATGATACAATATCATGATACATTATAAATCATTTGAGCAAACAATATTAGATGGATAACTTTAATCAAATAAACTAAAAGAAAGAAATTAGAAAAATATAGAGCAAAGAATATTTGTTCTAGGGTGAGCTTACATACTCAAGTTACGATCATTCACGTATTTCATCAAGCAGTTGGTGTGCATAAAACAACCATAACATTATTAATTGTAAAGCAAAACATAGTAAAATCACAAAGTAAACATCTAACAGGTGTAAATAGAAATTTTAACAAAACAAAAACAGAAGAAGATGACGAACCTAGGACAATTGACTTACGCATATGAAGAAGATAGATGGTAGCTAATTGTGCAACGAAGAACAATATACTTCGAATAGTTAACATTCAGATAATAAACTCTTAAAACCAAATCAACACACTTATATCCAATATGTTTCCAGCATTTGTAAAACATGCATTTGATAATCAATAATTATTTAAACAGTTATAATCACCCCTAAAATAAATTATACAACTGATAACCAAAAAAAAAAATCATACTTGCTGGAACTGATTGGATTGCGAAATCATACCTGCTGGAATTGAAACTTGATAGAATCAAAATTCAATAAAGATGGAACAAATATAAACATATATATTGGAAATTAGTACCGGAAAGAGTGGATATTTGCCCTAATTTTGATCGATGGTGGTGTAAAAATTTTTGGAGTAGAAGCTGCGTGGAGTATTTATGGTGGAAAGTAGTGGTTTACAGGACACCATCGCCGGTTATTGATCGGAGTAGAAGCTGCGTGGACTATGGTGGAGCGTAGTGGATTACAGGAGATCAATGGATTTGGGAATCAGATGTAGGTGACGGAAGAATGCATTATTGATTATGATCGTAGTTTGCGAATCGTCCCCTAATTTGGTTTTCTTCGGCCCAAATGTTAATTAGAAGGGTAATTTAGTCATCAAATAACTAATCAAGGCAATTATGAGGTCATAATCTTGATTATAAAATTTAGATGGTCTAGATTATAGATGTTAATGATAATGGAAGGCTAGGATTAGTGGATTGAATTTTAGATGATCTATTTTCAGCTTTGTTATTATAATATAAAGAGATTATTATTATTATTAGTAGTAGTAGTAAAAATACGTTGACATTATAAATAAATACTCCGTATTTTACAAATAAAATAATTGAAATAATGATAATGATTAAAATTAAAAGAAAAAAGTACTTGTATTATAGTGTACAAATTTGATGACAACCACCAATTTACTACATGGTCTATATTTTTATATTAATACTTACATGGTCTATATTTTTCCAACAAGACAATATATAATATTTTTATCATCTTCCACACCTATTATCTTCTACTTATTTTCATACCAAATCTCCATTTTATGAAGATTTGGAAGCTCTAAACAAAAACGACAAATAAAAAATAGAAGGGAGAATAAGGACCCACCATTTTATCAGTTTGGTTCATGCTCACCTATGCTTATTCATGAAAATTTTGAGGACGAGTTGGTTGATGTCGACGGAGGGCGGTCGAGGGTGGCACCAATGACATCAGCGCCCTCGGATGAAGGTGAGGAAGACACTCCCCAGCGCGTACCGCTGGGAGTGGTCTAATAATAATCCATTAAAGTCCGGAGTAGTTTAATTATGTTATTTTTTGAGATGAAACTCGATACTTAATAGTTCGAGTTCTGGTTTGGCCAAACTCTATTGAATTTTTACTTTATTGAATTTACTTTATAGTTGCTTAATTTTTACTTTATTCATTGGGTAATGAATTTACTTGCTTAATTTTTTACTTTTGAATAGTAACGGAGTTTGAACTTGTTTATTGAACAGTCGTGATCACTATATTATATAATTATAATTAGATGTTAAACTTATTAATTGAGGGATCAAATTCACTCTTAAATTTAAGTTCTTTCAAAAAATGTAGGAATATAACAATAAAGGCTTTTTTAAGTTCCGGACGTATTAACTTTTGAATCGACTTAATTGGAGCTTGTATGAAATGATATGACCAAAATAGTGAAAACTCGTTGAATCTGCGAGTTGTCACCATTTTATTATATATTCCTCATATGGACTCTGATTTAGTAGATTCAAAAGCTAAGACACTGTTAATTTAAAGGGCTACAAACTTCATTTTTGTTAGGGGTAAAGCCGTCTATCACACCCCCAGTTAGGGTCTGGGCGAAATGTGACTTAATATCAAAATATACCAACTTATTATAATAAACGAGAACAATACTAAATGATAAAATTAACTTTAATGAGTACGCAGCGGAAAATGAAATGTCGTTACAAAATAAGTAAAATGTTTAAATGCAATAATAATAAATGCGATATCTCTTGATCCTATATCCAAGTAGCATCACATAAGTAGTAAGTATAAGAGCTTGAATCAAACAGCACCTGAGACAAAACATGCTAAAGTGTCAACCGAAAAGGTTGAGTGAAGTTCATAGGTTTAACAAATAAGTTTGACCATTGTTTTAGACCACAAGATTTAGTTTGTAAAGTTGATCTCCCGCAGGATCAAAAAGTTATGCCAAAGCGTGATATTTAGACTAAACGTTCAAGTTTTGCCCTAATGACAAGTTGTGTCTGTCCTTGTCGGTTTAATTTCATTATTAAGTAATACAATGACTTGGTCAAATGTATCGGGGACGTTACTCCCGATAGGCCTACCCCCAATAATTAAGCATGCAATCAACGAGCAATTAAAAATATCACTATAGGGACTTAGTCGAACATAGCCGGGTATAGCATAGTTTTAGCAGTTGGTACTTGTGTCTAAATTGTAAAATGTAAAAACAACATGTGTCTCACCACAATAAAAGTAAGTAAGTTTGCTAGCAATAAAGAGTGGAGCTATGAGTTCACCTTAGTAAGTAGAGAGATGTGGTTATTTCGCGGAAATAGAAAGTTATATGAACGAGCAGAAAGTCAACCTATTGACATTTAAGAGTAGTAAGTGTTTTTGCCCATGTTTAAGTAAATGTTTAAGTATGATAGTGTTTTAAGTATAGTTCGTTTTCCTTTTCTAGTAAGTTTCTATTTTTAGAAAGTTTCCAATTTTAGTAGTTTCCTTATTTTAGTAAGTTTCTATAATTTAGAAAGTTTCCACTTTTAAGAGTGTTTTCCATTTTAAGATACTTGCCGTATCAGATAAGCTTCCAATCACCCCTTTCCCTTCGAATGACCATTTCAGGTCTAGGGGCTTGAGCTATAGGACCCTTTAAATCGGAAATCCAAACCCTTCCGCCTAGATTTTCGTAGAAATCATTCGTCAAGAAAGTTCGAAGATCTATACATCTCTAATACATATCCCAAAATGTTTTTATGTGTTATAATATAAGTAGTAGGTTATAGGTGTTAGTAATAGTAATAGTGTATACATGTTAATTAATAGTATAAGTAGTATTAGGGTTTCATTAATTAGGGTTAGTTAATTAAAGTAGTAATTAATAACTAGGGTTTAGTAATTAATGTCCTAGGGTTTAATAAATTAGGGTTTAGTAAATTAGGGTTTTATTTAATGTAGTAATGATTAGGTAATGATTAGGGTTTTAATAATTAAAGTGGTATTAAATAATTAGAGTTAGGTTTAATGTAGTATAGTTTAGGTGTAATTAGGGTTTAAGGTTTTAATATGTATATGTATGTATTTTCGTGTATATATATATATATATATATATATATATATATATATATATATATATATAAATATATTTTTTACATGTATATATGTATATGTGTCGATATGTGTATATATATATATATATATATATATATATATATATATATATATATATATAGGTTTATTTTGTTTCCTTAATTAACCATAACAAATCTTCCATGTAATAACCTAGGGTTTTAAGATCAAAGTTTCCTTTCCCTTTTTTTTTTCTTCTAGTCGACATGCATACATACATATATATATATATATATATATATATATATATATATATATATATATATTTTACATGTATAGATCTAGGTGTTTATGTATTTACTTATGTATAACAAGTTTATAATATGAATATGAATTAACAAAGATCAAAGTTTATTTAAATAGTTTAGGGTTTATGTTATACCTTTGAAGATTCGAAGATGACTAACGAAGAAAAGATGAACACGATGAAGATTGAAGATTAAAGCCTTGAGAAACTTGAAGAACACCTTGAAGATTCACAAAGAACACGAAGAACGCGAAGAACACTTGAAGATCACCTTGAAGATTGGTGGGGATTTCGATGGGTGGTGGTGATGATATTTTCGGCTTTGGCCGAAAATTAGAGAGAGAGGGAGAGATTTAGGAGAGAGTTGTAATTGTGATTTGGTACATGGAATGGGTTAGCCTAGGTCTCTATTTATAGGGAGGATAGGATTATTCTAGAATTAGGGTTTAATAAGGAATTACTTAGGGAACAAGTTGGCTTGGAAAAGGAGTCATGGGAAGGTGTTTTGGCCAAAAATTTTAGGGGTAATAGGGTAATTTTACCCTCCCAAAATCGGCTAGGGTTGTTAGTATTAGGGTTTGTGATTTTTCACTTTAAACCTTGCACTTTAATTTAGCTTAAATGGTTCCTTAATTATCCAAGTTTAATTATTTTTAATACATAAGTTTTAAAGTTATTTATTTATTCACAAAAGTTTATTAACTTATTATTTTTATTAACTTGTCGATTAATGTACAAAGTTAATTATTATATTTTATAATTATTAACGCTTAACAATTATCGATTAAAGTTTAATTATTAAGGTTAATTATTTTGTTGGGCATTTAATAAGGAAAAGTATAGAATGGAAAAATGAGAAATATAGAATGGAAAAATGAGGGTCGTTATAGTACCTCCCCGTTATTGAAAACTTCATCCTAAAGTTTTTAGGTAGTTTCCTCGTTTGCATCAGCAGTTGAGAAGAGATGGGAATATTTCTGTTTCATATGGTCTTTGCGCTCCCAGGTATATTCGGGGCCTCTACGCGAATTCCAACGGACTTTAACGATAGGTATGTTGCTTTTACACGTTTGTTTGACCTCTCCTTCCAAGATTTCTATAGGTTCTTCAACGAAGTGCATTTGCTCATCAATGCGGACATCATCCAAAGGAATAACCAATGTGTCATCAGCAAGACACCGTTTAAGATTTGAGACATGAAACACATCATGTACTTGACTAAGTTCAGTTGGTAGTTCTAATCGATACGCCACGGGACCGAATCTTTAAGTGACTGTGAAAGGTCCAACATATCGTGGACTGAGTTTACTTCGTTTACCGAAGTGGACAACACCTTTCCAAGGGTATACTTTCAACATGACTTTATCTCCAACTTGGTATTCTATATCCTTTCGTTTTTTGTCGGCATAGCTCTTTTGTCGGCTACGGGCAGTTTCTAATCGTTGCTTAATCTGAACGATCTTTTCGGTAGTTTCGTGAATGATTTCAGGACCAGTTAAATGTCTGTCATCGAGTTCGTCCCAACACAAAGGAGATCTACACTTCCGTCCATATAAAGCTTCAAAAGGTGCAACTTTAATGCTAGAGTGATAGATGTTGTTATAAGAAAATTCAACCAAAGGTAGATGTCTATCCCATCCTTTACCGAAATTGATTGCATAAGCACGTAGCATATCCTCCATGGTTTGAATAGTTCGTTCACTCTGACCATCAGTTTGAGGATGATATGCTGTACTCATGTTGAGTTGAGTTCCAAGAGCAGATTGTAAAGTTTTCCAGAATCCGGAAACGAATCGACTGTCGCGATCAGAAATAATCGAGATAGGAACACCATGACGTGAGACAATTTCTTTAATATAAAGTTGTGATAATCTCTCCATCTTGTCGATTTCCTTGATCGGTATGATATGCACAGATTTAGTAAGGCGATCAACTACGACCTAAATAGTATCGTTACCGTTTGCAGTCTTAGGTAACTTAGTAACGAAGTCCATAGTGATGCACTCCCACTTCCACTGCGGAATATCGGGTTGTGTCAACAGACCAGGATGTTCGGCCTTGACCTTCAAACAAGTGAGACACTTACTAACATAAGTAGCAATGTCGTTTTTCATGTTAGGCCACCAGTAGAATTCCTTCACATCGTGATATCTTACTGGATCTGGGATGAATAGAATATCTAGTCTTATGAGCTTCATCTAAGACTAGTTCACGGAGATTACCGAAATGAGGAACCCAAATTCTGTTGCCAAAGTACCGTGTACCATTAGCTTTCACTTGAAGTTGGTTCTCGAAACCAATAGGTCCTTCACCTTCGATAAGTGTCGGTTTGATAGCTTCCAATTGAGCTTCACAGATTCGTGATATAAGATTCGATTTGATTTTCAGGTTTAGAGCACGAACACGTTTAACATCGTCCTTTCGACTAAGGGCATCGGCAACTACATTCGCCTTGCCAGGATGATATTTCAGCTCACAGTGATAATCGTTCAATAACTCGAGCCATCGGCTTTGCCTCATGTTCAACTGTTTTTGATCAAAGATGTGTCGAAGACTTTTATGGTCAGTGTACACCGTAAAGTGAGTACCATACAAATAATGCCTCTATTTCTTTAATGCAAATACCACAACACCTAACTTAAGGTCATGTGTGGTATAGTTCTCTTCATGTTTCTTCAACTGCCTAGATGCGTAAGCAATAACCTTTTCTCATTGCATCAAAACACAACCAAGGCCTTGCTTCGAAGCATCGCAGTAAACAACAAAGTCATCAGTACCTTCAGGTAAAGATAGAATCGGGGCTGTGGTCAATTTCTCCTTCAGAATCTTGAAAGTAGATTCCTGTTCTTCGGACCACTCAAACTTATTTCCTTTTTGAGTTAGCTTTGTAAGAAGTTTAGCAATGAGAGAAAAATCTTTTATGAACCTTCGATAGTAACCGGCCAAAAATTGACGAATATGCTTCGCAGTCTTTGGTATCTCCCAGTTCTGAATAACTGTAATCTTAGCTGGATCGACATGTATCCCGTCTTTATCAACGACATGTCCAAGGAATTGTACGGTTTTGAGCCAAAACTCGCGCTTAGAAAATTTAGCATAGAGTTGTTCCTTTCTTAAGAGTTCAAGAATCATACGCAAATGTTGCTCATGTTCTTTCTCACTCTTGGAATAGATCAAGATATCGTCAATGAACACAATAATGAATTTATCGAGGTAAGGCTTGCAGACACAATTCATAAGATCCATGAATACAGCAGGAGCATTGGTCAAACCAAAAGGCATGACACAGAATTCTTAATGTCCATATCGAGTGCGAAAAGTAGTCTTAGGAATATCGGATTCTTTGACTTGGAGTTGGTGATAACCAGATCTCAAATCAATCTTTGAATAGACGCTTGACCCTTGGAGTTAGTCAAATAGATCATCGATACTTGACAACGGATAACGGTTCTTGATAGTAAGCTTGTTAAGTTCGCGATAATCAATACACATCCTTAACGTACCATCCTTCTTCTTAACAAACAGAATAGGAGCTCCCCACGGGGATGAGCTTGGACGAATGAAACCTTTATCCAATAGTTCTTGGAGCTGGTTGGATAATTCCTTCATCTAGGAGGGCGCTAAATGATACGGAGCTTTAGCAATAGGAGCAACACCGGGAGTTAAATCAATTTGAAATTCAACTTGTCGAGGATGTGGAAGACTAGGAAGATCTTCGGGAAACACATCGGGAAAGTCTTTAACCACTGGTACATCTTCAATATGCTTCTCTTTCGATTCAATCATCTTAACGTGAGCTAGAATAGCTGGATAACCTTTCATAAGGTATTTGCGAGTTTTAATACATGAGATAATATTGAGATTGGAACCACTCTTTTCACCTTGAATAATGAGAGTCTCTCCATTTCCCAATGGAATATGAACAGTTTTATCGTAACACATGATAACAGCATGTAATGGACGTAACCAATCCATTCCAACTACGACGTCAAAACTTCCGAGCTCGACCGGCAAAAGGTCTATCTTAAATTCTTTATCGGCTAAAATTAGGTTGCAGTTTTTATAGATTTCATCGACTTGCATGATCTTTCCATTGGCTACTTCTACTAATCTTTTGGTTTCTAAGGGTTGAGGCTTTTCAGTAAATAGGGTACAAAAATCACTAGACACATAACTTCGGTCAGCACCAGTATCGAATAAAATAGTTGCATAACAATTATTGACAAGATACGTACCCGTGATGACCTCATCCTCATCTCGGGCTTCGGCAGCAGTAATAACAAATGCACGACCCTTCGCAACAGTAGCATTAGCTCCAGTAGCAGGATTATCCTTCCTCTTAGGATAATTTGGACTAATGTGTCCTTTTTCTCCACAAGTATAGCAAGTAGGAGGAGCTTTGGCTGGAACAATAGCCTTATCCTTTGGAGGAGTCTTACACGTCTTAGCTACATGTCCCACTTTCTTACACAACGCACAAACAGCAGTACATTGCCCCGGGTGATGCCTCTCACAATGAATACAGAAAGGATAGGAATCCTTATAATTCGACTTTGTACCATTCGCAGGCTTCTTACTAACATTCTGAGTCGAACCTTGAGATGGCTCAAACTTCCTCTTACCATCATTACCCTTGGTTTCAACCTGCTTATTAGCCGACGCTCTCCTTCTCTTGGCTAACATCAGATTTTGTGCCATGAGAATCACAGCATCCAGAGTAACCTTCTCGGCAGCTATAACATTCCCTTGAACATCCTCTGGAAGACCTTCAATATACCGCTCAATTCTTCTAGCTTCGGTAGGAAACATCTCAGGACATAGAGTAGAAAGTTCCAGATAATGATTGGTGTAGTTCTCAATATCAGTACTCTTGACCTTGAGTTCCCAGAACTCAGCTTCAAGTTTCTGAACTTGACTCATCGCGCAAAATTTGTTGACCATCATGCTTTTGAGTTCGTCCCATGGAATTGCATTAGCATTGTCAATTCCTACGGACTTGGCATGAGCAGACCACCAAGTTAAAGCATTGCCACCCAATGAGCTAGTGGCATACTTTACTCGATCGTTATCACCACAGTTGCAAATACAGAAAATGGATTCCATCTTCTCGAACCAACTAACTAGTTCGACAGCTTCTTCATTTCCCTTAAATGCAGGAGGATTACAGTTTATGAAATCCTTGTATGAACAAGGTTTCGGTTGAGGATTAACATTATTAGCTTGATTGTTGCCTTGTGCGGCAATGATTAGTTGTTGGAATTGCTCGGTAGTCAAAACGATATTGTTAACAGTAGGTGCAGCTGGACGAACCATGATGTTGCTACATAAGTGAACATAAGTCGGATAAGTTAACAAATTATAGGGTTGAGCAATTACAAGTATGAATAAGATAAAGTATATATAAAACACTTTATATTATTAAGGAACGAGGCATTAAATAAGCCTTTTAGTACACGATTCGGAAATAGAAATAGTTTAAGGCATAGCCTTTACATAGATGGAAAAATAGGAAAGATAACTAAAGAATATTAAAATTGAAATAGTCTTCATATTTCTTCTTCTCGTCCTCAAATTGCTTCATCACTTTCTCCATGTTATCCTTCATAAGTTTCTCTAGCCTTTCGGTTTGAGATTCGAGGGACTCTTCGATAATTTCCGTCAAGATTTTGTTTTCTTTTTCTAGGTTGTTTAGACGCACTTCTATTCGGGCAACATGACGTCTACTAAACTCCCTATTCTTCTCGCAACTACTCTGAAGGTTGAGGATATCAGACTTTACCCTTACGTGCTCCATGTTATTACAAAATAATGGACTGGTAGCGGGTTCGGGTTGCTTTCTCTTTAGGGTTGATTTTTTAGACGATTCTTCAATTAGTTCTTCTTCAGGTTCGTAATTTGAGAAGTCGCTGTCGTAGTTAGGGAGAGCATGAAGAGCATCCCATTCGGGAGTACTCATCGGTTTATGCACCAATGAGTGAAAAGAGCCAGAGTCAGCAGAATCAGCAGGGCTTTCTCCTTCGCTTTCGGATCCTTGAGTTGGGTGAAATTCAGGAGAAGCAGGTGGACTATAGTTTTGTGAGCGAGGACCACCAAAACCATAAGGTGGACTTTGGACTGATTTTTCAGTGGAAGACCCTTTAGTATCTTCTCCGGTTGGCTTGAATAGAGTTGTTTTATTAATGCTTGAGCTTGACATCGTATCATTAGGAAATAGACTTTGATTAGAATCTTTTAGTCAAGTTTAGGAAAGCATAAATGTTAAGATTATAAGGCAATCCTAAGTGCTTTAAAGTCTAAGGCAGGAAATGTTATAGTTTCCTAGATTGCTAAGGCACCCTAGCTAGCAAATAAGGCACACATAAAAATGCAATCTTGGTTCTCTATAACAGCCTGGTTTGCTCTGATACCAATCTATCACACCCCCAGTTAGGGTCTGGGAAAAATGTGACTTAATATCAAAATATACCAACATATTATAATAAACGAGAACAATACTAAATGATAAAATTAACTTTAATGAGTACGCAGCGGAAAATGAAATGTCGTTACAAAGGAATAAGTAAATGTTTAAATGCAATAATAATAAATGCGATATCTCTTGATCCTATGTCCAAGTAGCATCACATAAGTAGTAAGTATAAGAGCTTGAATCAAACAGCACCTGAGACAAAACATGCTAAAGTGTCAACCGAAAAGGTTGAGTGAAGTTCATAGGTTTAACAAATAAGTTTGACCATTGTTTTAGACCACAAGATTTAGTTTGTAAAGTTGATCTCCCGCAGGATCAAAAAGTTATGCCAAAGCGTGATATTTAGACTAAACGTTCAAGTTTTGCCCCAATGACAAGTTGTGTCTGTCCTTGTCGGTTTAATTTCATTATTAAGTAATACAATGACTTGGTCAAATGTATCAGGGAAGTTACTTCCAATAGGCCTACCCCCAATAATTAAGCATGCAATCAACGAGCAATTAAAAATATCACTATAGGGACTTAGTCGGACATAGCCGGGTATAGCATAGTTTTAGCAGTTGGTACTTGTGTCTAAATTGTAAAATGTAAAAACAGCATGTGTCTCACCCCAATAAAAGTAAGTAAGTTTGCTAGCAATAAAGAGTGGGGCTAAGAGTTCACCTTAGTAAGTAGAGAGATGTGGTTATTCCTCGGAAATGGAAAGTTGGATGAACGAGCAGAAAGTCAACCTATTGACATTTAAGAGTAGTAAGTGATTTTGCCCATGTTTAAGTAAATGTTATAGTTCGTTTTCCTTTTCTAGTAAGTTTCTATTTTTAGAAAGTTTCCACTTTTAGTAGGTTCCTTATTTTAGTAAGTTTCTATAATTTAGAAAGTTTCTACTTTTAAGAGTGTTTTCCATTTTAGGATACTTGCCGTATTAGATAAGCTTCCAATCACCCCTTTCCCTTCGAATGGCCATTTCAGGTCTAGGGGCTTGAGCTATAGGACCCTTTAAATCGAAAATCCAAACCCTTCCGCCTAGAGTTTCGTAGAAACCATTCGTCAAGAAAGTTCGAAGATCTATACATCTCTAATACATATCCCAAAATGTTTTTAAGTAGTAGGTTATAGGTGTTAGTAATAGTAATAGTAATAGTGTATACATGTTAATTAATAGTATAAGTAGTATTAGGGTTTCATTAATTAGGGTTAGTTAATTAAAGTAGTAATTAATAACTAGGGTTTAGTAATTAATGTCCTAGGGTTTAATAAATTAGGGTTTAGTAAATTAGGGTTTTATTTAATGTAGTAATGATTAGGTAATGATTAGGGTTTTAATAATTAAAGTGGTATTAAATAATTAGGGTTAGGTTTAATGTAGTATAGTTTAGGTGTAATTAGGGTTTATGGTTTTAATATGTATATGTATGTATTTTCGTGTGTGTGTATATATATATATATATATATATATATATATATATATATATATATATAAGTTTATTTTGTTTCCTTAATTAACCATAACAAATCTTCCATGTAATAACCTAGGGTTTTAAGATCAAAGTTTCCTTTCTCCCCTTTTTTTTTTCTTCTAGTCGACATGCATACATACATATATATATATATCTATATATTTTTTTACATGTATAGATCTAGGTGTTTATGTATTTACTTATGTATAACAAGTTTATAATATGAATATGAATTAACAAAGATCAAAGTTTATGTAAATAGTTTAGGGTTTATGTTATACCTTTGAAGATTCGAAGATGACTAACGAAGAAAAGATGAACACGATGAAGATTGAAGATTAAAGCCTTGAGAAACTTGAAGAACACCTTGAAGATTCACGAAGAACACGAAGAACGCGAAGAACACTTAAAGATCACCTTGAAGATTGGTGGGGATTTCGATGGGTGGTGGTGATGATATTTTAGGCTTTGGCCGAAAATTAGAGAGAGAGGGAGAGATTTGGAAGAGAGTTGTAATTGTGATTTGGTACATGGAATGGGTTAGCCTAGGTCTCTATTTATAGGGAGGATATGATTATTCTAGAATTAGGGTTTAATAAGGAATTACTTAGGGAACAAGTTGGCTTGGAAAAGGGGTCATGGGAGGGTGTCTTGGCCGAAAATTTTAGGGGTAATAGGGTAATTTTACCTTCCCAAAATCGGCTAGGGTTATTAGGGTTAGGGTTTGTGATTTTTCACTTTAAACCTTCCACTTTAATTTAGCTTAAATGATTCCTTAATTATCCAGGTTTAATTATTTTTAATACACAAGTTTTAAAGTTATTTATTTATTCACAAAAGTTTATTAACTTATTATTTTTATTAACTTGTTGATTAATGTACAAAGTTAATTATTATATTTTATAATTATTAACGCTTAACAATTATCGATTAAAGTTTAATTATTAAGGTTAATTATTTTGTTGGGCATTTTATACGGAAAAATATAGAATGGAAAAATGAGAAACATAGAATGGAAAAATGAGGGTCGTTATACCGTCACTAAGATGTTGTTTGTTTTTTAAAATGTTTTTTTTCTCAAAATATGTGGACGACGTCTACACAGAAGATGTGACTTAAAGGTTTCTATGCTGAATAATGAAGAATATTTGTTATTAAGTCTGCAAATAACTTATCCTTTCTACAGCACTTAGATGCATATATTTCTAAGTCTTAGAGTTTGCAGACAGAATAAGACATAGTCGATAATTAAGACATAAGACAACATGCACGGTACATGCACGGTGAGTTTGATATTGTGCGTTGTGCGTGTTTGACGAGATAAGATAAAGATATTGTGGATAAGATTTTCTGATTTTTTCGATTATCGAGATCTTAAAAGGCAAAACTGGGGTCCCGTATATAATATTTTCTTATTTATTGTCGATAATTAAGATGTTAAACGCTAGAACAGGGGGTTGGGGCACAAATAATGCCCATTAAATGCTAGCGGACACAAATAATGGGCATGAAAAGTAAAAATTAAGGGTCCCGAAGCTCACGGGCACTTGTATCCTAAACGTTCAGAAATATCATCTTTCACCAGCACCGTGATTCTCATCACAAAACAACATCACCTAACACCAAAACACGTCAGATGTAAAGACCCGTCCTAATCCATAAGAACGAATACAATAACATATGATTACATTGCGAGGTATTTGACCTCTATATGATACATTTTACAAACATTGCATTCGTTTTAAAAGACAAACTTTCATTACATTGAAAGTTGACAGGCATGCATACCATTTCATAATATCCAACTATAAATGATCTAATCTGTCATTTACTTAATCATATTCTTTACTGAACTCAACGACTTGAATGCAACGTCTTTTGAAATATGCCATGAATGACTCCAAGTAATATCTTTAAATTGAGCAAATGCACAGTGGAAGATTTCTTTCAATCCTGAGAATAAACATGCTTTAAAGTGTCAACCAAAAGGTTGGTGAGTTCGTTAGTTTATCATAATCGATCATTTCTATAATTTTAATAGACCACAAGATTTTCGTATTTATAAACAGAACCTCTCGTCTGCATAAAGATAAAATCATTCATATGAATTGAACACCTGGTAACCGACATTAACTTTAATGCATAGAATATCCCAAACAGAACCTCTCGTCTGTATAATAATAATCTCGAAGTACTAAAGCCATCCATAACCTGAATGGAGGTTGTTAGGCCCAATAGATCTATCTTTAGGATTCGCGTCAATTAGGAACATAACCTCTCGTCTGCTTAATTCTTAGGTTACCAAGCTAAAAGGGGTGATATTCGGTTTAATAATCCAACCATAGAATGTAGTTTTGAGTACTTGTGTCTATTTTGTTAAACATTTATAAAAGCAGCACATGTATTCTCAGTCCCAAAAAAATATATATAAAAAGGGATTAATGAAACTCACGGTACTGTATTTCGTAGTAAAAATACATATGACGGCATTGAACAAGTGCAAGGTTGGCCTTGAATTCACGAACATATATCATTTGTATATTTATTAATATATATAATTTTAATCGAATAAGTTTATATATATTTAATTTATTAATTACCTCATTTATATATATATATATATATATATATATATATATATATATATATATATATATATATATATATATATATGTGTGTGTGTGTGTCTCATATATTCTTTTTGTATATGAAAATATTGATTTTGTTATGTTATAAGTATTAAATATAATATATTTTTATATATATATCATTTGTTTGTTAAAAATAGTAATTATAATGATACTAAAATTATATTAATACTAGGTAAAGACTCGCGATTTCGAGGAATTTTTAAAGGGTGTTTGTGCAAAAAGAACTTGTTTTCCGGGCTTGTGATATTCATTCAACAAAATAACGTTGATCAATATGTAAACTTTAAAGTTGAAGTACTATAAACAAATGTATTAAGTGATAATTGTATTAAGTTTAGAGAAATACCAATTGTTCTTTTTTGGTGCGACCAATATGAACAATTAAACATGATAGAGGGGTTAAAGTTTAGACCATATTGTCAAATTAATTTATGGGTTGATTGGAGAAGTTGTAATATTAAATTAATTTAATGGGTCAATTGAAACATACGGGTTAAAAACATGAAACAATTGGATCAAAAGATAAACCAAATTGTACTTCAACTTCCAGCTTCATCTACATACCTACGCTCCTTAAACACTAAACCTAAACCCTAAATCTAAATCATAAACATACTAAACCCTAAACGCTAATCAATAAACCCTGAACCTTAAAACCTAAATCCTAAATCTTAAATTCTAAATCTAAACCCCAAACCCTAACTTGTAAACAATAAACCCTAAACACTAAATCATAAACCCTATACACAAAACTCTAAACCCTAAACCCTATATCTAAACCCTTAACTCTAAAACCTAAACCAACCCTAAACTCTAAACCACCAACGCTATATCCTACACACTAAATCAACCCTATATGTTTATGTTCAAACAGGGATACACAAGTAATAAATGCAGAAATAGTGTTTCGATTTCGTAATGGAATTACATGAAATCATGATATTTATTAATATGGCTTAGAAGCAAGAACCGGTGACATAGTTGCTAATTCAATAAAATAAAAACCAGTCGTGACATAGGTACTAATTAAAAACAATAATAAAAAAACCATATGAATACACAATTCAGTAAAAAAAAAACTCATTTGCTACATCATAAACAATAAATTTCTCATTCAACTTCTTCAACTCTGCTGCATTATTGTTTAGTCGAAAGGCAACGACACAAAGATAATAATAACAATAACGGGATTAGGGTCACACATTACATCAACATGAATACTTATATGAGTTTAAAAAGCCTGAACCTAGAGAATAAAAACTTTGCTCCAAGCCTCTCAAGTGATGAACCAATAGCTTACACCTACAATCCAAATTATTGGATGTTTAATAGCATAGACAGAAATAGTTGGTTATAGAAATATATTTCATATGGAGGTGCCAAATTGACCCAATTAGTTATCTTAGATGGGTCAAATGGATTCAATTAAAAATGGTATAAACGATGCTCTCGTTTTGCTTGTTTCACCTATTTTGCATTGTAGCACCCATTTCATAAAAGAAGTTTGATAGTATGATAAAACATAGGCAGACTTACAACCTCATTTGTTGATGAATGACGCATAAATTAGGTCTCAAAATGTATCATTGAATTCATCACTCTCATCAAATGGACTTAATCTTGACTCGTTTGTTGTGCCGTTTATTACAACAAAAAATCCTATGAAAACACATCGAATTGCCCATCTGAAGCGTCTGTAGACCATGGGAAGAGATGAGGTCGTCTCAGACGACCCCTATAACAAAGGGGTGTATTAATTAAGCTATATATAACCGGTAACTAAATAAACATATTATATTTGAGGGATAAGCATCCTCACCTTTCTCATCCAAAAACACTAAAACAACTTATCAAATCATGGATTAGTAAAATAGCAAAATAATTCTCCTAATCCATGTTCATACAAATTTTCAACTAACAAATCGAGCCTATAAATGTAATATTACAAATATACTCTTATAAGACAGTATTAATACAAAGTTAATATAATTGTAAGTAGCCTTCCTAATCAACACAATATTAATATAATGTGCAATTTTGACCCATTTAACCATGAATGGTGTTAATTGAGTTAATTCTGAAAACGTTCCAATTAGGTAAATGGAGACTGGGTCAATAATGTATGACAATTCATAATTCATTAAAAATCAAAATTTTAATTGCAAACAATATTCTTTCGATGTTATTCAATAAAATATTTAGGTTGCAACTCTAATGACACTATTATGTAATCATAAGCTTAAACAAATGTATGTACTTAAACCCACGCCCATATCGACCCAATACTAAGGTCAATCGATCACACTTATTCATACAATTTAGTGGACAGGCCATTACTGAGAACAAATATGATATTCTAATTTTGAACTAATGCAAGAAAGGTAAATGTAGAATATAGCTTATAATTTTTAACCTCTTAACCGATACAACAGTTACGACTTTGTGGTTAAAACTCTAAAATAAAGAAAGAAGGTTTTACCAGTTCTTGAGCGCTGTTATCCTCATATAATCGAACATCCACGAAGTTACCTAATAATGTCCAGCCGATTGTTGCCTGAAATAAAAGAACTGAGAGATTTTGCTTTCAAAAGGTGTTCTCGATCTCATACAATGTAAGAAAATAAAATGTCGTCCAGTTTTAAAACGACAAGTCACATAATTACAAATAAGTAATGAGAAATATTCTTACACGTAACCCATCTTTTTGAGCCATGGGCCTTCGTCAAACACCTTGCTCAAAATATAAAACTGCACAACCAATATTAATGACACTGCAACACCATGGTAAAGAAACGCCATGGGAAAGAAAATATGAAATTAAACTTGATGCAGCTATAAATTATTTTAAATCTGAATTGGTATATGTCATTTGGAAACGCCACTCATTGTGTATGTATTTCATCTACCTGGATGATGATAATAGATGTCAAATTTACCTAACTTGCAAATATGGCACTTTATCGTGTTCGTTGCAGATCAAAATTTTTACAAACATCAATACCCAAAATATTACCTAAAAGGTTATAATATCTCAACAATTCATTGTAATCAACACATAATGTAAAAAAGATCACATATAAGAACAATGAAAGATCGTGAAGCATGGTTGTATCAATGAACTGCAATTTTTTTAGTTAGTGAAGGTCTAACTTGTAGCACATAAACTTCAAAATACATAAACTTTTGTGCATTCTCGAGAGATAGTTGTATACTATATTGAAGTCTATAACAATTAGTTTGACTTTGAAGAACTTTCTTGGTTAACAAAATTAGATTTTCATACCAAAACATTAAAGAACTGTTTACTTGTAACTTGTAACCATACCAGTTAGTATATTCAGTTTCAAAACACCAAAAATACAACACCTTTTAACAAGATCCAACATCAAACACTCTTTATTTATAAGTTGTAGTTGTAAAACTTTCAAAGCACATATCCAAACACCCATTAACAAGTAAACGGACATTTGAGAAAAAAAAAAAAAAAAAACAAGTTTTTTAAATCTGACCTCTGTTTCTTCAATTGACTTCCTGACGAGTTCTTTAAGCACAAAATATACCTACAGAATATTCTCCGCGTAAGTCACGTGATTCAACATCAACGTTATTATTATAACATCTTAAAAATTGATACAATGAAAAAATTAATAAAAAAATTAACACACAAAATATGATGTTGTTGTAAATTTAGTAGTTAAATATGGATGGTAATTAGTCAAATATGGATAGTAAAATTTGTACTATATATATGTGCATAATGTAAGTTACAAAAACACACATATACATTAAATACATCACACCTCTCTTCAACCTCTTTCTCTCATATATCTTCTACAACACATCTCTCTTTTATTGGTTCTTTCAATTTGAATATATTGAACCAGGCCACTAAAGGTAGTTATAAGCCTACTGAAATATAAGACGTTATCAGCATGAAGTGCTCCGTATAATCAAGGTTTATCTAAGCAAGCACACGTCACTAATCAAGATAAGAAATTATCTAACTTTTATTAACTTCACTAACATTTATATTTATGTTATTTAAGTTATATATGGTCGGTTATACCGCCTGAATTATATTTCTGTTGTAGTGACCCGAACTTTTCCATGTTTATATATATTAATTGAGATTGATATTTACATGATTAAATGTTTCCAACATGTTAAGCAATCAAACTTGTTAAGACTTGATTAATTGAAATATGTTTCATATAGACAATTGACCACCCAAGTTGATCGGTGATTCACGAACGTTAAAACTTGTAAAAACTATATGATGACATATATATGGATATATATATATATAGTTAACATGATACTATGATAAGAAAACATATCATAAAGTATATTAACAATGAACTACATATGTAAAAACAAGACTACTAACTTAATGATTTTTTAAACGAGACATATATGTAACGATTATCGTTGTAAAGACATTTAATGTATATATATCATATTAAGAGATATTCATACATGATAATATCATGATAATATAATAATTTAAAATCTCATTTGATATTATAAACATTGGGTTAACAACATTTAACAAGATCGTTAACCTAAAGGTTTCAAAACAACACTTACATGTAACGACTAACGATGACTTAACGACTCAGTTAAAATGTATATACATGTAGTGTTTTAATATGTATTTATACACTTTTGAAAGACTTCAATACACTTATCAAAATACTTCTACTTAACAAAAATGCTTACAATTACATCCTCGTTCAGTTTCATCAACAATTCTACTCGTATGCACCCGTATTCGTACTCGTACAATACACAGCTTTTAGATGTATGTACTATTGGTATATACACTCCAATGATCAGCTCTTAGCAGCCCATGTGAGTCACCTAACACATGTGGGAACCATCATTTGGCAACTAGCATGAAATATCTCATAAAATTACAAAAATATGAGTAATCATTCATGACTTATTTACATGAAAACAAAATTACATATCCTTTATATCTAATCCATACACCAACGACCAAAAACACCTACAAACACTTTCATTCTTCAATTTTCTTCATCTAATTGATCTCTCTCAAGTTCTATCTTCAAGTTCTAAGTGTTCTTCATAAATTCCAAAAGTTCTAGTTTCATAAAATCAAGAATACTTTCAAGTTTGCTAGCTCACTTCCAATCTTGTAAGGTGATCATCCAACCTCAAGAAATCTTTGTTTCTTACAGTAGGTTATCATTCTAATACAAGGTAATAATCATATTCAAACTTTGGTTCAATTTCTATAACTATAACAATCTTATTTCAAGTGATGATCTTACTTGAACTTGTTTTCGTGTCATGATTCTGCTTCAAGAACTTCGAGCCATCCAAGGATCCATTGAAGCTAGATCCATTTTTCTCTTTTCCAGTAGGTTTATCCAAGGAAATTAAGGTAGTAATGATGTTCATAACATCATTCGATTCATACATATAAAGCTATCTTATTCGAAGGTTTAAACTTGTAATCACTAGAACATAGTTTAGTTAATTCTAAACTTGTTCGCAAACAAAAGTTAATCCTTCTAACTTGACTTTTAAAATCAACTAAACACATGTTCTATATCTATATGATATGCTAACTTAATGATTTAAAACCTGGAAACACGAAAAACACCGTAAAACCGGATTTACGCCGTCGTAGTAACACCACGGGCTGTTTTGGGTTAGTTAATTAAAAACTATGATAAACTTTGATTTAAAAGTTGTTATTCTGAGAAAATGATTTTTATTATGAACATGAAACTATATCCAAAAATTATGGTTAAACTCAAAGTGGAAGTATGTTTTCTAAAATGGTCATCTAGACGTCGTTCTTTCGACTGAAATGACTACCTTTACAAAAACGACTTGTAACTTATTTTTCCGACTATAAACCTATACTTTTTCTGTTTAGATTCATAAAATAGAGTTCAATATGAAATCATAGCAATTTGATTCACTCAAAACGGATTTAAAATGAAGAAGTTATGGGTAAAACAAGATTGGATAATTTTTCTCATTTTAGCTACGTGAAAATTGGTAACAAATCTATTCCAACCATAACTTAATCAACTTGTATTGTATATTATGTAATCTTGAGATACCATAGACACGTATACAATGTTTCGACCTATCATGTCGACACATCTATATATATTTCGGAACAACCATAGACACTCTATATGTGAATGTTGGAGTTAGCTATACAGGGTTGAGGTTGATTCCAAAATATATATAGTTTGAGTTGTGATCAATACTGAGATACGTATACACTGGGTCGTGGATTGATTCAAGATAATATTTATCGATTTATTTCTGTACATCTAACTGTGGACAACTAGTTATAGGTTACTAACGAGGACAGCTGACTTAATAAACTTAAAACATCAAAATATATTAAAAGTGTTGTAAATATATTTTGAACATACTTTAATATATATGTATATATTGTTATAGGTTCGTGAATCAACAGTGGCCAAGTCTTACTTCCCGACGAAGTAAAAATCTGTGAAAGTGAGTTATAGTCCCACTTTTAAAATCTAATATTTTTGGGATGAGAATACATGCAGGTTTTATAAATGATTTACAAAATAGACACAAGTACGTGAAACTACATTCTATGGTTGAATTATCGAAATCGAATATGCCCCTTTTTATTAAGTCTGGTAATCTAAGAATTAGGGAACAGACACCCTAATTGACGCGAATCCTAAAGATAGATCTATTGGGCCTAACAAACCCCATCCAAAGTACCGGATGCTTTAGTACTTCGAAATTTATATCATATCCGAAGGGTGTCCCGGAATGATGGGGATATTCTTATATATGCATCTTGTTATTGTCGGTTACCAGGTGTTCACCATATGAATGATTTTTATCTCTATGTATGGGATGTGTATTGAAATATGAAATCTTGTGGTCTATTGTTACGATTTGATATATATAGGTTAAACCTATAACTCACCAACATTTTTGTTGACGTTTAAAGCATGTTTATTCTCAGGTGAATATTAAGAGCTTCCGCTGTTGCATACTAAAATAAGGACAAGATTTGGAGTCCATGTTTGTATGATATTGTGTAAAAACTGCATTCAAGAAACTGATTTCGATGTAACATATTTGTATTGTAAACCATTATGTAATGGTCGTGTGTAAACAGGATATTTTAGATTATCATTATTTGATAATCTACGTAAAGCTTTTTAAACCTTTATTTATGAAATAAAGGTTATGGTTTGTTTTAAAAATGAATGCAGTCTTTGAAAAACGTCTCATATAGAGGTCAAAACCTCGCAACGAAATCAATTAATATGGAACGTTTTTAATCAATAAGAACGGGACATTTCAGTTGGTATCCGAGCGTTGGTCTTAGAGAACCAGAAAATTTGCATTAGTGTGTCTTATCGAGTTTGTTAGGATGCATTAGTGATTCTGGACTTCGACCGTGTTTTCTTTAAAAATGATTGCTTAACATTTTTGTTGGAAACTATATATTTTTAACATATGAATATTATGTGATATATTAATCTCTTAACGTGTTTGATATTATGTGATAGATGTCTACCTCTAGAACAAGTCCCATTGACTCACCTAATAATAATGAAGAGTCAAATGTAAATTGGAATGATTTGTGGACTGATTCACAAGTTCCCGAAGAGGAACCGGAAGAAGAGTCGGAACCGGAAGAAGAATCGGAACCGGAAGAAGAATCGGAACCGGATGAAGAAATAGAACCGGTGGGGGAAATAATAAAACGGTTAAGTAAAAGAAAATCCTCAACCAACCGACCAAAGTTAATTATGGTCAATGGTGTTTCCGCCAAGGAAGCAAAATATTGGGAGGATTACCAATTCTCCGATGAATCGGATTCCGACGAGAATTCCGATGATGTTATAGAAATTACCCCAACTGAATTTAAAAAGGCAAAAGAAAATAATAAGGGAAAGGGCATAAAAATAGAGAAATCTAATTCCAACCCCGATGAACTTTATATGTATCGTCAACCCCCGAAGTCCTTAAGTTGTAACAATGACCCGGGAACCTCTAAACCACCAGGTTTTTCTAAACCAATGTGGACAACGACGGCTCGTATTAGGGGAACATCATATATCCCTAGAAACTTGGCAAAACGAACCAAAACCGAAGAAGAAGAAACGAGCGAGTCGGAATAAGATAGTTGTATTCGTGTGGTGTAATATATGTAATATAGTGTTCTTATGCTTTATGATATATGTAAAAATTGCTTGTATTAATAAGTATTTTTTTATGAAACTAACTCTTGTCTATTTTACAGTTTAAAAACACAAAATGGATAGACAACCCAATATTTTAAGAGACCTACCCGGAGACATGATTGATGAAATCTTGTCTAGAGTCGGCCAGAATTCTTCGGCACAACTATTTAAGGCGAGATCAGTTTGTAAGACATTCGAAGAACGTTCCAAGAATGTCTTGGTTTATAAGAGACTTTCGTTTGAAAGATGGGGGATATCACATTGGGAAACCCATAAGTTACGATGTGTTTACTTTGACGCATATATTGCGGGGAACCCAAATGCTATTTTACGCAACGGGTTAAGAAATTATTTTGACTCAATATATCCGAATATTGGACTTCGTGATTTAGAAAAAGCGGCTAACATGCAACATAAAGAAGCATGTTATGCTTACGGATTAGTAATGTTCGCTTCTCACCAAAGTGAGAACAAGAATATCGGGCTACAACTATTAAACAAAATGTTTCCACAAGTGACGGAGTCGGTAATTGGGGTAAGAAATGAGGTTTTTAGATTATTACGGGACTGTTGGACATTACGTAACCCTCGTCCCTTTGATGACGTTACAACACGCTGTCTTATCAACGGCCATAACGGTTATGTTGCACAAGACCAAGGATGGGAAGTAGTCCTAGTAAAACCAGAATGCATGACTTGTTTCTGGACGTATGAATTACGTGTCTTTATTGCCTTTGCTGAACGACTTGTGTACTAGCTAGAATTGTCTTCACAACTATCTTGTATCAAAGTTATTGTGTGCTATATTTCATGCTTTATGTAAAATAAGCGGTATTGTAAGTTTGTAAAATATTGTATAAAAGTTTGAACGCGAAATATTATTACAATTAGTTTTTCATATAGAATTGTAGTAGTTGAATTGTATATTAGCTACTAAGTATGAACTTAACGGGTAGGTACTACCCGAATTTAAACTTATAAAACGCTAATATGAAGAAAAAGCTTTTATAAATGAGTTCATATTATGCTACGAAATACTATTAACTACTCTTAATATTCTGTATGATTAACTTGTTCCATTTAACTATTTTGAAGGAAATGGCACCGACTACTCGACACACCGTGAATATGAATGAAGAGGAATTCCGTACTTTTCTAGCTTCAAACATAGCCGCAGTACAGGCTGCGCTACATACCAACAATAACCTTGGATCTAGCAGTACAGGAAATCGTGTAGGATGCACCTACAAAGAATTCACTGCCTGCAAACCTTTGGAATTTGATGGAACCGAAGGACCGATCGGATTGAAACGGTGGACCGAGAAGGTTGAATCGGTGTTTGCCATAAGTAAGTGTACTGAAGAGGACAAAGTGAAGTACGCTACGCATACGTTCACAGGTTCTGCGTTAACATGGTGGAATACCTATCTAGAGCAAGTGGGACAAGATGATGCGTACGCACTACCGTGGTCAGCATTCAAGCACTTGATGAACGAGAAGTACCGTCCCAGAACCGAGGTCAATAAGCTCAAGACAGAACTTAGAGGGTTACGAACCCAAGGATTTGATATTACCACGTATGAAAGACGATTCACAGAATTGTGCCTATTGTGTCCGGGAGCATTCGAAGATGAGGAAGAGAAGATCGACGCGTTTGTGAAAGGATTACCGGAAAGAATCCAAGAAGATATAAGTTCACACGAGCCCGCCTCCATACAACAGGCATGTAGAATGGCTCACAAACTAGTGAACCAGATTGAAGAAAGAATTAAAGAACAGACTGCTGAAGAGGCCAATGTGAAGCAAGTCAAAAGAAAGTGGGAGGAAAACGGTGATAAGAATCACCAATACAACAACAACAGCAATTACAACAATAATCGCAACAATTATCCCAACAATCGCAACATCAATCGCAACTACAACAAACGGCCCAACAACAACAACAACAACAACAACAACAGCAACTACAACAATCATCCCAACAACAATAATAACCGCAACAACAACAACAACAATCAGAAGCAGCTATGCCAAAGGTGTGAAAAGAATCACTCGGGGTTCTGCACCAAATTTTGCAACAAGTGTAAAAGAAATGGTCATAGCGCGGCGAAGTGTGAGGTGTACGGACCAGGGGTTAATAGAATGAAAGGAACAAATGGTGTCGGAACGAGTAATGGTGGAGCAAGTAGTGTCGGAGCAAGTTATGCCAATGTAGTTTGTTATAAATGTGGAAAACCAGGCCACATTATTAGAAATTGCCCGAACCAGGAGAACACGAATGGACAAGGCCGTGGAAGAGTTTTCAATATTAATGCGGTAGAGGCACAGGAAGACCCGGAGCTTGTTACGGGTACGTTTCTTATTGACAATAAATCTGCTTACGTTTTATTTGATTCGGGTGCGGATAGAAGCTATATGAGTAGAGATTTTTGTGCTAAATTAAGTTGTCCATTGACGCCTTTGGATAGTAAATTTTTACTCGAATTAGCAAATGGTAAATTAATTTCAGCAGATAATATATGTCGGAATCGAGAAATTAAACTGGTTAGCGAAACATTTAAGATTGATTTGATACCAGTAGAGTTAGGGAGTTTTGATGTGATAATCGGTATGGACTGGTTGAAAGAAGTGAAAGCGGAGATCGTTTGTTACAAAAATGCAATTCGCATTATACGAGAAAAAGGAAAACCCTTAATGGTGTACGGAGAAAAGGGCAACACGAAGCTACATCTTATTAGTAATTTGAAGGCACAAAAACTAATAAGAAAAGGTTGCTATGCTGTTCTAGCACACGTCGAGAAAGTACAAACTGAAGAAAAGAGCATCAATGATGTTCCCATTGCAAAAGAATTTCCCGATGTATTTCCGAAAGAATTACCGGGATTACCCCCACATCGATCCGTTGAATTTCAAATAGATCTTGTACCAGGAGCTGCACCAATAGCTCGTGCTCCTTACAGACTCGCACCCAGCGAGATGAAAGAACTGCAAAGCCAATTACAAGAACTTTTAGAGCGTGGTTTCATTCGACCAAGCACATCACCGTGGGGAGCTCCTGTTTTGTTTGTCAAGAAGAAAGATGGTACATTCAGGTTGTGTATCGACTACCGAGAGTTGAACAAACTTACCATCAAGAACCGCTACCCACTACCGAGAATCGACGACTTATTTGATCAACTACAAGGCTCGTCTGTTTATTCAAAGATTGACTTACGTTCCGGGTATCATCAAATGCGGGTGAAAGAAGATGATATTCCAAAGACTGCTTTCAGAACACGTTACGGTCATTACGAGTTTATGGTCATGCCGTTTGGTTTAACTAATGCACCAGCTGTGTTCATGGACCTTATGAACCGAGTGTGTGGACCATACCTTGACAAGTTTGTCATTGTTTTCATTGATGACATACTTATTTACTCAAAGAATGACCAAGAACACGGTGAACATTTGAGAAAGGTGTTAGAAGTATTGAGGAAGGAAGAATTGTACGCTAAGTTTTCAAAGTGTGCATTTTGGTTGGAAGAAGTTCAATTCCTCGGTCACATAGTGAACAAAGAAGGTATTAAGGTGGATCCGGCAAAGATAGAAACTGTTGAAAAGTGGGAAAACCCGAAAACTCCGAAACACATACGCCAGTTTTTAGGACTAGCTGGTTACTACAGAAGGTTCATCCAAGACTTTTCCAGAATAGCAAAACCCTTGACTGCATTAACGCATAAAGGGAAGAAATTTGAATGGAATGGTGAACAAGAGAAAGCGTTTCAGTTATTGAAGAAAAAGCTAACTACGGCACCTATATTGTCATTGCCTGAAGGGAATGATGATTTTGTGATTTATTGTGATGCATCAAAGCAAGGTCTCGGTTGTGTATTAATGCAACGAACGAAGGTGATTGCTTATGCGTCTAGACAATTGAAGATTCACGAACAAAATTATACGACGCATGATTTGGAATTAGGCGCGGTTGTTTTTGCATTAAAGACTTGGAGGCACTACTTATATGGGGTCAAAAGTATTATATATACCGACCACAAAAGTCTTCAACACATATTTAATCAGAAACAACTGAATATGAGGCAGCGTAGGTGGATTGAATTATTGAATGATTACGACTTTGAGATTCGTTACCACCCGGGGAAGGCAAATGTGGTAGCCGATGCCTTGAGCAGGAAGGACAGAGAACCCATTCGAGTAAAATCTATGAATATAATGATTCATAATAACATTACTACTCAAATAAAGGAGGCGCAACAAGGAGTTTTAAAAGAGGGAAATTTAAAGGATGAAATACCCAAAGGATCGGAGAAGCATCTTAATATTCGGGAAGACGGAACCCGGTATAGGGCTGAAAGGATTTGGGTACCAAAATTTGGAGATATGAGAGAAATGGTACTTAGAGAAGCTCATAAAACCAGATACTCAATACATCCTGGAACGGGGAAGATGTACAAGGATCTCAAGAAACATTTTTGGTGGCCGGGTATGAAAGCCGATGTTGCTAAATACGTAGGAGAATGTTTGACGTGTTCTAAGGTCAAAGCTGAGCATCAGAAACCATCAGGTCTACTTCAACAACCCGAAATCCCGGAATGGAAATGGGAAAACATTACCATGGATTTCATCACTAAATTGCCAAGGACTGCAAGTGGTTTTGATACTATTTGGGTAATAGTTGATCGTCTCACCAAATCAGCACACTTCCTACCAATAAGAGAAGATGACAAGATGGAGAAGTTAGCACGACTGTATTTGAAGGAAGTCGTCTCCAGACATGGAATACCAATCTCTATTATCTCTGATAGGGATGGCAGATTTATTTCAAGATTCTGGCAGACATTACAGCAAGCATTAGGAACTCGTCTAGACATGAGTACTGCCTATCATCCACAAACTGATGGGCAGAGCGAAAGGACGATACAAACGCTTGAAGACATGCTACGAGCATGTGTTATTGATTTCGGAAATAGTTGGGATCGACATCTACCGTTAGCAGAATTTTCCTACAACAACAGCTACCATTCAAGCATTGAGATGGCGCCGTTTGAAGCACTTTATGGTAGAAAGTGCAGGTCTCCGATTTGTTGGAGTGAAGTGGGGGATAGACAGATTACGGGTCCGGAGATTATACAAGAAACTACCGAGAAGATCATCCAAATTCAACAACGGTTGAAAACCGCCCAAAGCCGACAAAAGAGCTACGCTGACATTAAAAGAAAAGATATAGAATTTGAAATTGGAGAGATGGTCATGCTTAAAGTTGCACCTTGGAAAGGCGTTGTTCGATTTGGTAAACGAGGGAAATTAAATCCAAGGTATATTGGACCATTCAAGATTATTGATCGTGTCGGACCAGTAGCTTACCGACTAGAGTTACCTCAACAACTCGCGGCTGTACATAACACTTTCCACGTCTCGAATTTAAAGAAATGTTTTGCTAAAGAAGATCTCACTATTCCGTTAGATGAAATCCAAATCAACGAAAAACTTCAATTCATCGAAGAACCCGTCGAAATAATGGATCGTGAGGTTAAAAGACTTAAGCAAAACAAGATACCAATTGTTAAGGTTCGATGGAATGCTCGTAGAGGACCCGAGTTCACCTGGGAGCGTGAAGATCAGATGAAGAAGAAATACCCGCACCTATTTCCAGAAGATTCGTCAACACCTTCAACAGCTTAAAATTTCGGGACGAAATTTATTTAACGGGTAGGTACTGTAGTGACCCGAACTTTTCCATGTTTATATATATTAATTGAGATTGATATTTACATGATTAAATGTTTCCAACATGTTAAGCAATCAAACTTGTTAAGACTTGATTAATTGAAATATGTTTCATATAGACAATTGACCACCCAAGTTGATCGGTGATTCACGAACGTTAAAACTTGTAAAAACTATATGATGACATATATATGGATATATATATATATATAGTTAACATGATACTATGATAAGAAAACATATCATAAAGTATATTAACAATGAACTACATATGTAAAAACAAGACTACTAACTTAATGATTTTTTAAACGAGACATATATGTAACGATTATCGTTGTAAAGACATTTAATGTATATATATCATATTAAGAGATATTCATACATGATAATATCATGATAATATAATAATTTAAAATCTCATTTGATATTATAAACATTGGGTTAACAACATTTAACAAGATCGTTAACCTAAAGGTTTCAAAACAACACTTACATGTAACGACTAACGATGACTTAACGACTCAGTTAAAATGTATATACATGTAGTGTTTTAATATGTATTTATACACTTTTGAAAGACTTCAATACACTTATCAAAATACTTCTACTTAACAAAAATGCTTACAATTACATCCTCGTTCAGTTTCATCAACAATTCTACTCGTATGCACCCGTATTCGTACTCGTACAATACACAGCTTTTAGATGTATGTACTATTGGTATATACACTCCAATGATCAGCTCTTAGCAGCCCATGTGAGTCACCTAACACATGTGGGAACCATCATTTGGCAACTAGCATGAAATATCTCATAAAATTACAAAAATATGAGTAATCATTCATGACTTATTTACATGAAAACAAAATTACATATCCTTTATATCTAATCCATACACCAACGACCAAAAACACCTACAAACACTTTCATTCTTCAATTTTCTTCATCTAATTGATCTCTCTCAAGTTCTATCTTCAAGTTCTAAGTGTTCTTCATAAATTCCAAAAGTTCTAGTTTCATAAAATCAAGAATACTTTCAAGTTTGCTAGCTCACTTCCAATCTTGTAAGGTGATCATCCAACCTCAAGAAATCTTTGTTTCTTACAGTAGGTTATCATTCTAATACAAGGTAATAATCATATTCAAACTTTGGTTCAATTTCTATAACTATAACAATCTTATTTCAAGTGATGATCTTACTTGAACTTGTTTTCGTGTCATGATTCTGCTTCAAGAACTTCGAGCCATCCAAGGATCCATTGAAGCTAGATCCATTTTTCTCTTTTCCAGTAGGTTTATCCAAGGAAATTAAGGTAGTAATGATGTTCATAACATCATTCGATTCATACATATAAAGCTATCTTATTCGAAGGTTTAAACTTGTAATCACTAGAACATAGTTTAGTTAATTCTAAACTTGTTCGCAAACAAAAGTTAATCCTTCTAACTTGACTTTTAAAATCAACTAAACACATGTTCTATATCTATATGATATGCTAACTTAATGATTTAAAACCTGGAAACACGAAAAACACCGTAAAACCGGATTTACGCCGTCGTAGTAACACCACGGGCTGTTTTGGGTTAGTTAATTAAAAACTATGATAAACTTTGATTTAAAAGTTGTTATTCTGAGAAAATGATTTTTATTATGAACATGAAACTATATCCAAAAATTATGGTTAAACTCAAAGTGGAAGTATGTTTTCTAAAATGGTCATCTAGACGTCGTTCTTTCGACTGAAATGACTACCTTTACAAAAACGACTTGTAACTTATTTTTCCGACTATAAACCTATACTTTTTCTGTTTAGATTCATAAAATAGAGTTCAATATGAAATCATAGCAATTTGATTCACTCAAAACGGATTTAAAATGAAGAAGTTATGGGTAAAACAAGATTGGATAATTTTTCTCATTTTAGCTACGTGAAAATTGGTAACAAATCTATTCCAACCATAACTTAATCAACTTGTATTGTATATTATGTAATCTTGAGATACCATAGACACGTATACAATGTTTCGACCTATCATGTCGACACATCTATATATATTTCGGAACAACCATAGACACTCTATATGTGAATGTTGGAGTTAGCTATACAGGGTTGAGGTTGATTCCAAAATATATATAGTTTGAGTTGTGATCAATACTGAGATACGTATACACTGGGTCGTGGATTGATTCAAGATAATATTTATAGATTTATTTCTGTACATCTAACTGTGGACAACTAGTTATAGGTTACTAACGAGGACAGCTGACTTAATAAACTTAAAACATCAAAATATATTAAAAGTGTTGTAAATATATTTTGAACATACTTTAATATATATGTATATATTGTTATAGGTTCGTGAATCAACAGTGGCCAAGTCTTACTTCCCGACGAAGTAAAAATCTGTGAAAGTGAGTTATAGTCCCACTTTTAAAATCTAATATTTTTGGGATGAGAATACATGCAGGTTTTATAAATGATTTACAAAATAGACACAAGTACGTGAAACTACATTCTATGGTTGAATTATCGAAATCGAATATGCCCCTTTTTATTAAGTCTGGTAATCTAAGAATTAGGGAACAGACACCCTAATTGACGCGAATCCTAAAGATAGATCTATTGGGCCTAACAAACCCCATCCAAAGTACCGGATGCTTTAGTACTTCGAAATTTATATCATATCCGAAGGGTGTCCCGGAATGATGGGGATATTCTTATATATGCATCTTGTTATTGTCGGTTACCAGGTGTTCACCATATGAATGATTTTTATCTCTATGTATGGGATGTGTATTGAAATATGAAATCTTGTGGTCTATTGTTACGATTTGATATATATAGGTTAAACCTATAACTCACCAACATTTTTGTTGACGTTTAAAGCATGTTTATTCTCAGGTGAATATTAAGAGCTTCCGCTGTTGCATACTAAAATAAGGACAAGATTTGGAGTCCATGTTTGTATGATATTGTGTAAAAACTGCATTCAAGAAACTGATTTCGATGTAACATATTTGTATTGTAAACCATTATGTAATGGTCGTGTGTAAACAGGATATTTTAGATTATCATTATTTGATAATCTACGTAAAGCTTTTTAAACCTTTATTTATGAAATAAAGGTTATGGTTTGTTTTAAAAATGAATGCAGTCTTTGAAAAACGTCTCATATAGAGGTCAAAACCTCGCAACGAAATCAATTAATATGGAACGTTTTTAATCAATAAGAACGGGACATTTCATCTGTAATCTAACTTTTATTAACTTCACTAACATTTATATTTATGTTATTTAAGTTATATATGGTCGGTTATACCGCCTGAATTATATTTCTGTAATCTAACTTTCATTAACTTCACTAACATTTATATTTATGTTATTTAAGTTATATATGGACGGTTATACCGTCTGAATTATATTTTCTGTAATCTAACTCTTATTAACTTCACTAACATTTATATTTATGTTAATAAGACCTCATGATTGTACGCAACACGTCATTTGACAACACGGTACTTTATGTACGCAACACGTCATTTGACAACACGGTACCATGGGTCGAGATTAATTCCGATCAATACGAATACGATGGGGTCTTTATATGTTATCTAACATTTATGATTACTTATGCAATTAATCATTATTTATTTCATGCATACTAATGTTTATTCTTAAAAGTAAATCTTAAAAGTTAAAATAAGAAAAAATAGTTTGTATTTTTATTAAAAGTAAATCTTAAAAGTTAAAATAAGAAAAAGTAGTTTGTATTTTTATTAAAAGTAAATCTTAAAAGTTAAAATAAGAAAAAGCATTTTGTATTTTTATTAAAAGTAAATCTTAAAAGTTAAAATAAGAAAAAGTAGTTTGTATTTTTATTAAAAGTAAATCTTAAAAGTTAAAATAAGAAAAAAAAATCTTGTCCTTTATATTACTCATATGCGTTTTGATATAGTGACTTTATTCGTTAACGTCAACTAACGACGTTACAACGGTCATATATACATAACGGTTGTTAACGTCAACTGACGACGTTACAACAACTATATTTTTCAAATATAAAATAAACATCTCCGTTTTCACATTTTCACAAATCAATCTTCATTTTTCAGATTACTACTCTCAAAAAGTTTTTGTAAAAATGATTCACACAAGGATGATTTTTCCTATTGTATTGGTCATATTAACTATCATCATTGTTGCTAATATACCACCGGGTGAACCTATATTCTATCCTGCCCTTGTGGTTTTATTATTTGTAATCATACCATTATTCTGTTGTTTGGTACTTATGAATTTAAAATGATTCTAATTTCATTTTATTATTTGTCTATGAATAGAAGTTGATTATGATTATGATTTATGTTATTCATCTTTTTGATAATAGAAAATGTCGAATTTGAAAAGGCTTAAATTTGCTCATTTAGAACAAGTGGGAACAACTACTTAACATGGGTTATGAATGTAGAAAAACATCTCGAATCAAACGGTATTTTAGAAACCCTGAATGAAAATAACAATTATTCCGAACAAGAGAAAGCAATAGTAAGTATTTTTCTTAGCAAACATATTGACGAGTCCTTAGAATCTACATATTATATGATCGAAAATCCAAGTGTATTATGGAAAATACTCAAAGATAGATACGATATTAATTATCAAAAAAAAAAAATAATAATAATAACGGTGATCCATGAAAGAATAAAATTAAAGATATTAGTAGACGCTCTTATAAAAATTCCGGAGATTCTTATTAATGATCTGGTAACGTGGATCATCAGTCTAGTATTTCTTGAATACATGAACATCTTGTTTAGCTCTACAAATAAGTCCCAAAAGAAAAGAAAACGAGAGTGAATCTGTTGACAAATCTTGATTAAATTAACCCTGAGCTACCTTGAGACTTGAATGGTTTGAATTTTCTAATATGCCTAGTTTTTTTATGTATCACTCATAAATAAATGGTTTTAGACCATAACGCATATGTTTTATTAAGTGTTATCTTTTATGTACTTCAGATTATAACTTGTTTGCAGGTAATATAATTTGGTTATCTTGCTGAAATATAACTCATTATTTGCTTATCTTATTTGAAGTTTTAGTATGAATCCTGCAGAAATACAACATCAATTAAATGGTAAAGACCTATGTATTGCAGATAGTAGTAACATACACACTATGATCAAATCTAAGAAATATTTCATTGATTTAAATCAAATGAAGGAATTATAAATACTATATCAGCTCTTGCAAACTTGATAAACTTGATATAAGAAACGAAAAAGGCAAAATTTCATATTACCAAATGGTACGAATTTTTTGGTAAACAATGTCTTGTTTTCTCCCAAATCAAAGAGAAATTTGTTAAGTTTCTCTGATATATATCATAATGGATATGATTATCAGTCAATGATAATCAAAAATGAGAAATATCTATGTAGCACCGAAAAGCGCATAGGATTAAAAGAGCATATGATAAAAAGCGCATATGATGAAAAGCGCAGCGCATATGATTAAAAGCGCATATGATAAAAAGCGCATATGATGAAAAGCGCATCGCATATAATTAAAAGCGCATATAATGAAAAGTGCATATGACGAAAAGCGCAGCACATATGATTAAAAGCGCATATGGTGAAAATGATATATGATGAAAAGCACATATGGTGATTAATGAAAATCACATATGGTAATTAATGAAAAGCACATATAGTGATTAATGAAAAGCACATATAGTGATTAACGAAAAACACATATGGTGATTAATGAAAATCACATATGGCGATTAATGAAAAGCACATTGAGAAATAATCACCAATGTTTCTTGAAAGAATTCAAAGGTATATATATGGACCAATTCATCCATCATGTGGACCATTTTTCTAATAGACGCATCTAACGCATGGTCTCATGTTTGTGTGTTATCAAGCCATAATATGACATTTGCAAAGTTTCTTGCACAAATTATTAAATTAAGAACACATTATTCTGATTACACCATTAAAAGGATGAGACTTGATAATGCTGGTGAGTTAACATCTCAAGCTTTTAATGATTATTATATGTCTACAAGGATTGTTGTTGAACATCCAGTTGCTCATGTGCATACACAAAATTGGTTTAGCTGAATCAATAGATAAACGCTTACAGCTAATAACTAGACAATTAGAAATGAGTACAAAACTCTCAATATTTATATGGGGACATGTAAATTTACATGATGTGACATTAATTCGCATTAAATCAAGTGCAAGTTATAAATATTCTCCATTACCAACTTAATTTTAGTGGAGACCAAATATTTTCCATCTTAGAACATTTGGTTGTGCAGTGCATTTTTAATTGAACAACCACAACAAATGGTTACTCAAAGAAGGATTGAAATATATGTTAGATATGAAACATCTTCAATCATAAGATATATTGAACCCATGACGGGTGATGTTTTTACAGCAAGTTTTGTCGATTGTCACTTTAATGAAACATTGTTCCCTATATTAGGGGGAGAAATGAAATATAAATAAAATGATGTTTCATGGTGTGAACATCAATTAAGGAATATTGATCATCGCACAAAAGAATGCGAAAAGAAAGTTCAAATATAATGCATATGCAAGAACTTGCAAATTAATTACTTTATGCATTTAAAGATACAAAAAATAAGTGACTAAATCATATATACCAGCAGTAAATGCTTCAGCTAGAATTGAAATTACAAAAGCTGACAATAATGTCACTCATGAGTCTTTGCTACGGCAGAAACGTGGGAGACCAATTGGTTCCAAAGATAAAAATCCTCGAAAAAGAAAATCAGCTGATAATGAGGTAAAAGAAAGTGTTCAACAAGAACCACAAATCAATACTCCTTCTGCAGAGGATATTGATAAATGTAAATACATAAATTGCAATAAATTATGCAATATTATGAAACTGAAATGAAATGAAAAATCTTGATGAGATATTTTCATATAATGTTACAATGACATCATGAATAAAGATGATGATCTGGAACCAAAATCTGTCATTGAATATCAAAATAGACGTGATTGAACTCAACGGAAAGGAGCAATACGATCTGAATTAGAATCGCTCAATAAAAGAAAAGTTTTTGGATCAATCGTTATCACTTTTAAAGATGTGAAACAATGGGATACAAATGAATTTTTATCCGAAAAGAAATGTGCAAATGAAGTTACAAGGCAAAACTAGACTTGTAACTCAAGATTTCCTACAAAGACCAGAAATGAATTAGGAGAAAAACTTTTCCTCCTATAATGAATATAATTACTTATTAGATACTTAATCAACCTGGTAGTTATTTAAATGCATCTCATGGATGTTGTTACTACTTATCTGTATGGATTACTTAATAGTGATATATATATATATATATATATATATATATATATATATATATATATATATATATATATATATATATATATATATATATATATATATATATATATATATATATATATGAATATACCTGAAGGGTTAAAGTATCATAAGCATCTAATGCAAAACCCAAGGGAATATATTCCATTAAATCACAAAGATTTCTAAATGGGTTTGGACGTATGTGGTATAATCGATTAAATTACTACTTGATAAGAAAAGGGTATACATATAAACTTATTTGCACGTGTGTTTTATAAAAACAATGTTCGGATATGTGATCATAGCTGTTTATATCAATTATCTTAAATAAAGAAATCTATGAAGCCATTCAACTTCTAAAGAAAGATTTTAAAATAAAAAAAATCAAGTATTACGTTGATTTACATATTGAGCATATAACTAATGACTTACTTATACATCAAACAACTTATACCGAAAAGATTTTAAAATATTTTAATATGGACAAGACAAAAACCATTAAGTACTCATATGGTTGTTAGATCTTAATATTGATACTAATCCATTTCATCCTCTAGAAGATCATGAAGATCTTCTTGGTTCAGAAGTTCCATATTTTAGTGCAATTGGGGCTCTTATGTATCTTACAAATTATACAAGATCTGACATTTCTTTTGCAGTTAATTTGTTGACAAGGTTCAGCTCAGCCCCTACCAAAAGACATTGGAATGGGATCAAACAAATAGTTTGATACCTTCGGGGAACTACTGATTTATAATTATTTTATTCTAACAACTCGAAACAAGATTTGTTTGGTTATACAGATGCAGATTATTTATCTGATCTACATAAAGCTAAATCTCAAACTGGATATGTATTCCTAAATGGAGGCACCGCAATATCATGACGTTCTCAAAACAAACACTTGTTGCAACATCATCAAATCATGCCGAAATGATTGCATTACATGAAGCTACTCGGGAATGATTTTAGTTAAGATCAATGATACAAATCATTATTGATTCTTGTGGACTAGAACGCTATAAAAGCCCAACAACTATCTATGAAGATAATACAGCTTACATAGTACAAATGAAAGAAGAGTATCAAAAATGACAGAACAAAACATAAATGTTGACGAGGCGCTAAAGCTATAAACGGTCTTAACGGTCATAAGTTTGATGGAAAAGAATGGTATATTGGTAAGGCTCAGAAAAAGACTGAAAGGGAATAGAAATTGAAACAACAGTTTGAGCAAACCATGAAGGAGACGGTAGACAAATCACAAGGGTCAAACTTGTACATAAAAGATTTAGATGATACAGTTTCAGATGAAAACCTCAGATTCTTCTCATATACTCAAGATCTCGTAAAAGACAACCAGATTAAAATGAGATACGTTCAATCAACAACTCTGCTGATCTTTATACCAAAGCACTGTCAATCGCTGTTTTCAAAACATACGTTCACAATATTGGCATGAGGCAAGTTCAAAAGATGTGACGACTCAGCGTTGTCTACTTGAGGGGGAGTCAACTCTATGCTGCACTCTTTTTCCCTTAGCTAAAGTTTTATCCCACTGGGTTTTCTTTAGCAAGGTTTTTAACGAGGCAGTATTAATTGCTCTTTAAAAAAAATTACCATCCAAGGAGGAGTGTTGTAAATTTAATAGTTAAATATGGATGGTAATTAGTCAAATATGGATAGTAAAATTTGTACTATATATATGTGCATAATGTAAGTTACAAAAACACACATATACATTAAATACATCACACCTCTCTTCAACCTCTTTCTCTCCTATATCTTCTACAACACATCTCTCTTTTATTGGTTCTTTCAATTTGAATATATTGAACCAGGCCACTAAAGGTAGTTATAAGCCTACTGAAATATAAGAGATGTATTATTTTATGAGACTTTTCCTCACTAAAGACAAAATATTAGTATGTCTCATACGATTATGGTGAGAAGTATGAGATATACTAAAGCTTTTATAATTCTCATTAAACAAAGTGAAATTCATTTCAAACCATTCCAAAAGATTTGACAGGTTTTGACCCATTGCCCAACCCACATGAACAAACCCAATGTCGCACACAGACACACAATTTTTTGCACTTCTAATTAAACGGTGTCAAGGAAAATGTGACCTCATTTTTCGTCTTCACATCATTATTTTAAGGATTACTATCTTATAAACCTGAAATTACTACCTTCCGTAATCAAATTTGTGCGTTGCTCACAACCTGTTGTTTGTGCATAAATGATTGTATAATCACTAAAAAATAAGTTATTGTAAACAAATATTACACCATCAAAATAGAAACTAATGATTTTCTTATTTGACCAATATTATCTTAAACTATGAACGATTGGTGATTTAAGATCAAAATGTCATTTATCTAAAAGATAAATGTTAGCTGGTTCAATATTATATTATCAGATCATAAAAAAAAGTCCATATTAAACAATGTAATATCTCAATATCATTCAATAAATTAGATTAATTAAGACAATCACAAATAATAATCATCAATCTATACATATATTAGTGAAATCGCATGTATCCATCAAATCAACCAAATAAATCAATGATTTAAACAAATACGTATATCAGTACTTAACTGAATCGATGTATCAAAAGATATGCGATTAATATCTAACGAAATTACCTTATATACTTTTGCACGAAGTTTCTCAGCGATTTGCTCTTCAGCGATGTATTGCAAGGTCTATAAAATTTATGTTTCAATTTTAGCCAAAGAGACATCCCCTTCGATGATCCGTACATGCTTCCATTTTGAAATTTTAAAAAGAGAAGATGAAATCAAACATACCAAATCAAACAGCTTTACTGAATCTTAAAAAGGAAATATGAAATCAAACATACCGAATTCGTCATAAGCAATATTACGAAATTCAATCCATTGTTGACCCAAATCAATGTGAAACCCTAGATCGAGCAGCTTTCAATTCGAATTCTCATCAGCTATTTTTCAATGATGATTTGATTAGTGTCGATAATTTGGGGAGAAGTTGGGATTTTTTTTTTCCTACCTTAGTGAATGGGTGTACTTGAACCCTAATTTGTTAATTTGCTCCCGTGTGTTTTTACGATCGAAGGGCATTTTGGAGAGTTTGAGAATTAAAATTGATTTATACCATTTTTAAAGTATAGAGTGATTAGTAAAAATGATAATACTTTTAGTACTTAATATTACTAATAAAGGTAATAATGTTAATAATAACTATATTAATGATAATAATGGTGATATTAATAATAATACTTGTAAAAATAATAATTTTACTGTTAATGATAGTTATGATAATGATTTTAATAATTATATAATATTAATACTTATGATAATAATAATATTAATAGTCATGATACGGATAACTGATAATAATAATAATTATTATATTACTAATACTAATTATATTACTAGTAATAATAATAATAACACTAATGATCATAAAATGATACAAGTCTTAATTTTTAATGAACTAATAATAAACTTTATTATCTTCATAAAATAATAATGATGATAATCATAGTTATAATCATAATAATAATAATAATAATAATAATAATAATAATAATAATAATAATAATAATAATAATAATAATAATAATAATAATACTTAAGAACAATACTAAAATGATAATAATATTAGTAATGATATTGTTAATAATAATTATAATTATGATAATAATAATAATAATAATAATAATAATGATAACAATACTAAAAGAAATAAAGAGACTACCTTAACAAGCTTAAAAAAAATGTCCCAGCCCAGAATTGAACCCGAGACCTCTCGCTCACCCGAACCTTTGCTTAACCATTGAACCGTTTCCATTTTACTGAATCTATTCCATTTCCATTAACTATAACCCGTATTTACGCTGGTTCCATTTTCTTCTTCAATCTCAAATTAAATGACCAAGGATCGAAACCTAACTAGTAACGAATTTTAAGACTTGAATTGTATTAGGGATTGAAACAGAAATGTTTATTGATTGATTAATTTAAAAAATATAAAGTAAAATAAAAGTGTGCTGATACTACTCGAATAATATGAAGAATACAATTAAATTGATTTTTGATTTTTAATTTTTTTTACCTATTTAGTTTTAGGACACGGCAATGTTTAAAGACTAAATGGATCAATAAAAACAACAGCAAGATTTAAATAAACGCTGTAACAGAAATATAGAACACGATATAAACTCAAATTCAATTTCAAAATTTAAGTATGTTTTAGACAAATATTAAAACATGAAAAAGGTGTTAAATCATTCCTAGAAACTTTCTCCACCCTCAATTGGGCCAGAAACATTCAAACGAATCCTAATTTCTTAATGAACGAATTGTTTGACTTTTTGAATTTAAGCTTTGACTCGTAAATTTGAATTTAATATAAAGAATTGGAGTTTGAAAACTTACAGATGGTTAAGTTTGATCATTCCTAACAGAACAACATTATTAGATTTTGAGAAAAAATTCGAATTAGAGTTGTTGTTAATTCGAGTCAAAAACAGGGTCGAATACCTTTTTGTGTTTCAGTTTTCCTTTTTTTTAATTTGCAAAATAATAGCAGAGAATTTTTATGGTGCAAGTGATTAATTGATGCTGTTACATGAATTGAATGATCGTGTTTTGTAGTGAAGGATGAGATGAATTGTGATAATGCTAAAAACAAACATATATTTCATAGCATTATTCCTCAAGAAAGACAAGCTTTTAGTTGCAATTGTTCTATTTACAAGTGATATTCGTTTAAATAATAAAAGGTGAAGACAAAAGACAGATTCGACGAATTGAAGACGCAAACGGCCAAAAAGCTCAAAAGTACAAAAGACAATCAAAGATGTTCCAATTATTGATAAGAAACGTCTCGAAATTACAAGAGTACAAGATTCAAAACGCAAAGTACAAGATATTAAATTGTACGCAAGGACGTTCGAAAATCCGGAACCGGGACCAAAGTCAACTCTCAACGCTCGACGCAACGGACTAAAAATTACAAGTTAACTATAAATATAATATAATATTTAAATAATTCTTATAATTATTTAATATATTATATTTATTTAAAACCGTCGGTAAACAAAGAGCCAAACTCCTCTGAGCTGTAATTTCAAACTCCGCGACTCGCGGAGTTTGAAGGCAAAATTGGCCGCGAGTCGCGGAGCCCCAAAATGAGAAACTGCCTATAAAGCCAACCGAATTTTGAACATTTTTAATCAATCTATATATCTCTCTCTCTCAATATACGTAAAATATATATATATATATATATATATATATATATATATATATATATATATATATATATATATATATATTTATAATTTATATTTTAATTTTAATTATAATTTTAATAATAAGGGTATGCTAGCGAATATTGTAAAGGTGTAAGTCGAAATTCTGTCCGTGTAACGCTACGCTATTTTTAATCATTGTAAGTTATGTTCAACCTTTTTAATTTAATGTCTCGTAGCTAAGTTATTATTATGCTTATTTAAAACGAAGTAATCATGATGTTGGGCTAATTACTAAAATTGGGTAATTGGGCTTTGTACCATAATTGGGGTTTGGACAAAAGAACGACACTTGTGGAAATTAGACTATGGGCTATTAATGGGTTTTATATTAACTAAACAATACCTTGTTAATTTAATATACAAACTTATAATTTGACGTATTTATATATAACCACATACGCTTGACTGGGTACGGTGGGCGGGATATCTATAAATACCAATAATTATTCATTTTACCGGATACGAAACTGGATTAATAGTTAATAAACTTGTTGAAACAGGGGTGAATTACATTCAAGGGTAATTGGTGTAATTGTTAACAAAGTAGTAAAACCTTGGTTTACACGCAGTCGATAACCTGGTGTATTCATTAAACAAAGTATTAAAACCTTGTTACAATTCGAATCCCCAATTAGTTGGAATATTTAACTTCGGGTATAAGGATAATTTGACGAGGACACTCGCACTTTATATTTATGACTGATGGACTGTCATGGACAAAAACCAGACGGACATATTAAATAATCCAGGACAAAGGACAATTAACCCATGGGCATAAAACTAAAATCAACACGTCAAACATCATGATTACGGAAGTTTAAATAAGCATAATTCTTTTATTTCATATTTAATTTCCTTTATTTTATATTTAATTGCACTTCTAATTATCGCATTTTTATTGTTATTGTATTTTATTGCACTTTTAATTATCGTACTTTTTAATTATCGCAAGTTTATTTTATCGCACTTTTATTATTCGCAATTTCATTATCATTATTTACTTTACGCTTTAATTTAAGTCTTGTATTTATATTTATTATTTTACATAGTGTTTTAACTGTGACTAAAGTTTTAAAATCGACAAACCGGTCATTAAACGGTAAAAACCCCCCTTTATAATAATAATATTACTTATATATATATATATATATATATATATATATATATATATATATATATATATATATATATATATATATATATATTTGTATTTTTATAAAAGTAAACTAATATAGCGTTAAGCTTTGTTTAAAAAAGATTCCCTGTGGAACGAACCGGACTTACTAAAAACTACACTACTGTACGATTAGGTACACTGCCTATAAGTGTTGTAGCAAGGTTTAAGTATATCCATTCTCTAAATAAATAAATATCTTGTGTAAACTTGTATCGTATTTAATAGTATTTCCTGCTAAAATTTAATAGTATTTTATATCCCTTAGCTTTGACATCAAGTATTTTTGGCGCCGCTGCCGGGGAACTCTTAAAAACCGGAAGCGCAACGCTATATATATAAAAAAAAAAGATTTTTTTTTACTTTTATTAAAATTCGTTTTTTAAAAAAATATATATATATAAATCTAGTTTTAAGATTTTTATTTATAAAATTATAAAGTAATTCTATTTTTATTTAAGTTTTAAATATAAGTTTTTATTATACACATATTTTTTTATATAAACAGAAAAAATTAAAAACAGAAAAAAAATAAATAAATAAAGAAAAACGCGTAAAATTTCAAACTGCTCCAGAGTTGAATTTTGGAACCCCGCGACTCGCGGGGTTTGCTGCATTGAATACCGCAACTCGCGGAGAAACTCTGACACCGACAGAAACCCTAAACATCATTAATTACGGAGTTATTATTATTATTATTTATTAATTAAAACCCTAATTATGTTTTTAGTTTTTAATTAGTTTTTAGTTTTTATTATTATTTTGTATATTTTGTTTAAATTAGTTTAATTAAATTATAAAATTAATAGTTTAATAAAATAAATAATATAAAAATAATATTTTTATAAAAATTGTACTTTTTACAACTTTTTGTATATTTTTATATTTTGTCCCTTTTTAATCGTTTTAGCGTAATATTTGTATTTTTTAGCTCATACTTAGTTTTAAATATAGTTTTTGCCATAGTTATTTTTACTCCTAGATTTTTAGGCTTTGCCGTAGAATTCCTTAAGTGCTTTTTCTTTAGACTAAGATTTAGGTACTTTAGAATTTTGCGACGCCTTTTTAAGTTTTAGTTTCTTTTTAAGTTATTTCCATTTGGGATATAGTTTTTCCTGTAAGCTTTAATATTTTTAGACACCTTTTACTATGTATCAATTATCATTCCAATTAGTTATCTCAATTTGCGATTATAATTTTAAGTTAGTTGTAGTAATAAGGTTAGGTTAGTCAAGTATTTTTAAGTTTTACAAGTTTCTTTTATTTTTCCGTCACCTTTTATTTTTCAACCATTTTTCTTTTTCGACCTTTTTCGACGAACTCTTTTTCTTTCCTATTTCTCGCTATTCTAGTTTTAGGACATAGATTTTTATTCTACTTCTTATCTAAATTTCTTAAAATTACGAAAATTTATTTTAAGTGGTTAAATTGATAGACATCAAAATTTTCTGGTTCGTAGTAATAGTTGGATTTGTACGTGGACCGGGTTATTGGAGCCAAACAGTCCTCAATTATATTGAGACCAAACGAATCCTGCCCCTCTGCTGCATCTTTTGGCTATTCGAAACGTGGGCAAAATCAGAAAAGTCTATTAATTGGATAACTTATTATAATTTTTCTTTCCTTTTAAAAACTAATAGGATATTCAGTGAATGCACCGAGCAAGACGTTCACCACCTTTTGTACGTTCACCACCTGTAACTAGATCAAGACATTTAGCAAATATAACCGCCGTTGATTTTCCTTTAGAATCGTCATCCAGTCGACCAAGTACTTCAGTTCAAATTTCCGATAATCCATTTTTTGAACCCGACCTCACAATTGAGAATCCGGAGAATATTCAGGAACGGTTCGTAGATCCTGAACCATTAAACTTTCCTCCGGAACCACCAATCATTCAAACAGAGATTGTTGAGGAACGAACTATTAAATCAGAATCCTCTAGTGATTCCGATTCAACAAATTCAATTATGGAGAATCTGGAACCTTTAAGTATGGAAGACCGAATGAGAGCTAAACGCACTGGCCAAGGTCACGCAATTACTCATCCAGACATTAATGCGCCAGATTATGAAATTAAAGGACAAATTCTACACATGGTGACTAATCAATGCCAATTTAGTGGTGCGCCGAAGGAAGATCCAAATGAACATCTACGTACCATTAATAGGATCTGCACACTATTTAAAATCCGAGAAGTAGAGGATGAACAGATATATCTCATGTTATTTCCCTGGACTTTAAAGGGAGAAGCCAAAGATTGGTTGGAATCGTTACCTGAAGGGGCAATTGATACATGGGATGTTTTAGTTGACAAATTTCTTAAACAATTCTTTCCTGCATCTAAAGCCGTAAAACTTCAAGCAGAAATTGTTACGTTTACACAGAAGCCAAATGAAACTCTATATGAGGCATGGACAAGATATGGAAAGTTGTTAAGAGGATGTCCGCAACATGGTTTAGACACCTGTCAAATAGTACAAATATTCTACCAAGAATGCGACATCACTACAAGGAAAGACATAGATATAGCAGCTGGTGGTTCTATTATGAAGAAAATCGAAACTGATGCTTACAAAATTATTGATAACACTGCTTCCCACTCACATGAGTGGCACCAAGAAAAAGATATCGCTAGATCATCTAAAGCAGCTAGAGCCGATTCTAGCCATGACTTAGATTCCATTTCCGCAAAGATAGATGCTGTGGAAAGACGAATGGAAAAGATGACTAAAGATATTCACTCAATACGAATTAGTTGTGAGCAGTGTGGAGGACCACATTTGACAAAAGATTGTCTCAGTATTGAATTAACAATGGAACAAAGACAGAATATTTCATACATAAACCAAAGGCCTGGAAATAATTATCAGAATAATTATCAACCGCCAAGACCGATTTACAATCAAAACCAGAATTATAACAGAAATATTCCATACAACAACCAACAAGGTCCTAGCAATCAACAAGTATCCAATAATCATTACAATCAGCAAAGACCTAATTTTCAAAACAAACCACCACAACAAACCGATGATAAAAAGCCGAATTTAGAAGATATGATGACGAAGCTAGTTGAAACTCAAACGCAGTTTTTCACATCTCAAAAACAAACTAATGAACAAAATGCTCAAGCATTTAGAAATCAACAAGCTTCTATTCAAAATCTGGAACAAGAAGTAAGTAACCTAGCAAGGTTAATAGGTGAAAGAAAACCGGGAAGTCTACCTAGTGATACAAATGCTAACCCCCGGAATGAAACAGCTAAAGCCATTACCACAAGAAGTGGTACAACGCTTAAACCACCAGAAATACCTGTAACTTCTGATGAAGCTATTCCTACTCCACAAGAACCACAACCTGATCAAGATAAGGAAAAAGAACCGGTAGTTGAAAAGGTTAATGAAGATAACACAGTTAAGGATAAACCTTATGTTAAACCATATCAACCACCACTTCCTTATCCGAGTAAAATGAAGAAAGAGAAACTTGAAACCGAGCAATCCAAATTCTTGGATATGTTTAAACAGATAAATGTAAATCTTCCTTTCATTGATGTGATTTCAGGAATGCCTAGATATGCTAAATTCTTGAAAGATCTAATCTCAAATAGAAAGAAAATGGAAGAACTCTCAGCTGTTACTATGAATGCTAATTGTTCAGCAGTACTGTTGAATAAGATACCAGAAAAACTATCTGATCCAGGAAGTTTCACAATTCCATGTTTTCTGAGAAGTCTTAGTTCAATAGAAGCATTAGCAAACTTAGGTGCTAGTATAAATCTAATGCCGTATTCACTATACACTAAACTAGACCTTGGAGAATTGAAACCAACAAAAATAAGCATACAACTAGCCGATAGATCAATAAAATATCCTAGAGGGATAATGGAGAACATGCTAGTTAAAGTTGGTACTTTAGTATTTCCAGTAGATTTTGTTGTTCTGGACATGGAAGAAGATTCTCAAGTTCCTCTCATATTAGGAAGACCATTCTTAAACACGGCTAAAGCAATGATAGACGTGTTCGGTAAGAAACTGACCCTAAGTATAGAGGATGAGAGTGTTACCTTTTCAGTTGATAGAGCAATGCAACAACCACAATCTGCAGATGATACATGTTATTATATTCAAACTATAGATGCACATGCAGAATTATTAGAAGAATTTCCAGAATTACAAGGAACAGGAGAATGTTCTTTAGGAGAAGGTAATGAACCAATTGATGAAGCTGAAATGTTAGCTACACTAATAGCTAATGGATATGAACCAACAACAGAAGAAATTCAAATGCTAAAAGAAGAAAACAGATATTGATATAAATCATCGATAGAAGAACCTCCGAAATTAGAGTTAAAGCCACTTCCAAACCATTTGGAATACGCTTATTTACATGGTGAATCTGAATTACCTGTAATAATATCGTCTTCTCTTACTGAAAATGAGAAATCACAACTCATTTCTGTGTTGAAAGCTCATAAACCAGCCATTGCATGGAAGATTCATGATATTAAAGGAATAAGTCCTTCGTATTGCACACATAAAATCCTTATGGAAGAAGGTCATAAAACGTATGTGCAACGCCAACGAAGACTAAATCCTAATATGCAAGATGTAGTTAAGAAAGAGATTATTAAACTGCTAGACGCAGGTCTAATTTATCCAATCTCTGATAGTCCATGGGTAAGCCCAGTTCAATGCGTGCCTAAGAAGGGTGGCATGACTGTCATTACAAATGAGAAAAATGAGTTTATTCCTACTAGGACTATAACAGGATGGCGTGTATGTATTGATTATAGAAAATTAAATGACGCCACTAGAAAAGATCACTTTCCCTTACCTTTCATAGATCAAATGTTGGAAAGATTAGCCGGAAATAGTTACTATTGTTTCCTAGATGGATTTTTCGGATATTTTCAAATTCCAATAGCACCCGAAGATCAAGAGAAAACCACATTCACGTGCCCTTATGGTACTTTTGCTTACAAACGCATGCCATTTGGACTTTGCAACGCCCCTGCAACCTTTCAAAGGTGTATGATGGCGATTTTTCACGACATGATAGAAGAATGCATGGAAGTATTCATGGATGACTTTTCAATCTTCGGTGATACATTTAAATCATGTCTAGTTAATCTGGAACGAATGCTAATTAGATGCGAACAATCAAATCTAGTTCTTAATTGGGAGAAATGTCATTTCATGGTTAAAGAAGGCATCGTTCTTGGACATAAAATTTCAAAAGAAGGAATTGAAGTGGATAGAGCTAAAGTAGATGTAATTGCTAAACTTCCACATCCCACCAATGTTAGAGGAGTTAGGAGTTTTCTAGGGCATGCCGGTTTTTACCGATGTTTCATAAAAGATTTTTCTAAAATTGCCACTCCTATGAATAAACTCCTAGATAAGGATGCTCCATTCATCTTTTCAGATGAGTGTATCAAATCTTTTAATATTCTTAAAGAAAAACTCACTAATGCACCAATCATGATAACACCAAATTGGAATCTACCATTTGAACTAATGTGCGATGCAAGTGATTTTGCAATGGGAGCCGTTTTAGGACAAAGGATTGAAAAACGATTTCAACCTATATATTATGCTAGTAAGACGTTACAAGGAGCACAAACAAACTATACAACTACTGAAAAAGAACTCCTTGCTATTGTCTTTGTGTCATAACCCGTCCTTAACCATAAGAACGTGTTAAATAACGTATGATTTCATTGCGAGGTATTGACCTCTATATGCGACATTTTTAAAAGAAAACTGCATATATTTTACATTACAAACCACAAATCTTATTTTTGATACAAGCTTTAGACGATAGAAAGATGATTATCGTTTAGCGATAATCTTCGACTTACAAACTTTACAAATAATGATAACAACACGGTTTCTAGCATATTTTACAACACAGATCCTCGGGTATGCAGTTTTATTTTTGACACAAATATGCGTACGCAAGATCCTGCTCAAATTCAACATAATGCAGCGGAAGCTTTAGTAATCACCTGAGAATAGACATGTTTTAAAAGGTCAACATAAAGTTGGTGAGATATAGGTTTAGTGCCGGCAGCAATATATATATATAGACCACAAGATTTCGTATATAAACAGTTTAATAAAAATATTCTAAGTGGTTGAGCACTTGGTAACCATACTTAACATTTAATCACGTCGCATATTCCCTTTATTATGAAATCTTACTACACCGTACCAAGTGTAGTCACGAAACGAAGTACTGTGCAACCGTTGAATACTGGTCGTCCAGTCCGGTTGGGGTTGTCAGGCCCGATAGATCTATCAACAGGATTCGCGTTTACAATACCGCTGTAAATAACAGTTACCAAGCTACAGGGAAGTATGCCAGTGGTACAACTCAACGTAGAATATATTTTTCAGTTACTTGTGTCCATAACGTAAAACATAAAATACATGTATTCTCATCCCGAAATATTTAGAGTTTAAAAGTGGGACTATATACTCACTTTCGTCTTGAAGATATATATATAATTTGACTTGGTCTCCGGTTGATATCACGAACCTATCCATATATAATATATCAATACCTTTTCTTTTTAAACAAACGTCACATATATATACTTGTTATACTTTTAATACTTTGAATAATTCCTTAGTCCGTAGTTAGCAGTTCGTTGTTAGTAATTCAATTTTAATGGTTCATTTTTAGATGTTTAATATACCCGCAATGAAATAAATAAAACCCCCAACGAAATAAATAAAACCCCATCGTATATGTATTGGTCGAGATTAATCTTGACCCATGGTACCGGTGTTGTCAAATGACGTGTTGCGTACATAAAGTACCGGTGTTGTCAAATGACGTGTTGCGTACAATCATGGGATCTTATGATTAATCTTCTCGTGTTGTTTACGGGTGATCCTGAACCATATAAAATTGAATTATAAGTACATATATATAAAATATCATGTTAACTTAAAAAGATGTGATTTATTTAATTTTTCCCAATTATTTTCGTGGCTAAACTATTCTTGGATATCCGATTTTGTTTCGGTCATAGTTTCTTCGTTACAACTCCGTTTTCGTTGATTCAACTTGCCATCTCCTTGGATCGAGTCCCTCTTTAAGACTATGAACTGTAAATACCTTAGTTTGTATTCAAAATCACACAGCATAGGTCAAACTTTAGTGAAACTTATGAAGTTAATCATTTTCCATCATGTAAACAACCTCAAATGATTATTTTTCTAAAAATACTAATACTTTGAGTTAAATCATGAAATTTTTATGTGTTATCATATTCATAGTAAAAATCATTTTTCCAGAAAATAAACCTCCAATTCAAAGTTTAAGATGGTTTTTAATTATCCAACCCAAAACAGCCCCCGGTTGCACTCCGATGTCGTAAATTCAGTTTTTAAGGTGTTCTTTGAAAAACCAAGGTATACCTTGTTAAGTTAGCATATAATTAAGATATGTTACAGGTCTTGAAGTATTTTAAAAGTTAAGTTAGAAGGATCTATTTAGTTTGCGAACAAGTTTGAAATCATTCAAACTATGTTCTAGTTTATAAACTCTTATATATATAGCTTTAAATATATGAATTGAAAAAGAGTTGAAGTAGAGTTTTTACCTCAAGTTTAAAATGTAAAGTTGCTGGAAAGAAGTAGTAAAATAAAAGTTGAGAGAGTTCTTGCAAGTGTGTGTGAAAATTGGAAGTAAAATTTGGAAAATGAATGTGTAAAAATGAGTTAGAAATGGTGCTTATTTATAGGCTTGAAAATTTGGTTTTTAGTGAAAATATCTAAGATAAGTTAAAATTTATTATGTCATGAATGACATATTATTCCAATAATTGAAGATTTCTATTGGTATATACCAATAGTAAATACTTCTAGAAGCTGTGTATAGTACCCTAGATATACGTATAGGATTATTGAGGAAACGGAACGAGAATTCAAATATAACTATCTTTTGTAAATATACTTATATTGTTTTATGTATAAAAGCCCTTTAAAAATGATTAAATACATTACTTATACGATATATGTATAAACATTATAAATCATCAGTATTTATGTCAAATAACGTTACGTAGGTTATTGTTTTGAAAACTTAAGTTAGTAGTTTCAAAATATACTTATGACTTTTTGTTATTAATACAAAATGAGATATTAAAACATCCTTAGATCATGTTAAATATGTATGTATAATTATCATATATTGTATAGTTCGTGATATCATCGGTCAAACTAGACGGTCAAACGTTGTGTAAAACTCTTTTCAAAAACATAAGTCTCAACAATTTGGATTGCTTATCATGTTGGTAAGGTTTAATTTATGTAAATATTAATCTCATAAGTATAGAACGATCGGAAAAGTGCGGGTCGTTACACTTTGCTTTTGACAAATTTCGATCATATCTCGTTCTAGCAAAAACGGTGGTCTATACCGACCATTCTGCTCTTAGATACCTATTTTCAAAACAAGATGCTAAACCAAGATTAATCCGTTGGATCTTACTCTTACAAGAATTTGATATTGAAATCCGAGATAAAAGAGGAGCAGAAAATCTCGCCGCTGATCATCTTTCTCGTCTTGAAAATCCCGAATTAGAAGTTCTGAATGAATCGGCCATACAAGACAACTTTCCTGATGAATATCTATTGAAGATAGATTATAATGAAATCCCATGGTTTGCAGACTATGCAAACTACTTAGTTTGTGGATTCCTTGAGAAAGGATTATCGTACCAAAAACGAAAGAAATTCTTCAGTGATATAAAACACTATTTTTGGGAAGATCCACATCTGTTTAAAAGTTGTCCCGATGGAATAATACGCCGATGTGTATTCGGAGATGAAGCTAGTAAAATTTTAAACCATTGTCACACAGGACCAACAGGAGGGGACTATGGGCCTCAACTAACAGCAAGAAAAGTTTATGAAGCTGGATTCTATTGGCCTACAATTTACAAAGACGCACACCTTCTTTGCAAATCCTGTGATGCATGTCAAAGGGCCGGAAAAATAAGTCAACGTGATGAAATGCCACAAAATGTCATCCAAGTATGTGAAGTATTTGACATTTGGGGTATTGACTTTATGGGTCCATTTCCAAAATCTCATAATAATCTATATATACTCGTAGCCATTGATTATGTATCTAAATGGGCGGAAGCACAAGCTCTCCCAACTAACGATGCACGAGTTGTAGTCAACTTTTTAAAACGTCTTTTTGCAAGGTTTGGAACACCGAAAGCTTTAATAAGTGATCGGGGTACTCATTTCTGTAATAATCAACTTGAGAAAGTTCTTAAAAGATATGGAGTAACTCATAAAATCTCCACCGCATATCATCCACAAACAAGTGGACAAGTTGAAAATACCAACCGAGCTTTAAAACGTATTCTAGAGAAAACCGTAGGATCAAATCCGAAGGAATGGTCCATTAAATTGGAGGATGCACTCTGGGCTTTTAGAACAGCCTACAAAACTCCAATTGGAACCACACCTTTTAGACTTGTTTATGGAAAAGCATGTCATCTTCCAGTAGAAATTGAACACAAAGCATTTTGGGCTTTGAAAACATGTAATCTTGATTTACATGAAGCTGGACGTCTACGATTAAGTCAACTAAACGAATTAGAAGAATTAAGACATGAAGCATACGAAAATTCATTAATCTATAAAGAAAGAACGAAGAAATGGCATGATAAAAGAATCAGAAGTTCAAAAGAATTTAAAGAAGGAGACAGAGTTCTTCTTTTCAATTCACGATTCAAGCTATTTCCTGGAAAATTGAAATCAAGATGGTCTGGACCATTCATAGTCAAAAGAGTTTTCCCATACGGAACGATAGAATTAATAAATTCAAATGGGATTGAATTTAAAGTTAATGGTCACAGAATTAAACATTACATACATGGTCCGATGGAAGTCGACAACGAAGTTAATCACAATTTTGACACCACAGCTAACTAAGTGTGGGGAGAATCAAGTCTTTAAAGGATAATATGTATTTCTGTTAGAGTTAGATTGTCTGTTTTCGTGTAGTTCTCGAAAATGGAACCCGAATGGTCTTTCCCTAGCAGACCCTAAAGAACTAGTCTTCTCCCCCCATTCTGAATTTTTATTTTTTTTAGGTTTTTACAAAATGAAGACTGCCTGTGAACTAAACCATGGTCTAATGCTACACGCTTTGATCACTAAACGTAATAATGACATACTACCGAGTGAATTAGTATCAGTAATCAGAGAAAGAATGGACGGAGTTAAAAAAGAATCCAGATGCGAAGATAATAAGTTACAATTTGGTAAAGGAAAATCAAAATCCGCAGCGAAAAGAAGAGCACGACACCTAGAAAGATGTCACAAATGCGGAAAATGGTCACATGGAAGTAAATGTTCAAATAATCAAACCTATTCAAATACCGAATTTGTTACTTTATGCAGAGACGGACCGTTCATATGTTTAGAAGAAAAGACACTGAATGCTCGAGGTTACGCCTATGTAGCCATGGAAAACCAATTAAACCGACTATCTTATGAATGTGATAGATCATATAACTAAGAAATCTATTTCACAGGTATGTCTGTACAGTTTTTATTTTTATTTTTTATTTTTAACCTTTTGATAATGAACGCTAATTTGTTCGCTAAAAAGTATTAAATTGGTATTGAATAAAATTAGGTTTGGCGACCGAAATTATTGATATCATTCAAAAATTTATTACATCACTGCGAAATTTAACATTTATTCTTAAGGTATAAATATCTTTAATCAATCAACCCAAAATATTTCAAAAATTCGTCATGAGTTAAATTAGGTTTTGGAACCGAAATTACTTTACCGAAAAGAGGGGCGCATATTTTTGATAATATTTGATTGATTAAAGTAGGATAAAAAGACAAAAAGATTTTTAATTTTATTTTTACCATATTTTTAAAATTAATATTTAAATCTTAAATTAATATTGTAAACTTTGTAAAAACAATATTTTTAAAATTGTAAATATTTGAAAAATTTATATAAGTTTGGTGTGAATTTATAATATGAATTTTTAAATTAAGTTTGGTGTGAATTTTCAATTTTTAAAATATGAAATTTTAATTTTATGCATTTCAAATTTTAAGTTTGGTGTGAATTTATAATATGAATTTTTAAATTAAGTTTGGTGTGAATTTTTAATTTTTAAAATATGAAATTTTAATTTTATGCATTTCAAATTTTAAGTTTGGTGTGAATTTTTAATATTAATTTTGAATTTTATATTTAAGTTTTGTGAATTTAAAAACAAAAATTTACTTTATCTCATTAAGTTAAAAATATGATTTTTAAAATTCGTCGTAAGTTGAAGACTAGGTCTTTGAACCGAAATTGCTTTACCCGAGGGAGGGACGAGAACTTTTATTATCATTATTTTTAATCTTATTGAATTAAAGTATGCCAAAAACATTAAAAAAAAAAAAACCCAAAAATCTTAGCTTTTAAAACAATCGCTACAAAAAGACAAATTTTAAAATTTTGTCGAAGGACTGACTAGGACATCGATCCGAAACGACCTCGTCCTAAATAACAAGGGAAACAAAATTTTAAATTAATTAATTAATTGTTTTAATTAGTATAAGATGTTAAAAAAAAAAAAGAAAAAAAAAAGAAAAGCAAACTCCGCGACTCGCGGAGTTTGGAGCTTTAATCTCCGCGACTCGCGGAGGGGTCGGATTACAGAAAAAAATAAGAGCTGAAACAGCTCAGTCCACAAAACCCACAGAAAAAAAACTGCGAACATACTCCACAAAAAACCCGAAAAATACACCCCAAATTCACAATTTTTAACCGTTAATCACCAAATTTTTTACTAAAATCATGTTGAGAAGGATGCTATCTAGGAATTACTCAAGAAAAACGGTAAATTTCTACACCTAAACACCATTTAATCCGAAATTAGTGTTCTTGAGCAATTTTTTTCCCCAATTTGATTTTGATGCTTTTTAGTGTAATTAGGCTTAAATTGTTTATGTATTATGCTTGTATAACCTAGATTGATGCTGTTTAACATGATTAGAAGCCTTAAACTTCAAATTTTGAGTAATCTAGGGTTTGTGTTCTTGAGCAAATTTGGGGCTTTTTGATATAAACAGGTTATGGCCGATTTTTGTCATGAATTGTTGCTAAATTAAGTAGTGTAACATGTTTAGGTAGTTAAATGATCCAAACTTTGAGCCTAAACATGATTTTGAGAATTAAAGTGGACTTTTTCAAGTCTAAAAATTCATGAACTTGATTTTTGAAAGATAATGCCATTTGAAACTTGTTTAATTGCTAGTAATGATTATTTTGACATGTTATTTGAGTTGAATGCTTATGAACTAGGCGAACATTTTCGTATATGCTTATTTGAAAAAGTGTAGATTTGATAAAAATGTGAAAATAAGCTTAAGTTTGATATAAATTGATCATGTCATTGTAATTATTTTGATTGATGATTTTGCTGACACTAATGCATATTTGGATGCACAAAAATTGTGTTTGATGTGTTTTGCAGACTGAAAGGGGTGAATCTTCATCCCAAGCCCGCAATGCTCCTGCTGAGAATGCGGAACAACAGGAGGTGGATAACTACTACAAGCAGGATATACCTCATCCAGTCATGACCTTTTCTGATATGCACTTGGAAGAGTTGCACCCGAACCTGAGATTTGACAGACTTTGGATAGATTATCCAAAATATCAAAGGGGTTTGCATACTCTTCATTCTAAGGTTGTTGAGGTACCGAGGGTCATAGAATGGGGACCCTTAGAAGCTGTAGAATTGGCCGGGCCAATTAGGGAATTACTTGTACAGAGGTATGGTAATTCTACTTTTAATGACTGGGTACATTTATTCACCATGCGTAGACCTGTATATAAAGTATGGTGTGAAGAATTGTTGTGTAGTATAGAGTTGAATGATCGGGTAGCTAGTTTAACCGATCGTTCTTTTATTAGATTTTTGTTAGGCGGTTCGATGCGCCACATGTCTTTACTAGACATGGCTCAGGCTTTACGTATATATACGTCTGAGGAGTTAGCATCTGCCGATTGTAGAGGGTTGATACTAAATGGTAGAAAGATAGATGAAAATTTTGATACACACGGTGTGTGGAGTCAAATGACAAGCCATAACCGTTTCAAAGGGGGAACTTACTCTTATTTGGATATAGATAGAGCCGAATTAAGAGTGATTCATAGGTTTTTAGCTAATTCGATTACACAAAGGGGTAAGAACAAGGAAAAGGTAAATGAATAGGATTTGTTTTACCATATGTGTATTCGAGACCCACAAAGCGCTGTAAGTATACCATATTGTGTGGGTTATTATTTATCAGCTATGGTTCGGGGATGAGACCGCATAGCATAATAGGAGGTGGTATTTTTATTACTTTGATTGGTGAATATCTCGGTGTGGATATAAGTCGGGGGGGATTATTAGTAGAAGAACCAGAACCCCGCGATACTATAGGTTTAAATGTATACCATGGTGCGAAAGTTTTGAAAAGGCGAAATAACGCCGCAGTACCATACCATGGTAGACATCCACAGGTTGAGAGAAACCAACAGCAAGGTAATGTAGGAGGGGGGAATGAGATGCAAGAAATGCAAAGGTTTATAGCTTCTCAGGAGTACGAAAATGCTAGACAGAGAGCATTTGAAGATTGGCAAGTTCATCAGAACCAAATCATAGCTCATTGCCAACATATAGGTAGAAACTATATTCCTACACCGAAACCCATCTTCCCTCCCTGGTCTATAGAGATGCAGCCACCGTATCCTATGTATAACCCTACCGAAGCATTCTATAGCACCTATGGTTATGCCTGGAACCCCTATTGGTATCAATATCATCCCTAGTCTACTTATATATTTTTTTTATTTTGTAATTTGTAATGATTGATACGTTTAATACTTTTGTTAATATTGTAATAGTTTTTATAATTGTCTAACTTTTATTCTTAGATTTTAATAATTTTTTGAATGTGGGGTAATATACCAAACTTCAAAAATATGTATATATGTTTGCATTTTATCTTATGTACACAACAGGGTAAAACAACGCATTTTCAAAGACTGGCATTAAGTTCAGCAAAAGCAACTAATTTTGACGACAAGATGCAAAATATATGTGAAATAACAACAAGACGGAATGAACAAATGATGTGCACCATTTATCATTCAGCAAACAAACGCCAATATATTTGAAAACTTTGGTAAAATTTAATCATTTTCACACAAATCACCCTCAATAATTTAAATTGTTACTGATTTCTTGCAAATGAGGGCATTGCAAGATCTTAAGTGTGGGAAGGGGTTAAATTCTTTCGGATTTTAAAATTTTTTACTTTATACACTTGGTTACCATTAAAAATACTAGTAAAGCAGTAGTTGTATTAGAATCTAGTGCTCTCTGATAATAAAGAACAGCCCTAGTCTTATATACTAACTACCCAAATCTAGTAAAATTTTTCAAAATTTTCAATTAAATGAACTCAAAATCATGTTTATACATATTTATGAACGATAAAACTAGGTTTTAACACCGAAATTATTGTTACCTCAGAAAGGACATAAATTGAGAAACAAACCAAAATGTTAAAATTCATTTAAAATGGAATAGAGGACGATAAAAAGGAAAATAAAAGCCAAGTGTGGGAAAATTTACCAAGTTATCTTAAACATATGTCACATATATCTGTAACAAATAACTGAAAATACTTTTGCTTTGGACTAAACTAAACTGTTTTACCCGATGAAAGAAAAGAAAAGATGGATCTACACGATGAATCAATTCCATCATTAAAAGGAAGTAAAGTCTTCCAAAAAAGACACGCGCTTCTTGATTTAGGTCATGAAGTTGTCGTCCAGACCAGCTGTAGGTTGACGAAAAATCTAGAAAAGTCATCACTAAAATCAGCAGGAAATCCACGGACCTCAGCATTAAACAGGGTCGCCAAGTGGTCAGATTTATCCTAACCATGAGAAGGATTTATCTCGTACAATGGGGGGCACCATGCAAATTAGCTGGATAAGACTAATGAATCAGATCCCCAGAAAGGATAATCTCCTTAAAGATTAAAAATCAGCTTTTAAGACTGATATTACTCAATCCTTGAGATTGACCTTAAAAATTGAGAATTACAAACTCATGGAATTCAATGATATCTAAACTCGAGCTTGAACGAGAAAATATTTTGATAAAAAATTACAAACCGATTTGTTTTCTGAAAACCCTATTTTCAATGCGTTCATTACCATTGAACGTAAAATCCTAGGAATTCACCTGGAATTCATTAGGTCACCTGAACCAAATCGGGTGTCAACCGTAAGAACGGTGGTTGCATAGTGGTCAAAGACAGGACCTTGTGCCATACCGAAAAAATTATAAGGGTGAACTTTACTATTGCTCCTACCAAGGATAGTAATTGCATCCGACACGTTATAGACCATAATTAAAAGCATGTCAGGGGACATTGCCTTAACAGTTGCTTGTTCAACGCTTTCCTTTACAACCGGACGGTAGTTTACCGAAAGGTAATATACGGGACAAGTAAACTGGACGTGTTGCTTTCCAAATACAAGGTTAGCAAGTGGGTAACACAAAACCATAAGTTTTGAGCTAAAATTTTCAAATCTGAAACCCACCAAACCCACAAAAATATTTTGCAAACACCGGTAAAGGGTTATTCTGAAAAACTTATCTAGGGTAAAAACTAGATTTAATTTTCAAAAGATCAAATGTTTTCATAAAGATCCAGTTTTCTTAATGGATCTAAATTTTATAGTCATGTGGGACTGTAAACCATATCGTTACTACCATTGTTTATACCATCGTGTAGAAATCACTGATGTACAAAGTGTGAAGAATAAAGAAGTGATTCTTGTATTTCAAGACGATATTGCTTGAGGACAAGCAACGCTCAAGTGTAGGAATATTTGATAATGCTAAAAACGAACATATATTTCATAGCATTATTCCTCAAGAAAGACAAGCTTTTAGTTGCAATTGTTCTATTTACAAGTGATATTCGTTTAAATAATAAAAGGTGAAGACAAAAGACAGATTCGACGAATTGAAGACGCAAACGACTAAAAAGCTCAAAAGTACAAAAGACAATCAAAGCGGTTCCAATTATTGATAAGAAACGTCTCGAAATTACAAGAGTACAAGATTCAAAACGCAAAGTACAAGATATTAAATTGTACGCAAGGACGTTCGAAAATCCGGAACCGGGACCAGAGTCAACTCTCAACGCTCGACGCAACGGACCAGTGTCAACTCTCAACGCTCAAGGCATCGGCTACCACATTTGCCTTCCCCGGGTGGTAACGAATCTCAAAATCGTAATCATTCAACAATTCAATCCACCTACGCTGCCTCATATTCAGTTGTTTCTGATTAAATATGTGTTGAATACTTTTGTGGTCGGTATATATAATACTTTTGACCCCATATAAGTAGTGCCTCCAAGTCTTTAATGCAAAAACAACCGCGCCTAATTCCAAATCATGCGTCGTATAATTCTGTTCGTGAATCTTCAATTATCTAGACGCATAAGCAATTACTTTCGTTCGTTGAATTAATACACAACGGAGACCTTACTTTGAGGCATCACAATATATCACAAAATCATCATTCCCTTCAGGTAATGACAATATAGGTGCCGTAGTTAACTTTTTCTTTAACAATTGAAATGCTTTCTCTTGTTCACTTTCCATTCAAATTTCTTCCCTTTATGCGTTAATGCAGTCAAGGGTTTTTCTATTCTGGAAAAGTCTTGGATGAACCTTCTGTAGTAACCAGCTAGTCCTAAAAACTGGCGTATGTGTTTCGGGGTTTTCGGGGTTTCCCACTTTTCAACGGTTTCGATCTTTGCCGGGTCCACCTGGATACCTTCTTTGTTCACTATGTGACCGAGGAATTGAACTTCTTCCAACTAAAATGCACACTTTGAAAACTTAGCGTACAGTTTTTCTTTCCTCAATACTTCTAGCACTTTTCTCAAATGTTCTTTGTGCTCTTGATCATTCTTTGAGTAAATAAGTATGTCATCGATGAAAACAATGACAAACTTGTCAAGATATGGCCCACACACTCGGTTCATAAGGTCCATGAACACAGCTGGTGCGTTAGTCAATCCAAACGGCATAACCATAAACTCGTAATGACCATAACGCGTCCTAAAAGCAGTTTTTGGAATATCATCCTCCTTTACTCGCATTTGATGATATCCAGAACGTAAATTGATTTTCGAATAAACCGACGAGCCTTGTAGTTGATCAAATAAGTCGTCAATTCTCGGCAGTGGATAACGGTTTTTGATGGTAAGTTTGTTCAACTCTCTGTAGTCAATACACAACCTAAATGTACCATCCTTCTTCTTGACAAACAAAACAGGAGCTCCCCATGGTGATATGCTTGGTCGAATGAAACCACGTTCTAATAGTTCTTGCAGTTGGCTTTGCAGTTCTTTCATCTCGCTGGGTACGAGTCTGTAAGGAGCACGAGCTATTGGTGCAGCTCCTGTTTTACAAGATCTATTTGAAATTCAACAGATCGATGTGGAGGTATTCCCGGTATTTCTTTCGGAAATACATCGGGAAATTCTTTTGCGACGGGAACATCATTGATGCTCTTTTCTTCAGTTTGTACTTTCTCGACGTGTGCTAGAACAGCATAGCAACCTTTTCTTATTAATTTTTGTGCCTTCAAATTACTAATAAGATGTAGCTTCATGTTGCCCTTTTCTCCGTACACCATTAAGGGTTTTCCTTTTTCTCGTATAATGCGAATTGCATTTTTGTAACAAACGATCTCTGCTTTTACTTCTTTCAACCAGTCCATACCGATTATCACATCAAAACTCCCTAACTCTACTGGTATCAAATCAATCTTAAATGTTTCGCTAACCAGTTTAATTTCTCGATTCCGACATATATTATCTGCTGAAATTAATTTACCATTTGCTAATTCGAGTAAAAATTTACTATCCAACGGCGTCAATGGACAACTTAATTTAGCACAAAAATCTCTACTCATATAGCTTCTATCCGCACCCGAATCAAATAAAACGTAAGCAGATTTATTGTCAATAAGAAACGTACCCGTAACAAGCTCCGGGTCTTCCTGTGCCTCTGCCGCATTAATATTGAAAACTCTTTCGCGGCCTTGTCCATTCGTGTTCTCCTGGTTCGGGCAATTTCTAATAATGTGGCCCAGTTTTCCACATTTATAACAAACTACATTGGCATAACTTGCTCCGACACTACTTGCTCCGCCATTACTCGTTCCGACACCATTTGTTATTTTTGTTCTGTTAACCCCTGGTCCGTAGACCTCACACTTCACCGCGCTATGACCATTTCTTTTACACTTGTTGCAAAATTTGGTGCAGAACCCCGAGTGATACTTTTCACGCCTTTGGCATAGCTGCTTCTGATTGTTGTTGTTGTTGTTGTTGCGGTAGTTATTGTTGTTGGGATGATTATTGTAGTTGTTATTGTTGTGCCGTTTGTTGTAGTTGCGATTGATGTTGCGATTGTTGGGATAGTTGTTGTTGTTTTGGTGACTCTTATCACCGTTTTCCTCCCACTTTCTTTTTACTAACTTCACGTTGGCCTCTTCGGCCGCCTGTTCTTTAATTCTTCTCTCAATCTGGTTCACTAGTTTGTGAGCCATTCTACATGCCTTTTATATGGAGGCAGGCTCGTGTGAACTTATATCTTCTTGGATTCTCTCCGGTAACCCTTTCACAAACGCGTCGATCTTCTCTTCCTCATCTTCGAACTCTCTCGGACACAATAGGCACAATTCTGTGAATCGTCTTTCGTACGAAGTAATATTGAATCCCTGTGTTCGTAACCCTCTAAGTTCTGACTTGAGCTTATTGACCTCGGTTCTGGGACGGTACTTCTCGTTCATCAAGTGCTTGAATGCTGACCACGGTAGCGCGTAAGCAGCATCTTGTCCCACTTACTGTAGATAGGTATTCCACCATGTTAACGCAATACCTGTGAAGGTATGCGTAGCGTACTTAACTTTGTCCTCTTCAGTACACTTACTTATGGCAAACACCGATTCGACTTTCTCGGTCCACCGTTTCAATCCAATTGGTCCTTCGGTTCCATCAAATTCCAAAGGTTTGCAGGCAGTGAATTCTTTGTAGGAGCATCCTACACGATTTCTTGTGCCGTTAGCTGTATTGCTAGATTCAGAGTTATTGTTGGTATGTAGCGCGGCCTGTACTGCGGCTATGTTTGAAGCAAGAAAGGCACGAAATTCCTCTTCGCTCATATTCAAGGTGTGTCGAGTAGTCGGTGCCATTTCCTTCAAAATAGTCAAATGAAACAATTTAATCATACAGAATATTAAGAGTAGTCAATAGTATCTCGTAGCATAATATGAACTCATTTATAAAAGCTTTTTCTTCATATTAGCGTTTTATAAGTTTAAATTCGGGTACTACCTACCCGTTAAGTTCATACTTAGTAGCTAATATACAATTCAACTACTACAATTCCATATGAAAAACTGATTATAATAATATATCACATACAAATATTCTTCAAACTTACAACTTCGCTATATTACATATAACATGAAATATAGTACACTATGATACAGGACAGTTTTGAAGATAAATCTAGTTAATACGCAAGTTGTTCAACAAAGGAAATAAAGACACGTAATTCATAAGTCCAGAAACAAGTCATGCATTCTGGTTTTACTAAGACGACTTCCCATCCTTGGTCTTGTGGAAAATAACTGTTATGACCATTAGCTAGGCAGCTTGTTGTAATGTCGTCAAAAGGACGAGGGTTTCGTAATGTCCAACAGCCCTATAATAATCTAAAAACCTTGTTTCTCACCCCAACTACTGAATCCGTCACTTGTGGGAAAGTTTTATTTAAAAGCTGCAATCCGATGTTCTTTTTCTCACTTTGGTAAGAAGCGAACATCACTAACCCGTAAGCATAACATGCTTCTTTATGTTGCATGTTAGAAGCTCTTTCTAATTCATGAAATCCTATGTTGGGATATGTTGAGTCAAAATAGGTTCTTAACTCGTAGCGTAAAATTGCATTTGGGTTCCCCGCATTTAAAGCTTTAAAGAAAACACGGCGTAACTTAAAGTCTCCCCAATGTGATATACCCCACCTATCAAAGGAAAGCCTTTTATAAACTAAGACATTTATAGAAAGTCTTTCAAATGTTTGACAAGTTAATTTTGCCATAACTAAATGTGCTGATGAATTCTGACCGACTCTAGACAAGATTTCCTCAATCATATCCTCTGGTAGGTCTTCTAAAATATTCGGTTGTCTACCCTTAACATCCATTTTGTTTTTATACTGTAAAATAGACAAGGATTAGATTGGTAATACAAACAATACAAGCAATTTTTACATAGAACATAAAAGTACAAGCACACTACAATACATTTATTACACAACATGCTCACACCCCTCTAATCTGAATCACTGGTTTCTTCTTCTTCGGACTTGGTTCTTTTTCCTAATCTTTTAGGGATATATGATGTTCCTCTAATATGAGTCGTTGTTTTCCACATTGGTTTAGAAAAACCTGGTGGTTTAGAGGTTCCCGGGTTATTGTCACGATATTGAAAATACGGGTGTTGACGGTACATATAAAGTTCATCGGGGTCGGAATCAGATTTCTCTATTTTGATGCCTTTTCCCTTATTATTTTCTTTTGCCTCATTAAATTGGGTCGGGGTAATTTCTATAACATCATAGAAATCCTCATCAGGAACCGATTCATCGAAAAATTGGTAATTTTCCCAATATTTTGCTTCCTTAGCGGAAACACCATTAACCATTATTAACTTTGGTCCATTGGTTGAGGATTTTCTTTTACTTGACCGGTTTTCTGTGGTTCCTACTATTCCCCCCTCCAGAACCTCTTCTTCTTTTGGTTCCTCTTCTTCTGGTTCCTCTTCTTCCGGTTCCGTTTCTTCTTCCGGTTCTTCGGGAACTTGTGAATCTTGCCAATATATATTCGACTCTTCGTTATTATTAGGTGAGTCAATGGGATTTGTGCTAGAGGTAGACATCTATCACACAATATCAAGCATGTTAAGAGATTAATATATCACATAATATTTACATGTTAATAATATATAGTTTCCAACAAAAATGTTAAGCAATCATTTTTAAAGAAAACACGGTCGACGTCCAGACTCACTAATGCATCCTAACAAACTCGATAAGACACACTAATGCAAATTTTCTGGTTCTCTAAGACCAACACTCTGATACCAACTGAAATGTCCCGTTCATATTGATTATAAACGTTCCATATTAATTGATTTCGTTGCGAGGTTTTGACCTCTATATGAGACGTTTTTCAAAGACTGCATTTATTTTTAAAACAACCATAACCTTTATTTTATCAATAAAGGTTTTAAAAAAACATTACGTAGATTATCAAATAATGATAATCTAAAATATACTGTTTACACATGACCATTACATAATGGTTTACAATAGAAATATATTACATCGACATATGTTTCTTGAATGCAGTTTTTAAACAATATCATACAAACATGGACTCTAATTCTTGTCCTTATTTTAGTATGCAACAGCGGAAGCTCTTAGTATTCCCCTGAGAATAAACATGCTTTAAACGTCAACAAAAATGTTGGTAAGTTATAGGTTTAACCTATATATATATCAAATCGTAACAATAGACCACAAGATTTCATATTTCAATACACATCCCATACATAGAGATAAAAATCATTCATATAGTGAACACCTGGTAACCGACATTAACAAGATGTATATATAAGAATATCCCCATCATTCCGGGACACCCTTCGGATATGATATAAATTTCGAAGTACTAAAGCATCTGGTACTTTGGATGGGGTTTGTTAGGCCCAATAGATCTATCTTTAGGATTCGCGTCAATTAGGGTGTCCGTTCCCTAATTCTTAGATTACCAGACTTAATAAAAAGGGGCATATTCGATTTCGATAATTCAACCATAGAATGTAGTTTCACGTACTTGTGTCTATTTTGTAAATCATTTATAAAACCTGCATGTATTCTCATCCCAAAAATATTAGATTTTAAAAGTGGGACTATAACTCACTTTCACAGATATTTCCTTCCTCGGAAATAAGACTTGGCCACGGATCGATTCACGAACCTATACAAATATGTACATTTATATCAAAGTATGATCAAAATATAATTACAACCATTTTTATTATGTTTTAAAGATTTGAGTGTATTAAGTCAGCTGTCCTCGTTAGTAACCTACAACTAGTTGTCCACAGTTAGATGTACAGAAATAAATCAATATATATTATCTTAAATCAATCCACGACCCAGTGTATACACGTCTCAGGCTAGATCACAACTCAAAGTATATATATTTTTGGAATCAACCTCAACCCTGTATAGCTAACTCCAACATTACTGCATATAGAGTGTCTATGGTTGTTCCAAATAATATATATACATGGGTCGATATGATATGTCAAAACATTTGCATACGTGTCTATGGTATCCCAAGATTACATAATATATTAGAATACATATATAATACAATATAAGTTAGCTAGGATATGATTTATATAGATTTGTTAAACATTTCTCGTAGCTAAAATAATCAAAAAATATCCAATCTTGTTTTACCCATAACTTCTTCATTTTAAATCCGTTTTGAGTGAATCCAATTGCAATGGTTTCATATTGAAGTTAAGTTTATGAATCTATACATAAAAAGTATAAGTTTATAGTCAGAATTACAGGTTACAAGTCGTTTTTGTAAAGGTAGTCATTTCAGTCGAAAGAACGATGTCTAGATGACCATTTTCGAAAACATACTTCCACTTTGAGTTTAACCATGATTTTTGGATATAGTTTCATGTTCATAAGAAAAATCATTTTCCCAGAAGAACAACTTTTAAATCAAAGTTTATCATAGTTTTTAATTAACTAACCCTAAACAGCCCGCGGTGTTACTACAACGGCGTATATCCGATTTTTCGGTGTTTTTCGTGTTTTCTGATTTTAAATCATTAAGTTAGCATATCATATAGATATAGAATATGTATTTAGTTGATTTTAAAAGTCAAGTTAGAAGGATTAACTTTTTTTTTGCGAACAAGTTTAGAATTAACTAAACTATGTTCTAGTGATTACAAGTTTAAACCTTCGAATAAGATAGCTTTATATGTATGAATCGAATGATTTTATGAACATCATTACTTCCTCAAGTTTTTTGGATAAAGCTACTGGAAATGAGAAAAATGGATCTAGCTTCAAAGGATCCTTGGATGGCTTGAAAGTTCTTGAAGCAGAATCATGACACGAAAACAAGTTTAAGTAAGATTTTCACTCGAAATAAGATTGTTATAGTTGTAGAAATTGAATCAAAGTTTGAATATGAATATTACCTTGAATTAGAAAGATATCCTACTGTAAATAACAAAGGTTCCTTGATCTTAGATGATTACTTGGAATGGATTAGAAAGCTTGGAAGTAGACTTGCAAACTTGGAAGTATTCTTGATTTTTATGAAACTATACTTATGGAATTTATGAAGAACACTTAGAACTTGAAGATGGAAATTGAGAGAGATCAATTAGATGAAGAAAATTGAAGAATGAAAGTGTTTGTAGGTGTTTTTGGTCGTTGGTATATGGATTATATATAAAGGATATGTAATTTTGTTTTCATGTAAATAAGTCATGAATGATTACTAATATTTTTGTAATTTTATGAGATATTTCATGCTAGTAGCCAAATGATGGTTCCCACATGTGTTAAGTGACTCACATGGACTGCTAAGAGCTGATCATTGGAGTGTAAATACCAATAGTACATACATCTACAAGCTGTGTATTTTACGAGTACAAATACGGGTGCATACGAGTAGAATTATTGATGAAACTGAACGAGGATGTAATTGTAAGTATTTTTGTTAAGTAGAAGTACTTTGATATGTGTCTTGAAGTCTTTCAAAAGTGTATGAATACATATTAAAACACTACATGTATATACATTTTAACTGAGTCGTTAAGTCATCGTTAGTCGTTACATGTAAATGTTGATTTGAAACCTTTAAGTTAACGATCTTGTTAAATGTTGTTAACCCAATATTTATTATATCTAATGAAATGTTAAATTATTATATTATCATGATATTATGATATATTAATATATCTTAATATGATATATATATATATATATACATTTAAATGTCGTTACAATGATAATCGTTACATATAAGTCTCGTTTCGTAATTCTTAAGTTAGTAGTCTTGTTTTTACATATGTAGTTCATTGTTAACACACTTAATGATATATTTAAATATCATTTTATCATGTTGAATATAGTGTATCAATATCTTAATATGATACATATGTATTTAGTAGACGTTATCATAACGATAATCGCTATATATATATCATTTCGAGTTTCTTAACTTAGTAATCTCATTTCTTATGTATATCACACATTGTTAATATACTTAGTGAGATACTTACTCATCATAATCTTATGTCAACCATATATATATATATGTCTATATATATACCACAACATGTAGTTTTTACAATTTTGTAACGTTCGTGAATCGCCGTTCAACTTGGGTGATCAATTGTCTATATGAAACTTATTTCATTTAATCAAGTCTTAACAAGTTTGATTGCTTAACATGTTGGAAATATTTAATCATGTAGATAACAATTTCATTTAATATATATAAACATGGAAAAGGTCGGGTCACCACATATATATCCTTTGTATGTTAATAATAGTAGTTTTAATAATACCAAAATAATATTAATAGTGGTAAAAATGATAATAATTATAATATTAATAATAGTAATAATAATATTAATATAATTATGGAAATTATGAAAATCATAACTTTGGTATTAATTATAATAAAGTTTTAATAATAAAAGACGTGTTATACATACTTATACAATCCATAAATCTATTTAGATTTCTTACGTATTCATAATATTATTTATTGTCATTACCAACGATTTCATCTCTATTTATATCATACTTATCGTACTCATGTTTAAAATATCATTCATAATCTTTAATGTCAATAATAACACTAATAATAATGATATTAATAATTATAATATTTTATTTTAACTCCTCATTCAATTACAAGTATAATCATCTTTATAATCATGTTTGTATTTATAATCTATATATGTATATAACTTTAACTAATAACTATTTTGATAATAATGCTAATAATAAGGTTAACGATAATAGTCAAAATATCAATTTTAATCATAGTCATCTATTATCTTATAGTTATAATTTTTATCATTATTCTTTAAATCATAATACTAATAATATTAATAAATGTTAACAATTAGTAATATAGTGTGAAGACCCGTCCTTATCCCCCTGGACGAAATCATCAACGTCTGGTTCCAATGCGATGATCGACTCCAAATAATGTCCTTAGTATGAGCAAATGCACAGCGGAAGACTTAATTCGTACCTGAGAATAACATGCTTTAAAATGTCAACATAAAGTTGGTGAGATGTATAGGTTTGATGCTAGCAGCGTTATAACTATGGACCACAAGATTTCATATTTATAAACATAATACACTCGCAAGTGTATGAAAAACATTCCAAGCAATGAGCACCCGGTAACTAGCCTTAACAAGAGTGTGTACCCCTGAGTTATAATAATATGTGCACCGAATCAAGTGCGTTCCGTTAACCTCGAAGTACTAAACACCCGTTCTTCTAGTTTACTAGAACAACATCTGGGTGGGGGTGTAAAACCCGATAGATCTATCTTTAGGATTCGCGCCTACCAGTTCATAAACCAATAGTTAAAGTTACCAAGCTAGGGGATTTTTGATTCAAACCCATGTAGAACGTAATTTTAGTCACTTGTGTCCATAACGTAAATCATTTATAAAAAAACATCGCATGTATTCTCAGCCCAAAAATATTTAAAGTTTAAAAAGGGACTATATACTCACCATACTGTATTTTGTAGTAAAAATACATATAACATCATTGAACACGTATAAGGTTGGCCTCGGATTCACGAACCCTTTTAAACTCCTTTTAAAAAAGAAAAACCCATGACGGGACTCGAACCCACGACCTCTTGCTTAATCGAAAACTCCTTTAACCGTTCCTCCATTTTACTTTTCAGTATACGTTTTTATTTTATTTAATCAAGTATGTTTTTCGTTTAGTAGTCCAGCTCTCTAGGTCCAACAAATTAGTCCATTAAAACTCAAAAGATCACTAAGCCCAATCATATAAATAGGTCCTCGGCCCGTCTGAAGTAAAATAGATATCGGCCCAACAGCAATTCGGTTTTCATGGCCCAACTACTAAAGCTTAATCCATTTTTTTTTTTTTGGATCTGCTACCCCTATAAAATACTCCGTAATACCTCTTCTGTAGAAATAAATAATAAACTTCGGTATTATTTTTTTTTTCTTCCTCTTCTTTTCAACCGACGGAAACAGGAACAATCACCATAGCTTTGTTAGGTGATTTTGACAGAAAAGAAATTATAACAGCAGCAACAGGGGTGCATCAATTTATCTATCATCATCGATCCAGTTATCTTCAATCGATCCTGATGTTGTTTCATCAGGTATGTAATCGATTTATAAAGGTTCCTTTAATTTCTGAAATTCCACTATGATTTATGTATAATTGTTTAATAGAACCATAGTAGAAATAGCGAAATGCAGGGTTTTTCTTGAGGGTTCGAATTGAGTGGTTTTTGTGTGAATAATTCAACCAGCGGTATCAATTAAAACGGTTAATGGTGGCGGTTTTAGGGGTTTCAATTAGGTGTTGGTTGTTCAAGATAAAATCGGAAGAAGAATTAGGAAAACAGTTTGGCCGATGGTTTAAGGTGGGCAAATGGATTGAAACAAGGTGTGTAGTGACGATTTAATGGGTGTTGGTGGTTATTTGGTGATGACTTCGAATGGGAACAGAAAAGAAGCAGAAAATAAAAACAAGCAACAACACTTCTTCTCAGATTTCTTCACTCAATTGTAATTAGTAATAGAAAGTTTAATGGATTGATTCTTAATGCTCTGTAATTATAGATTTTGAAAATTCACCCAATTTTTTGATTTATTGAACATCTTGAACACGAACAGGGAACAAATCAGGTAATGGCAAATTAAAGGAAATCTGATTGTCAAAAAATATACTAGGCCGATTTATTTAAAGGAGAGTAAAGGCCGACACATTCAATCAGGTACAGAAGATAAGAAGAAAAAAAAAATAAAAAGAGAAAAAGATATTTAACAGATTTTGGCTGGTTTCACAAATTCCAAACGTGACTCTGTAACAAATGGGAGATAAAAACGGAATTGGATTAGAATTAATATAGGATACAATTTCCTATTATTTTTTTATAGTTTATAAATATATTTATAATAATAATATTAATAATTATATAAATCATAATAATAATAATGATAGTAAAATATAATCTTAACAATACTGATAATAATTATTAATGATACTTTTAAATACAATATTATCAATGCCAATAATAATAATTTGTATTATCCTTAATTTGTACATTTTACATGTATTATAATATATATATATATATATATATATATATATATATATATATATATATATATATATATATATATATATATATATATATATATATATATATATATATATATATATATATATATACATCTTTAATTATGTATAGATTCATATATATTTATATATATATATATATATATATATATATATAGATATTTATTTTAATAGCAACTTTATTTATTTTTGTATACTACTTTACATATTTAAATTAAATAATTAATTTGCATTTTATTGTTCCAAAAGATTATATATACACCTATAGTTATGTTCATAATTATATATATTTTACAAGTTCATATATGCACAACAGTTCGTGAATCGTCAGGCTTGGTCAAAGGGTATCTGATTATCCGAATATAGTTTTCAAACTTTCCAGACTCAAAATTACAGATTTTGCTTATCGCGTCGGAAACATATAGAGTTTAAGGTTTAAATTTGGTCGGAAATTTCCGGGTCGTTACAGTACCCACCCGTTAAAGAAATTTCGTCCCCGAAATTTGGTAGAGGTTGTCATAAATAACAATAGAAATGTTTTCATGACGAATATGAGGTAATATAGAAGTTTTATCATTATTGGAAAATATAGATAAAACGATTCGATCATATGAAGCGCACGAGTGAAATTATCACGAAAGAGTGAATTGAGTAATTATGGAATTGTTTTAACTGATGACGTGATTTGAATTGATTTCCGGATTTTTAAGGAATTCAGGGAAAATCTGGCGTAATAAGATTTGGTTCTTCGACGATCAGGATCTTCTTTGATTTAATGTGGCAATCTGTTTCGATTTCTCTGTCATATATTTTCCTATAAATTCACTTCTTCGTTTTCCTTATTTTCCTCAACTCATATCTTCTACTCTTTCTCCTTAATTCCTATTTTAAGATATTTGTCAATATGCTTCATCCCATTCTGATCCTTGATATACTCTTAATTTTCACATCTGCCATTCTTCTTTTTCATCTACCACCAGAAGAATCTATTTACTTCTACTATACTCTTGTGTTTATAATGTTTCTAGTTCTCCCGTGTCTCTATATTGCTATCTGCATCAATATACACGGTTCGTAAATTCTAAGTGGTTGTTGGGTTTTATATCTTCCTTTACACTTCGATGCTCATGCTTCCGTCTTCTATAATCATTGTTATCCACAGTTAATATCTCCTCCCATTAGCTGTGATTTTTACACCAATTTCTATTGCGGGATTGTGTCCCTTCGTTTCTTCTTCCCGTCCTCGATTCAAGCGAGTAATGGTCCGAAATTCGTAAGTATGAAATTTGGAATGAACATAGCTAATGCTCTTTAGAAAGAAATGATAATAGTACGAGTTTCATTTGTCAAATTACCAGAATACCCCGGAAAAGATAGAACTATCAAGATGATATGTCCCTAATATGTTTGGGAATTCAATAGAATGTAAGAGCCGGGTAACATGGCACATGATGATGGTACTGTGAATCATCACATTCCATTAGAAACTCAACATGTATTACTGTAATATAATGAAGTTGATCAAGTTTCATTATATTATACTAATTCATGCATCAGTTCCCAACACTGCTTCAGAACATTCCTATTTTAAACTCGAAGGTTTCCGAATTTAGAAACTAACATAGTTTCTGCAGATGTTACAGAGTGATAAATGATTTCGGATAAGGATAGTTGTGAAAATATCTCCAGAAATATGGAGAAAATGTATAACGGAAGATATGAAGATATCTTACAATATCTAAGATAAGATGATGATGAAGAATATAATTTGGAAAGGTTTAGAATAAGGAGTAGGGTTCTTACTAACGGTTTCAGCAGGCACTGAATCGTTTGGATTCTTTGAAGTCAAACTTATTCTTTGTGATTTGTTCACAGCCTCTTTCATACTTTGCTCAATTCGTTTTCCAGTTCCCAACCTTCTCTTTTTCTGAGCTTTACCAACATACTGTACTTTATCGTCAAACTTTTGACTGTTAAAGTCGTTTACAGTTTTTGCTGCTTCATCAGCATTTCGAGAACTACTTCATAGTTCAAGACGTTTTTCAGAAACTTCACGTTCGGGGTATGAAGTTCTTAGAGATAGACGTTTTCGGTGAAACTGGGAGAATTTTTATGAGATTTTCAAGATACTAATTGCGGATTTCGCCAAAGGGATAACGAGTTGCTAGTACATCTGCTGATGATGTTGTGAAATGTAAAAGGTTCTCCGGTAACGACGGCGAAAGGACAAGGTACAAATATCGCGGTTATAGTAGGAGTAGTTTTACTGAGAAGTCGAAGTGGAGCTGTGACAAAATTAGCTTCTTGAAAAGGAATTGTAGGGTTGTTTTTGCTAATGGATGATAAGGAATATGACGCGGACAAGTTTTAACTATAACTTCAGTTTCAAAAATTTTCAGGTGCATCACTGTATGCATAAATCTTTCTTCCGTAAACGAGGTGCAGCGGGTTTAACTTTTCGATCGAGATATTTTCAAGAATCATGAAAAGTTGTGAATGCGAATTGTAATCGTCAAGATACGAATGAGGTTTAAGATAAAATCAAGTGGCAAGCTTGAAGAATTATTTAGTTTCATATGTTATAATCAATATTTTAATTTAATTCATTTTAATTGTCCAAAGTTAGCAGTCCAATAGTCCGATGGTTCAATGATTCATATATACTTTAATATATAATATTCGAATTAAATAATACGTATCGTGACCCGTGTACCGGTCTCGGTGTCGATCACAACTCAAAGTATATATATATTTTGGAATCAACTCCGACCCTGTATAGCCAACTCCCACCTTCACATATAGAGTGTCTACGGTTGTTCCGAAATATATATATAGATGGGTCGATATGATAAGTCGAAACCTTGCATACGTGTCCCGTTATTTAAAGTGCGTAAAAGTAAATAACAGAAATTAAATGACGATAAATAAAATTGCGAGAATGTAAATTGCGATAAATTAAATGTTAGCCGGGAACAGTTAGCTAGGAACAGTTAGCGTGGATTCCTAACAATATTTCAATTTAGTTAATTCGTCTGTTTCTAACAAATTTTATTTTGTCCAATGTTTTCTTCTTTATGCCACTTGTTGGATTCGGATAGGTAAAAATTCAAATATGAAATTTGAATAGAACTGATTGTTCTGTGATGAACGGATACGTGTATCGGTAGTTGTAAGTAAGATAATAAATGATCGTTGAATCAGATTCGAAGAATGTACAGTGTAACTTATTAATGTGAATTCTAAATATTCCTCGGGTACTACCCACCCGTTAAAATATTTTTATCATTAACAGTTTGTACAAAAGAATTTTTAATTACAATCTTTATGAAAATATACTTGCATATATATTTTCATCGGATGTAATCATGGATTTAATAAGTCAAAAACTCATCTGATTTACCGTTAATACTAGATTACATAATCTCTAAAACTTTAGAAATTACATATTCATCATGTCCAACGAGGAAAAATGAGGTAGAATGATACGTAAAGCGAAGATAGCCGATGTAGATCGATGTGTAGAACAAGTTCATAATCGAAGTACAGATGGTGATATTGAGAGTTACGGCGCGGTTATTGTTTAGAGATGATAAGGGTACTGTCGACGTCGATAAAGTGGTACTGATTATGCTGCTGATGCTGCTGCTGGTATTCGTAACCTTCGCACCAGGTTCTCCAAAGTCGTCACACGAGTGCGCAGTTCGTTAATTTCTTCTAATACTACGGAATGATTGACGGTTGAGATGAGCGGTTGAGTAAGATTCGAAATATAGGATAATATATAGTCGTAACGGGATACTCTAGAAGTGAGAGTGTAAATGGTTTCTCGAACAGGTTCACCGGTAAGCGGTTCAGGTTCATCGCCAAAAGGACAATTTGGGGAATGGAAAGAATTCTTGATGTGAAATGATTTTCAGGTATCGGATGATACTTTAACTATATAGAATATCTATATATATGGTTCTAAAGATTTCGTAAACTACGGAGGAATTTGCGGTATATATACAGGCAAATCTACAGATACGCCAAGATAGGAATTATCAGATACGCTAAGATATGAATTTCGTCTATACACTATCGATGCACTAAATGCAGTAGAACGTGTCTAAACTTATGAATGATAAGCAGACAATTTCCTAAAGATAACAAGCAATTGATTTCCGACTAGAAATGATAAGCAAAACTTTTTGACATGTAGACACGGTCAAAGTCCAGACTCACTCATGTATCCTAACAACTACTAGTTAGACACACTAATGCAAGGCCTGGTTCGCTAAGACCAACGCTCTGATACCATCTGTGAAGACCCGTCCTTATCCCCCTGGACGAAATCATCAACGTCTGGTTCCAATGCGATGATCGACTCCAAATAATGTCCTTAGTATGAGCAAATGCACAGCGGAAGACTTAATTCGTACCTGAGAATAACATGCTTTAAAATGTCAACATAAAGTTGGTGAGATGTATAGGTTTGATGCTAGCAGCGTTATAACTATGGACCACAAGATTTCATATTTATAAACATAATACACTCGCAAGTGTATGAAAAACATTCCAAGCAATGAGCACCCGGTAACTAGCCTTAACAAGAGTGTGTACCCCTGAGTTATAATAATATGTGCACCGAATCAAGTGCGTTCCGTTAACCTCGAAGTACTAAACACCCGTTCTTCTAGTTTACTAGAACAACATCTGGGTGGGGGTGTAAAACCCGATAGATCTATCTTTAGGATTCGCGCCTACCAGTTCATAAACCAATAGTTAAAGTTATCAAGCTAGGGGATTTTTGATTCAAACCCATGTAGAACGTAATTTTAGTCACTTGTGTCCATAACGTAAATCATTTATAAAAAAACATCGCATGTATTCTCAGCCCAAAAATATTTAAAGTTTAAAAAGGGACTATATACTCACCATACTGTATTTTGTAGTAAAAATACATATAACATCATTGAACACGTATAAGGTTGGCCTCGGATTCACGAACCCTTTTAAACTCCTTTTAAAAAAGAAAAACCCATGACGGGACTCGAACCCACGACCTCTTGCTTAATCGAAAACTCCTTTAACCGTTCCTCCATTTTACTTTTCAGTATACGTTTTTATTTTATTTAATCAAGTATGTTTTTCGTTTAGTAGTCCAGCTCTCTAGGTCCAACAAATTAGTCCATTAAAACTCAAAAGATCACTAAGCCCAATAATATAAATAGGTCCTCGGCCCGTCTGAAGTAAAATAGATATCGGCCCAACAGCAATTCGGTTTTCATGGCCCAACTACTAAAGCTTAATCCATTTTTTTTTTTTTGGATCTGCTACCCCTATAAAATACTCCGTAATACCTCTTCTGTAGAAATAAATAATAAACTTCGGTATTATTTTTTTTTTCTTCCTCTTCTTTTCAACCGACTGAAACAGGAACAATCACCATAGCTTTGTTAGGTGATTTTGACAGAAAAGAAATTATAACAGCAGCAACAGGGGTGCATCAATTTATCTATCATCATCGATCCAGTTATCTTCAATCGATCCTGATGTTGTTTCATCAGGTATGTAATCGATTTATAAAGGTTCCTTTAATTTCTGAAATTCCACTATGATTTATGTATAATTGTTTAATAGAACCATAGTAGAAATAGCGAAATGCAGGGTTTTTCTTGAGGGTTCGAATTGAGTGGTTTTTGTGTGAATAATTCAACCAGCGGTATCAATTAAAACGGTTAATGGTGGCGGTTTTAGGGGTTTCAATTAGGTGTTGGTTGTTCAAGATAAAATCGGAAGAAGAATTAGGAAAACAGTTTGGCCGATGGTTTAAGGTGGGCAAATGGATTGAAACAAGGTGTGTAGTGACGATTTAATGGGTGTTGGTGGTTATTTGGTTATGACTTCGAATGGGAACAGAAAAGAAGCAGAAAATAAAAACAAGCAACAACACTTCTTCTCAGATTTCTTCACTCAATTGTAATTAGTAATAGAAAGTTTAATGGATTGATTCTTAATGCTCTGTAATTATAGATTTTGAAAATTCACCCAATTTTTTGATTTATTGAACATCTTGAACACGAACAGGGAACAAATCAGGTAATGGCAAATTAAAGGAAATCTGATTGTCAAAAAATATACTAGGCCGATTTATTTAAAGGAGAGTAAAGGCCGACACATTCAATCAGGTACAGAAGATAAGAAGAAAAAAAAAATAAAAAGAGAAAAAGATATTTAACAGATTTTGGCTGGTTTCACAAATTCCAAACGTGACTCTGTAACAAATGGGAGATAAAAATGGAATTGGATTAGAATTAATATAGGATACAATTTCCTATTATTTTTTTATAGTTTATAAATATATTTATAATAATAATATTAATAATTATATAAATCATAATAATAATAATGATAGTAAAATATAATCTTAACAATACTGATAATAATTATTAATGATACTTTTAAATACAATATTATCAATGCCAATAATAATAATTTGTATTATCCTTAATTTGTACATTTTACATGTATTATAATATATATATATATATATATATATATATATATATATATATATATATATATATATATATATCTTTAATTATGTATAGATTCATATATATTTATATATATATATATATATAGATATTTATTTTAATAGCAACTTTATTTATTTTTGTATACTACTTTACATATTTAAATTAAATAATTAATTTGCATTTTATTGTTCCAAAAGATTATATATACACCTATAGTTATGTTCATAATTATATATATTTTACAAGTTCATATATGCACAACAGTTCGTGAATCGTCAGGCTTGGTCAAAGGGTATCTGATTATCCGAATATAGTTTTCAAACTTTCCAGACTCAAAATTACAGATTTTGCTTATCGCGTCGGAAACATATAGAGTTTAAGGTTTAAATTTGGTCGGAAATTTCCGGGTCGTTACATATAGTAATACTAGTAAGTAATAATAATAACATAACAATAATAATAGCAATAATAATAATGTTAATAATAACATAATAATAATAATAATAATAATAATAATAATAATAATAATAATAATAATAATAATAATAATAATAATAACATAACATATATCATTATTTATATATACATTTCCATTTACAATTAAAGGTTCATGAATCATCGAAATGGTCAAAGGTCAAATGAATCCATATAAACAATTCAAAAATTTGGAGACTCAACATTACAGACTTTACTTATCTTGTCGAAATCATACAAAGATTAAGTTTAAATTTGTTCAGAAATTTCCGGGTCATCACAGTACCTACCCGTTAAAGAAATTTCGTCCCGAAATTTGAATGTGGTTGTCATGGCTAACAATAAAAATGTTTTCATGACGAATATGAGTTAATAAATAGAGTCTTATCATTATTGATAAATATAGATTAAACTATTCGATTATGTGGAGCGTTCGAGTGAAGCTGTCACAAAAGATTGAGATAGAGATTTAACTTTTGATGTAGTCACGGTGGATTTCCAGAATTCAAGGAATTTAAAGAAAATCTTTGAAATATATAAAATCTGATTCTTCAGAATTTAAGGAAATTAAGATCTCTTTAATTAAATGCGATAATCTGTTTTGACTTCAACGTCTGATTCTCTCACTATAAATGAACCTCTTCTGTTCCATTATTTCCCACAACTGTCAACTCTTATACTTTAGTTCATATTTCCAAAATATTTGCCAAATTATCAGCAGTAACTGGAAAAGATAGAATTATCAAGAAAATATGTTCTTGATTTTGTTTAGAGATTTAGTAGAATGTAAGAGTCGTGTAACATGGCACATGATGATGTTATGATCTGTGAATCATCATGTTTCATTAGAAACTCAGCATGACTTAGTGTAATATAATCACGTTGATCAAGTGTCATTATATTATACTAACTCATGCATCAATTTCCAACACTACTTCAAAATCATTCATAATTCAAACTCAAATTTTAAGGAAATTTAGAAACTAAAGTAGTTTCCTTTATGATGTAATATAGATAGCACGAAGAGATAAATAATTTCGGACGAGAATATTTATGAAAATATCTTCAGAAATATTGAAGATATTTATGATGATATTTTGGAATTTCTAAGTTCGATGGTTGATGAAGAAAGATTTTCCGCAAGATTTTAACATGAGTACGGAGCAAGATATTCGTTGAAGGTTTCATCGGATCCAGAATTACCTGGATTCTTTGAATATATGGTATGGTCCTTGTATTTGGCCTTGGTCTCCTTTATGGTTTGCTTAATCTGTTTTTCAGTACCAAATTTTCTATCGAACGTTCCTAACACTCATTTCTTTATCATCAAACTTTTGGCCGTTTAGACCATCTACAATTTTTATGTTTCCTCTGCATTTAATGCTACGATATTTGAATCTTCGGTTATTAATCCGAGGTGGTTTCAGGAGAATTGTATTTTTAGATGATTAAATGTTGATGGTAATATGGTGGAATACAAAGGTTCCCCGGTAACAATAAAAGAGCACGCATATATATCAAGGTTAATATAAGGTTGTTTCGAACAAAAAGTCGAAGTTGGTTTGTTGGAGCTGTGACAAAATTGGCTAATTTGGAAAAGAATTTGCAATGTTATTTTCGGTAATAACAACGCCAAAGGAACGAGCACAGATACGTGTTAAACGTTTACTCAGGTTCCGAGAGTTTTTCAGGTGCATAACTATATGTATAAATCTATTCTTCCATAGATGAAGTGCGGTTGGTTCCTCTCCTCGATTGAGGTGTTTTCTAGAATCATGAAAGGTTTGAACGCAGATTGTAATCGTCAAGATACAATGAGGTTTAGGATGAAATCAAGTGGCAAACTTGAAGAATTGTTTAGTTTCATATGTTATAATCAATATTTTAATTCATTTTAATTGTCCAATGTTGGTAGTCCTCAGTTGATAGTCCACAGTTAGCAATTCAATAATTCATATATAGTTTATAATATTCGAATTAATTAATATGTATCGTGACCCATGTACATGTCTCAGACTCGATCACAACTCAAAGTATATATATTATTATAGAATCAACCTCAACCCTGTATAGCTAACTCCAGCATTACTGCATATAGAGTGTCTATGGTTATTCCAAATAATATATATAGATGCGTCGATATGATATGTCAAAACCTTGTATACGTGTCCCGATATTTAAGGTGCGTAAAATAAATAACAGAAATTAAATGACGATAAATAAAATTGCGAGAATTAAAATTGCGATAAATAAATTACGATAATTAAATTGCGATAAATAAATTGTGATAAATAAAATGTAATAAGGAATTAACAGTTAGCTAGGAACAGTTAGCTAGGATTTTGTTAGCGTGGATTCTTAACAAAATTTTCTCATGGTTAATTTGTTTGTTTCTAACAAATTTTATTTTTGTCCAATGTTTTCTTCATTATGCCACTTGTTGGATTCTGATAGATCAAAATCCAAATATGAAATTGAATGAAAAGGGTTATTCTGCGATGAACGGATACGTATATCGGTGGTTGTAAATAGGATAGTAAATGACTGTTGAATTAGATTTGAAAGAATGTACAGTGTACTATTAATGTGAAATCTAAATATTCCTCGGGTTTTACCTACCCGTTAAAATATTTTCACCATTAACAGTTTGTACGAAAGAATTTTTAATTACAATATTAATGAAAATATATATACATATATATTCTCTTCAGATATAATCATGGATTTAATGAGTCAATATGATATTAAACTCATTTGTTTTACCGTTAGAACAAGAATATATAATCTCTAAAACATTAGAGATTACATAATCGCCATGTCGAACGAAGATAAATGATGTAGAACAATTCGCAGATTGGTGATTATGCTCGAGGTACATAATGAGATGTTGAGGTGTGTGATGTTGAACTTGGGTTGTTGGTGGTACTGGTATTGATGTTGCTGGTACTGTTGGTGCCGGTGATGTTGCTGAAGCTAGTACGTTTTGCACCATATTTTCCAAATTGATTACTCGAGCGCGAAGTTCGTTGACTTCTTCTATTATTTCGGGATGATTGTCGGTCGAAACGAGCGAATGAATAAGGTTTAGAATTTTAGATAGAATATAATCGTGATGAGATACTCGGGAAATGAGAGAGAAAATGGTATTACAAACAGGTTCGCCGGTAAGTGCTTCAGGTTCTTTGCCAAGAGGTGAATTCGGTTGATGGAAAGGATCGCCTCCTTCACGTCTCCATTGATTAAGTCGACTACGAACCCATCAGATGAATTGGGGATGGCTGATTGGTTAATTCATTTTGGTGACGCTGCTTTCGGAGCTTAGGTGAACATCCATGTCGGAATAGCTGTCGGGTTCTGAAGAATCTTGAACTAGTGACGAGTTCCATTTCGTACGAATGAGTAAAGGATTTTTCGATATAAAATGATTTTCGGCTATCGGGTGGTATTCTAATTATATAGAATATCTATATGTATAGAACAAAAGATTTCGTAGATTACGGAGGAATTCACGGAATATACTAGGCAAGTTTACAGTAACAGATACGCTAAGACATGAATTAGCAGATACGCTAAGATATGAATTTTGTCTATACACTATTCATGCAGTCAATGCAGTAAAACGTGTCTAGACTAAGAATGATAAGCAGGTAATTTCCTAAGAATGATAAGCAGGTAATTTTCGACACGAAATGATAAGCAAAACTTTTGACATGCAGACACGGTCGAAGTCCAGACTCACTAATGCATCTAAACAACTATCAGTTAGACACACTAATGCAAGACCTGGTTCGCTAAGACCACCGTTATGATACCTACTAAAATTCCCCGTTCATATACAATATAAACGATTCACAATAGTTGATTACATTGCGAGGTAATTGACCTCTATATGATACATTTTACAAACATTGCATTCGTTTTTAAAAGACAAACTTTCTTTACATCGAAAGTTGACGACAAGCATACTATTTCATAATACCTCCAACTATAATTGACTTAATAATAATCTTGATGAACTCGACGACTCGAATGCAACGTCTTTTGAAATATGTCATGAATGACTCCAAGTAATATCTCTAATATGAGCAAATGCACAGTGGAAGATTTCTTTCATACCTGAGAATAAACATGTTTTCAAGTGTCAACCAAAAGGTTGGTGAGTTCATAGGTTTATCATAAAACAATAAAATTCATCATTTTGATAGACCACAAGATTTAAATCCTGCATGGTACAAATGGGCCCGAATCCTATACCCACCTGTAATGTACATGCGATATCTTTTAAATACAGTACACATTTCTCGTGTACGAAATCATCTTTTATAAATCTTAGTAACCGTACACATATCTCGTGCACAAAAGTAACATACACATAACCTGTGTATAAAATCATTCTCTCGATACATAACATTCACTTTTCATTGCTTTCATAGCTTGGCTTGGTAACCGACCTTAACATATAATGCGCATAATAATATCCCCAAAACAGAACATCTTATCTGTATAATAATCATATAAACTTCGAAGTACTAAACACCACGCCCACTAGCCCTTCCGTCTAGTGAACATTCTGGGTGGGGTGTTAAACCCGGTAGCTACCTTTAGGATTCACGTCAATTAGGCGTGCACTAATTCTCAAAATTAGTGATGTTCCCTAATTCTTAGGTTACCAATCAATAATAATCAGGGAAAAAATATTCATATCAATTGTGGCAATTATCACGTCCACATAATTCAATGGTGGCAATTATCACGTCCACATAATTCATTCAAGGAATGTTTTGCTTGTGTCTATCTCATCAAACATTTATAAAAGCATTTCATATATTCGCGGTTCAAAATGTATTTCAAAAGCATTTAATAAAGCAGTTGTAAAAGTAGCGCATGTATTCTCAGTCCCAAAAATGTAAAGAGTAAAAGGGAATCAAATGAACTCACCTTACAATATTTTGTAGCAAAAATATTCATACGACGGAACTGAACAATGCAAGGTTGGCCTCGAATTCACGAACCTATATCATTTGTATATTTATTAATATACGTAATTGTAATCGGTCAAATTTATATATACATAACTTTATTAGTTATATTATTTTTATATTGAATGTATATGTTTATGTGTCATTTATTCATTTTGTTATATAAAAAAAATTAATTTTCGTTATGTTATATGTATTAAATATATTTTTTAATATATATATATCCTTTGTATGTTAATAATAGTAGTTTTAATAATACCAAAATAATATTAATAGTGGTAAAAATGATAATAATTATAATATTAATAATAGTAATAATAATATTAATATAATTATGGAAATGATGAAAATCATAACTTTGGTATTAATTATAATAAAGTTTTAATAATAAAAGACGTGTTATACATACTTATACAATCCATAAATCTATTTAGATTTCTTACGTATTCATAATATTATTTATTGTCATTACCAACGATTTCATCTCTATTTATATCATACTTATCGTACTCATGTTTAAAATATCATCCATAATCTTTAATGTCAATAATAACACTAATAATAATAATGATATTAATAATTATAATATTTTATTTTAACTCCTTATTCAATTACAAGTATAATCATCTTTATAATCATGTTTGTATTTATAATCTATATATGTATATAACTTTAACTAATAACTATTTTGATAATAATGCTAATAATAAGGTTAACGGTAATAATCAAAATATCAATTTTAATCATAGTCATATATTATCTTATAGTTATAATTTTTATCATTATTCTTTAAATCATAATACTAATAATATTAATAAATGTTAACAATTAGTAATATAGTAATACTAGTAAGTAATAATAATAACATAACAATAATAATAGCAATAATAATAATGTTAATAATAACATAACAATAATAATAATAATAATAATAATAATAATAATAATAATAATAATAATAATAATAATATTTATAATAATAATAATAATAATAATAATAGAAAATGGAAAACTACCTCAAAAATAATCGGATGAAAGAAAAATGTCACCAGCTGGGTTTGAACCCGTAACCCCATGCTCACACTTAAACACGCCTAACCAGTTTGCTGTCTTTGCATTTCTGTTTTAATACCCAGCTTAATTTTATTTAACAATTATTACTGTATCCTCTTCTTCTTTAATTTTCCTTCGACCAAAATTTTTACAGGATCATAATATAAATACCATATTTTGTTTTAAGTTTTAAAACTTAATTAATAATAACCTGGAATTACGAATTTATATTAATAGAAAAAAAATTAAATATGTAAATATAATAGCTGGAACAGGTTTGAAGAAGAAAAAAAAAATAATAAATCCCAAATACAAATTCGATCCTTTTGAATGTTATAGCCTATACATATAACACGAAAAAGTTTTCAAATCGATAATGGAAACTATCTGGAATATCAATTAAACCTAAATCAAAATAAAAAATTCGAATTTAATCGAAGAACGTTCGTTGACTTGTTGAAACGTAAACTTTGACCTCAAAAATTCGATTTCAATTCTAAAAATTGAAATCTAAAACTTTCTGTAACAACCCAAACCAAACCATGAACAACCCACGTAAAAATAACAAATAATTTTTTTTTGCTGGAACAGCATATGGCGCGGCGCCCCAGAAGGCCGCGCGGCGCGCCATTCTGGTCTGTCCAAAAAGTCTTGAAATGCTAAAAAGATTGGCCACTTCCCGACCTAATTAGGCAAAACGATTTTAACAACATATTCAAATATGTAAAACTAACACATTCCATTAATAAAAATGAGTTTTACGAAGCGGGGCCCACATCGCCCGTTTTACGAGTTTAATTCAAAATATGAGTTTCGACCATCAAAAGTTTAAGTACCAAACTACACTACGAGCATGGTGTTTGGGATTAAACTACCCAAGTCTCGGTCAATACTCCAAAAGCTAAATAGCCCAAAAGCATTCTCTAGCAACGACGGGATCTCTAATCCAAGATGATGCTCTTACCCTTGTCCACAACCGAACCTATAAAAAGGTAAACAACGAGAGGGTAAGCAAAGCATAGTGAATGCAATAATTATACACATACATATATAACTTACTTACTTGTAAACACTTACACCAAATCCGCATACATACTAGCTACATATTTAGCATACCCTTCACATGTATAACGCTAAGAACCACTAACACAAAGCTAGTATAACAAAAGTATATAACACAACAATACACTATGCTACAACGCAAATATAACGATGGTGTTCACAACATCCATAGTACTCAAGATCTCAAGGCTAGCCCAATGAATGGTATCGTCAACATCGAACTTTAATCCCATTCGCCTACATTAATGTGGTATCGTCAACACCGAACTTTAAACCCACATATGAGGTATCGTCAACAACGAACTTTAAACCCTCATCAACGTCACTACAATAATCGTATGGCATCGTCAACATCGAACTTTAATTCCATACGTGAGGTATCGTCAACAACGAACTTTAAACCCTCATCAACAACACAATATACTCTAGGGTATGGTACCGTCAACATCGGATTTCAACCCATACCCCACAAGTAAATAAACTATATACATACATATATAATTATTCCACTCACCTCAACGCCTTGGTGAGAGATAACCGAGCTTTCAACTTCAATGTAACGCACCTATTACATAATACATAATATCAATCACAAAGCCAAGTTGGTTAACCCACTAAAACTCTGTTCTAGGGTTATCTTGACCCATGGTGCAATTTTGACCCATTTGCAACCCTAACCCTAATATTTGGGTTAACATCCCCAAAACCCTAATCATTAGCCAAGTTAAGTCCTAAGACGCTTTCCAATACAAGGTTTATGCATCAAATACATACATTAACCCACTTAGGACCATTTTGACCCATTTGACCATTTAAAGTCAATACTCCCATTTCGGGTCATCCACTAACCCACTTAACACCCCTTTACATATATTTAAGTGTGCTAGTGATTTAACTAACTAATTTAAGCTCATAAACATAATTTGATACTTTGAAAACCCTAATTAGTCATCTTTGGGTCTACATGACCCAAATTCACCCAAAACCCCCAAATTACTAGCAAAATGGGTTTTAATGTTCATCACTTACACAAACCCTAACTCTTATACAACTAAAATAAGGAAGTTAGGTTTAGGGCTTACCACAACTATCAAAACATAGCAAAAGAGGAGATGAACAACTTTAATACCCGAGCTCTAACCCGAAATGAGCTTCTTCTTCCTTAAATGGAGCTTTCTCACTCTTGAATCACTCTCTCTTACTAGAATTAATGGATGATGATAAAGTAGATGGAAATGGAGTAAAGGAGACTCCAACAACTGATTTGGGGCCTTAAAGTCGGACCCCAAAGTGATTTTACCAAATTGCCCCCAAAATATCTAATTTGAAAAGAAGGAAGAATCTGTCAGCCCGTAATGGCGCGGCACGCCATAAGGCCGCGCGGCGCGCCAAATGCCCAGTTCAGCTTCTTTTGCATTTTAATCATGTACAACAAAACTTCCACTACAAGAATCTTAAACACACGTATGTACAAGGAAAAATACACGGGTCTTACAACTCTCCCCCACTTATTCGGATTGCGTCCTCGCGATCCAAGCCGCATGACAAGAAGGAAGATAAACCAACACAAACTCTTCGGGCTCCCAGGTAAACTCGGAACCCTTACTCCATCGCCATTGAACTTTAAAGGTCCTAACCTCTTTATGCCTCAACCTTTTGACCTTCTCATCGAGTATAGCAATCGGCTCCTCAATATACTCTAACTTATTGTTTAGCTCAATCTCGTCTAATGGCACCCAAGATGAATCATCCGCAAGACAGTTACGGAGATGGGAAACATGAAATGTATTATGAATCCCCGCAAGCTCTTTGGGTAATTCCAAACGATACGCGACCTCACCAGCACGAGCTAAAACCTTAAATGGCCCAATAAACCGAGGAGCTAACTTTCCCCGTTTTCGAAATCGAATAATACCTTTCCATGGCGAAACCTTAAGCTTCACCATGTCACCTTCTTGAAATTCGATCGTTCGTCTACGTTTGTCGGCATACGATATTTGCCTATCTTGAGCCTTTTTCAAATGCTCTCGAATCACATCAATTTTGCTATTCGTCTCCAATACCAAATCGGTACTCCCGATCTCTCTTTGACCCACTTCACCCCAACAAATTGGAGTTCGACACCTTCGCCCATAAAGAATCTCATAAGGTGGCATCTCGATACTAGTATGATAACTATTATTGTACGAGAATTCCACCAAAGGTAAGTGTTCGTCCCAACTACCACCAAAATCAATAATACACGCCCGTAACATATCCTCCAAAGTTTTATTCGTACGTTCAGTTTGACCGTCCGTTTGAGGATGATACGCCGTGCTCAATTTCAATTGCGTACCCATATCTTCATGAAACTTTTCCCAAAACCGAGATGTAAAACGGGTATCTCGATCCGAAATAATAGATATAGGAACACCGTGTCGAGAGATGACTTCCTTGATAAACAACTTAGCCAAAGTCTCCGATGATATCGCTTCTTTAATGGGAAGAAACAAAGCACTCTTCGTCAATCGATCAACTATCACCCAAATCGAATCAAATTGGGTTCTCACCGTTTTAGGTAACTTTGTGATGAAATCCATGGTAATGTGCTCCCATTTCCATTTCGGGATTTCTAACGGTTGTAACTTACCATACGGCTTTTGGTGCTCGGCCTTAACTTGCAAACAGGTGGCGCATTGCTCAACATACTTCACAATATCACGTTTCATGCCCGGCCACCAATAATCCTTCCTCAAGTCAAGATACATCTTCGTCGCACCCGGATGAATGGAATACTTTGACTTATGTGCTTCATCAAGTAGCACTTGTCGATAATCACCCATCTTAGGCACCCACACCCTTCCTTGAAAAGACAACAAACCACGCGAGCCCATAGTGATGAATTCCGATTACCCCACAATTCGCTCCGCATGCTTGTTGTGAACGTAATCCTCTATTTGAATCACACCAAGTTTTTCAAGAAAATCGTTAGTAATAATCATATGTAACAATCCCAATCGTAACGCCGGGTGATGACTATTTCGACTTAACGCATCCGCGACCACATTCGCCTTGCTCGGATGATAAAGTATTTCACAATCATAATCTTTCACCACATCCATCCACCTACGTTGACGATAATTCAAATCTCGTTGATTAAAGAGGTGTTTCAAACTCTTATGATCCGAATAAATCGTACTCTTGACACCATACAAGTAATGGCGCCAAATTTTCAACGCATGCACAACCGCCGCCAACTCAAGATCATGAGTCAGATATCTCATCTCGTGTTCCTTTAATTGTCGTGAGGCATAAGCGATGACTTTACCTCTTTGCATTAGAACACACCCGAGCCCATTTAACGATGCATCACAATAAACCATCATGTCTTCCACTCCTTCCGACAACACTAACACTGGAGCTTGACACAACTTCTCTTTTAACAATTAAAAAGTAATTTCTTGCTCGTTCTCCCAATTAAACCTCGCGTTCTTCCTTTTCAACTTCGTCAATGAAGAAGCGATCTTAGAAAAGTCTTCGATAAACCGACGATAATAACTGGCCAATCCGAGAAAACTTCGGACCTCCGTAGGCGTAGTCAGTTGTCTCCAACTCTTCACCGTCTCTAACTTCCCCGGATCTACTTGAATGCCGTCTTTGTTCACAATGTGGCCAAGGAATTGAACCTCCCTTAGCCAAAATTCGCATTTGGAGAACTTAGCATACAACTTCTCCTTTCGTAAAGTCTTCAATACTTCACACAAATGACGTTCATGTTCGTTCATACTTTTCGAGTAGACTAGTATGTCGTCAATGAACACAATTACCGACTTGTCCAACATAGGTCGGCACACTCGGTTCATAAGATCCATGAATGCCGCCGGTGCATTCGTAAGACCAAAAGGCATAACAACGAATTCAAAATGCCCATAACGTGTTCGAAAAGCCGTTTTCTCGATATCTTCCTCACGGACCCGCATTTGGTGATAGCCGGACCGTAGGTCAATCTTTGAGAAATATGTCGCACCTTGGAGTTGATTAAACAAATCGTCAATCTGAGGCAATGGATAACGATTCTTGATCGTCACCTTATTCAACTCCCGATAATCGATGCACATCCGCATACTTCCATCTTTCTTTTTCACGAATAAAACCGGAGCGCCCCATGGCAAAGCACTCGGTCGAATAAAACCCTTCTCAAGTAACTCTTGGGTTTGATTTAACAACTCTTGCATTTCCGTCGGCGCTAAACGATAAGGAGTTTTAGCAATGGGAATAGCTCCCGGAACCAACTCAATGCGAAATTCAACTTGTCTTTCCACCTGAACACCCGGTAACTCATCCGAAAAAATGTATTCGAATTCACTAACAACCGGAATTTCACGAATGGGTGGTGGCTCTTTACGAGTATCAATAACATGGGCAAGAAAAGTCATGCCACCACTAACAAGGAAACGACGTGCCCGTGCAAAAGTGCATATCGGCACAAGTCTTCTACGCTTATCACCGTGAATAATTAACTCTCCCCCACTTGGGGTCTTCACACGAATAAATTTTAACGATCGAGCCAATACATACCCACAACAATATCAAAGTCGCCCAAAGTCATCGGAATGAGATCTATCTTAAAGTTTTCGGCACCAAACACAACATCACAATTTTTGCACACATCGACCACTAGCACCGTCTTGCCGTCCGCTATTTCGACTTCTATCAGACGACTTAACTTAGCTAACGGTTTATTAAGTTTTGGCACAAATTTAGGAGACACAAACGACAAATTTGCACCGTTATCAAAAAGAATCCTTGCCGGATTAGAATTAACCATGAAAGTACCTGAGACAACTTCGTTCGATTGTTTGGCTTCATCATTGGTCATCAAATAGTTACGACCCCTAGCCGTACCCTCCGCTTTATCTAGACGCTTAACATTATCGTTTCACAAATCGGGACACTCCGACTTTCGGTGTCCTTCTTTGTTGCAATTAAAACAAGTGAGCTTGTTTGTTGAAATTGGCTTCGGACAATCTCGAACCATATGTCCACGTACCCCACAATTGTAGCAAGTAGGGACAAAGTTCCCAAAACCACCGGTAGCACCTTCGTCACACTATTGACACTTTCGGAACCCTTCTTGTTCTTGTTCTTCTTGTTTGAAAAGTTAGAATGACTAGAACCTTCAAACATTCTTTTGGAAAACGTGAAATCGCTCTTTCTTGGAACCTCCGGCTCAAAACCCCGAGCCAATTCGAATAACTCATCAAAAGACTTAGCCATACCCCGGCTAATCTTACCCTTGAACTCATCATTCAAAGTACGGTAAAAATCCTTCATTAGCTTGTGATCATCACCCACATATTCCGGGCAAAAACTAGTCTTTGCCAAGAAGGTAGACTTGAGAGTGACCAAGTCCATTGCCCCTTGTTGCAAATTGTGCAATTCGTCACGGATTCTATCAAGATCGAAAGAAGTTCGGTATTCTTGGAAAAATTCCTTCTTAAACTCCTCCCATGTCAAGCTCGTGCATTGCTCTTCACCATATAAATTGATCTTATCGTCCCACCACAACTTGCCCTCCTCGCGCAACATGCTAGACCCATACCTTGTCTTTTTCTCGAGAGGACACTCCGCGGTGCGGAAATCCCCCTCGATATCGGAAATCCAACACATGCTTTTCAACGGATCTCGCACCCCATTAAACATCAGAGGTTGAGTATCCTTGAAATTTTTGTAGTGGAAGTCCCGCCTTCCACCCCCACCATTACCTTCACCCCCTTCGCCTCGAGGATAAATGTTTCTAGCCTCTAAAGCCCCCTCTATTGCGGCTTTCATTCGATCATTGATCATTTCGGTCACTTGTCCATCGACCGACTCTTGGAAGACCTTTCGAACGTCGTCAAGAAAATCCCTCTTTAGCCTTTTAAAGATGGCCTCAACCTTGGCTGTGAGTTCAACGTCCTCACTCGTACCTCCGTCATTGGTGTCGTGTCCATTTCTCATCTTCATTCTATAAAACGAAGTAAAATAAGCAACAAAACGAAAGGACTTAACCCATAAGTATATACATATACACCACACTACCCCGTCTTGCTCAACAATCGTCGTACATCGCTTGTTTGACATGATTTGAACCCATAACAATGGTAGCTAATCATTGTTACGCGAGCACATCGCATTAACTTACTAGTACCACGTCTATCTCGCTTGATGATTTCAAATACCACACAAAACAATAGTGCATGATTAGTTCACATAAACCTATGCACTAACCAAGACCCGATCCGACCCAAAGTCCTACAAGTCCCGCATAACGCGCATACACAAAAGTCTAAGTCTAGGCGCCTATCTCAAGTCACCTAAATCTCTTAGACCGTTGCTCTGATACCACTTGTAACAACCCAAACCAAACCACGAACAACCCGCGTAAAAATAACAAATACTTTTTTTTTGCTGGAACAGCATATGGCGCGGTGCGCCATTCTGGTCTGTCCAAAAAGTCTTGAAATGCTAAAAAGATTGGCCACTTCCCGACCTAATTAGGCAAAACGCTTTTAACAACATATTCAAATATGTAAAACTAACACATTCCATTAATAAAAATGAGTTTTACGAAGCGGGGCCCACATCAGCCGTTTTACGAGTTTAATTCAAAATATGAGTTTCGACCATCAAAAGTTTAAGTACCAAACTACACTACGAGCATGGTGTTTGGGATTAAACTACCTAAGTCTCGGTCAATACTCCAAAAGCTAAATAGCCCAAAAGCATTCTCTAGCAACGACGGGATCTGTAATCCAAGATGATGCCCTTACCCTTATCCACAACCGAACCTATAAAAAGGTAAACAACGAGAGGGTAAGCAAAGCTTAGTGAATGCAATAATTATACACATACATATATAACTTACTTACTTGCAAACACTTACACCAAATCTGCATACATACTAGCTACATATTTCGCATACCCTTCACATGTATAACGCTAAGAACCACTAACACAAAGCTAGTATAACAAAAGCATATAACACAACAATACACTATGCTACAACGCAAATATAACGATGGTGTTCACAACATCCATAGTACTCAAGATCTCAAGGCTAGCCCAATGAATGGTATCGTCAACATCGAACTTAAATCCCATTCGCCTACATTAATGTGGTATCCTCAACACCGAACTTTAAACCCACATATGAGGTATCATCAACAACGAACTTTAAACCCTCATCAACGTCACTACAATAATCGTATGGCATCGTCAACATCGAACTTTAATTCCATACGTGATGTATCGTCAACAACGAACTTTAAACCCTCATCAACAACACAATATACTCTAGGGTATGGTACCGTCAACATCGGACTTCCACCCATACCCCACAAGTAAATAAACTATATACATACATATATAATTATTCCACTCACCTCAATGCCTTGGTGAGAGATAACCGAGCTTTCAACTTCAATGTAACGCACCTATTACATAATACATAATATCAATCACAAAGCCAAGTTGGTTAACCCACTAAAACTCAGTTCTAGGGTTATCTTGACCCATGGTGCAATTTTGACCCATTTACAACCCTAACCCTAATATTTGGGTTAACATCCCCAAAACCCTAATCATTATCCAAGTTAAGTCCTAAGACGCTTTCCAATACAAGTTTTATGCATCAAACACATACATTAATCCACTTAGGACCATTTTGACCCATTTGACCATTTAAAGTCAATACTCCCATTTCGGGTCATCCACTAACCCACTTAACACCCCCTTTACATATATTTAAGTGTGCTAGTGATTTAACTAACTAATTTAAGCTCATAAACATAATTTGATACTTTGAAAACCCTAATTAGTCATCTTTGGGTCTACATGACCCAAATTCACCCAAAACCCCCAAATTACTAGCAAATGGGTTTTAATGTTCATCACTTACACAAACCCTAACTCTTATACAATTAAAATAAGGAAGTTAGGTTTAGGGCTTACCACAACTATCAAAACGTAGCAAAAGAGGAGATGAACAACTTTAATACCCGAGCTCTAACCCGAAATGAGCTTCTTCTTCCTTAAATGGAGCTTTCTTACTCTTGAATCACTCTCTCTCACTAGAATTAATGGATGATGATAAAGTAGATGGAAATGGAGTAAAGGAGACTCCAACAACTGATTTGGGGCCTTAAAGTCGGACCCCAAAGTGATTTTACCATATTGCCCCCAAAATATCTAATTTGAAAAGAAGGAAGAATCTGTCAGCCCGTAATGGCGCGACGCGCCATAAGGCCGCGCGGTGCGCCAAATGCCCAGTTCAGCTTCTTTTGCATTTTAATCATGTACAACAAAACTTCCACTACAAGAATCTTAAACACACGTATGTACAAGGAAAAATACACGGGTCTTACACTTTCTAGATAGTTTTATTAGAAGATTACTAACAGAACTGCATTACTAGATTTTTAAATTTGTTACGAAATCACGATTTTGGAAAATTGGAGAAAGACAGGGGTATCGTGGGTTACTCAGATGGGATATTGGATTATTTTTGCTCTTTTAATCTGGATTGCACAAGTAGGTGATAAATGGATATTGATAGATATAATTACAGCTAATGTATCTCATTTAGCATTTGTTTGTTAGCTTAATTGGTACGATCAGATTATTCAGACCAAAAGGAAATTAAAAAGTACCAATCAATCCTAACAGAATTTGTTTGATACTAGGACCACTTAAGATGAATCGTACTAGCTTTCAATTTATAAATCCAATTACATCACAGTTTGATAATGATAGAAAGCAAAATACGTAATCTTATATATAATTGTATTTAATCGTATTATTTATTTATATAATTATATACATATCTGTATTTGTGTCTATATATATATCTGTTTTATATCAGTATAATGTATATACCTGTATAATGTATCAGTACATGTATCTGTTGTACATATATCGTATGTATATATCTAGTTTATGTATTATAATTAATCTTTTTATTTTATAAATCTAATTATAATAATAATACTCTAAATATTATAATAATAATAATAATGATGATATAATAATAATAATAATAATAAGAATAATAATAATAATAATAATAATAATAATAATAATAATAATAATAATAATAATAATAATAATAATACTATTAGTAGTAATGATAATAATAATAAGTAAAAAAAAAATTATAACTATAATATTATTAATAATAATAATATTATTTATATAAATGTTATTTTTATTAATGATAATAATAATGCTAGTAATATATATAACAAACTTCATATCTATATGTTAAATATTGAAAAATATTACTATTAAAAATACTAATTTTAATATTAATATTAATATTGACAATAATAAAGAAAGTAATAATAATATTCACATAGCAATTATATTTCTAACTTGTGATTAAACTTAACATATAAGTATTACATATTATTAATTATGTAATACTTAATAAAAATACATATTATATACTAACATATTTTAATATTTATTATTTACATATTTTTATATATATCACAATATACATATTAATTATGTATGTATATATATATATATATATATGTATATATATATATGTATATATATATATATATATATGAATATTTTCAAATTACAGTATTTATATTTATGTTTTATTACATACATAGATATACTAATTATGTATATAACGAAGTAAATAAACTCATTTAATACTTTGTTGGCAAATAAAAATCATTTACATTTAATATACCTTTTATAATTAACTAAACAGTTTCAAATGACAAGTTTTTAAATTATTATTAATTATCTTTCATATTAACTAAATCATATAATAGTTTAATTTATAATATATAGTTATTTACATATATCATTATTTATATATACATTTTCCATTTACAATTAAAGGTTCGTGAATCATCGAAATGGTCAAAGGTCAAATGAATCCATATAAACAATTCAAAAATTTGGAGACTCAACATTACAGACTTTGCTTATCGTGTCGAAATCATACAAAGATTAAGTTTAAATTTGTTCGGAAATTTCCGGGTCATCACATAATCACCGTAAAATACTTCTCCGATGAAGTTATGAATCAATACTTCATCGTTTGTTGCTGTTGGTATTCCTTGGTATCTATGGTGTGTATGACGTTGATGTTCGAGGTACAGATAGCGATGTTGAGGTGCGGGATGCGGATGTTATTGTTGGTGGTGGTAATGGTACTGTTGATGTTGCTGATGGTGATACTGGTGCCGTTGATGGTGCTTGTAATCTTTGCACCATATTTTCCAAAGCCAATACTCGAGTGCGAAGCTCGTTGACTTCTTCTATTACACCGGGGTGGTTATCGGTTTGGACAAGCGGATGAATAAGATCTAAAATTTGTGATAGTATATAATCATGACGAGATACTCTGGAAATGAGAGAGAAGATGGTATTATGAACAGGTTTGCCGGTAAGTGTTTCAGGTTCTTTGCCAAGAGGGGAATGTGGTGGATGAAAGAGATCACCTTCTTCTTGTCTCTAATGATTAAGTAGGCTACGAACCCATCCCCAATTCATCCAGAATAGGTGATGGCTGATTGGTTGATCCATTCCGATTACACTGTCTTCGAAGTTCAGGTGAATATCCATATCGGAATAGCTGTCGGAGTTTAAGGAATTTGAACTAGATACGAGATGCATCTTGTATAATTAGGGAGATAATTATGATATGAAATAGGTTATAGAATTTAGATTGGTACTCTTCAATACATAATTTACATATGTATATGCAGTACCAAAATTTCCATAAATCAACGAGGAAATCTTTGGAAAATGTCAGATAAAGTTTACAGTAACAGATATGCTAAGATATGAATTCGTCTGTACACCATATATGCAATAATTGCAATAAGATGTGTCGAGACTGAAATGATAGGTAGATATTTTTTGATAAAGAACGGTAAGCAAAACTTTTGACATGCAGATCAGGTTCAAGTCCAGACTTATTAATGTATCCTAACAACTACTAGGTCGAAGTCCAGACTCACTAATGTGTGATGACCCGAAAATTTCCGACCAAAATTAAACTTTAACTTTATATTATTCCGACACGATAAGCAAAGTTTGTTAAGTTAAATCTCAAAAATTTTAAACTGTGTTCATACATTCATTTAACCTCCACCAAATATCCAATGATTCACGAACCGTTATATAAATGGATATGATTATATATGTATATGTATATATTATAACTTGAAAATATAATATTTTACATGAACGTAATTGCTCCAATATGTTTATCGATGGAATAGAATATTATATTAAATGATTGAATTATCAGATACATTGAATTATGATTACGAGTCTTTGTTGTGAGGTTCACGTTGATTTGAGAAATCGTTCATTTTTTTAACGGTATTCAGAATAAATGGTAAAGTGATTATAAGTAAGAACAAAGTGTCACTTAACAAGAGTTAGACAAAAGTTAGTGGAGATTCTTGTTTGATTTCCAATACATGCTTTATTATATTTCACTCGTGACTTTTGTTAAGATAACGATTTAGTTTTCATATTATTTAACGTGAAAGTGAAATTAGGGAATGTAAATAACTTAGAAGTTAGATATCGACAAGATAAGTAAAGCGACGTTTTACATTAAGATGATTACATACCATTAGACCTTACCTCACGCTTCATCAACAAACGGTAATTTAAAACCTATTATGAGTATATATAATTTTACTTTTCTAAAACGTTTTATGATATAACAATTTCCATTATTTTAACCTTTTGACAAAATGATTCTTAAATATATTTAGTTGTGGGAAAACAAAAGTTTCATATTTATTTGATTTAGTTTCAAACGTATTAACAACATTTTCAGTTAAAAAGAACTTTTTATTTAAAACGTTTTATAAAGTAACTTGTCTATGTATATAAAAATTTGAAGAACTTAATTAAAGCTTGGTATTATAAATTTACAAATATATTTTATTGTTTCAAAAAGATAAAGATATTACTAAATAATTACGAAACGATTTTAAACAATATAAAGAACTTTGAAATATAGTTAGTTTGGAAAAATTATATATTATATTATTAAATATTTCAAAAATATATATTTCGAAAATGAATATATATATATATATATATATATATATATATATATATATATATATATATATATATATATATATATATATATATATATATATATATATATATATATATATATATATATATTTTACAATATAATTAGATTTAATTATTAATCTAGTTACAAAATGTTTTATCTAAATAATACTATATATATATATATATATATATATATATATATATATATATACATACAACGAGACATTGATTTAAAGATGCAAATGACCAAAACACTCAAATGAATAAGTTACATTTCAATTGGTATAATTATTGGTGAAATAAGTCTAGTTATTGATAAAGGTACGTGTCGCGAAACGTAAAGTACAAGTTTTCTAAGCGTACGAAAGGATGTTCGAAAAACCGGAACCGGTACGTAAGTCGAGCATCAACGTACAATTCATCTGCGCTAAAATTACAAATCAACTATGCACGGGAATATAATATAATATTTAATTAATTCTAAAGATTAAATATATTATATAGTAAATATTTATATATAATGTGTCGATGCATAAGAGTTACGAATATGAATTGGATTTATGTCTCATGCGATCGCATGAGATCTCCACACAATCCTCATGCGATCGCATGAGGTGGTTAGGTGGGATAAGTTTGCTTATAAAACGAGTTCGAGCTGTTTTGTGTTTCATTCATTCTCAATCTCTCTTTCTCTATGATTACTTCGTATTATATATTTAACTTATATTATTATTATTGTTGTTATTATTATTATTATTATTATTATTATTATTATTATTATTATTATTAAGATTAATATTATTATTAATCTTATTATTAGTGGTATTATTATTAATTATTACACATAAAATACTACAACAAGGTTATGAGCAAGCGATTTCTAAACGAGTTTTTCGAGCGGGATAGAGCTAAGGAAATTATGGGTTATAGCTATGGAGGTTATGTAGTGACCCGAACTTTTCCATGTTTATATATATATTAAATGAAATTGTTATTTACATGATTAAGTGTTTCCAACATGTTAAGCAATCAAACTTGTTAAGACTTGATTAATTGAAATAGGTTTCATATAGACAATTGACCACCCAAGTTGACCGGTGATTCACGAACGTTAAAACTTGTAAAAACTATACGATGATATATATATGGTTATATATATAGTTAACATGATTTTATTATAAGTATGTATCTCATTAGGTATTTTAACAATGAGTTATATACATAAAAATGAGACTATTAATTTAAGAAACTCGAAAACGATATATATAACGATTATCGTTATAATAACGTCTTACTAGGTACATATGAATCATATTAAGATATTGATACACTTGGTTAATTATGTTAAATGATAAGTAAATATATTATTAAGTGTATTAACAATGAAATACATATGTAAAAATAAGACTACTAACTTAATGATTTCGAAACGAGACATATATGTAACGATTATCGTTGTAACGACATTTAACTGTATATATATATCATACTAAGATATATTATATATCATAATATCATGATAATATAAAAATTTAACATCTCATTTGTTATAATAAATAATGGGTTAACAACATTCAACAAGATCGTTAACCTAAAGGTTTCAAAACAACATCTACATGTAACGACTAACGATGACTTAACGACTCAGTTAAAATGTATATACATGTAGTGTTTTAATATGTATTCATACACTTTTGAAAGACTTCAATACACTTATCAAAATACTTCTACTTAACAAAAATGCTTACAGTTACATCCTCGTTCAGTTTCATCAACAATTCTACTCGTATGCACCCGTATTCGTACTCGTACAATACACAGCTTTTAGATGTATGTACTATTGGTATATACACTCCAATGATCAGCTCTTAGCAGCCCATGTGAGTCACCTAACACATGTAGGAACCATTATTTGGCAACTAGCATGAAATATCTCATAAAATTACAAAAATATGAGTAATCATTCATGACTTATTTACATGAAAACAAAATTACATATCCTTTATATCTAATCCATACACCAACGACCAAAAACACCTACAAACACTTTCATTCTTCAATTTTATTCATCTAATTGATCTCTCTCAAGTTCTATCTTCAAGTTCTAAGTGTTCTTCATAAATTCCAAAAGTTCTAGTTTCATAAAATCAAGAATACTTCCAAGATTGCAAGTTTACTTCCAAATTTTCTAAATCCATTCCAAGTAATCATCCAAGATCAAGAAACCTTTGTTACTTACAGTAGGTTATCTTTCTAATACAAGGTAATAATCATATTCAAACTTTAATTCAATTTCTATAACTATAACAATCTTATTTCGAGTGGAAATCTTACTTGAAATTGTTTTCGTGTCATGATTCTGCTTCAAGAACTTTCAAGCCATCCAAGGATCCTTTGAAGCTAGATCTATTTTTCCCATTTCCAGTAGGTTTATCCAAGGAACTTGAGGTAGTAATGATGTTCATAACATCATTCGATTCATACATCTAAAGCTATCTTATTCGAAGGTTTAAACTTGTAATCACTAGAACATAGTTGAGTTAATTCTAAACTTGTTCGCAAATAAAAGTTAATCCTTCTAACTTGACTTTTAAAATCAACTAAACATATGTTCTATATCTATATGATATGCTAACTTAATGATTTAAAACCTGGAAACACGAAAAACACCGTAAAACCGGATTTACGCCGTCGTAGTAACACCGCGGGCTGTTTTGGGTTAGTTAATTAAAAACTATGATAAACTTTGATTTAAAAGTTGTTATTCTGGGAAAATAATTTTTATTATGAACATGAAACTATATCCAAAAATTATGGTTAAACTTAAAGTGGAAGTATGTTTTCTAAAATGGTCATCTCGACGTCGTTCTTTCGACTGAAATGACTACCTTTACAAAAACGACTTGTAACTTATTTTTCTGATACAAACCTATACTTTTTATGTTTAGATTCATAAAATAGAGTTCAATATGAAACCATAGCAATTTGATTAACTCAAAACGGATTTAAAATGAAGAAGTTATGGGTAAAACAAGATTGGATAATTTTTCTCATTTTAGCTACGTGAAAATTGGTAACAAATCTATTCCAACCATAACTTAATCAACTTGTATTGTATATTATGTAATATTGAGATACCATAGACACGTATACAATGTTTCGACCTATCATGTCGACACATCTATATATATTTCGGAACAACCATAGACACTATATATGTGAATGTTGGAGTTAGCTATACATGGTTGAGGTTGATTCCAAAATATATATAGTTTGAGTTGTGATCAATACTGAGATACGTATACACTGGGTCGTGGATTGATTCAAGATAATATTTATCGATTTATTTCTGTACATCTAACTGTGGACAACTAGTTGTAGGTTGCTAACGAGGACAGCTGACTTAATAAACTTAAAACATCAAAATATATTAAAAGTGTTGTAAATATATTTTGAACATACTTTGATATATATGTATATATTGTTATAGGTTCGTGAATCAACCAGTGGCCAAGTCTTACTTCCCGACGAAGTAAAAAGCTGTGAAAGTGAGTTATAGTCCCACTTTTAAAATCTAATATTTTTGGGATGAGAATACATGCAGGTTTTATAAATGATTTACAAAATAGATACAAGTACGTGAAACTACATTCTATGGTTGAATTATCGAAATCGAATATGCCCCTTTTTATTAAGTCTGGTAATCTAAGAATTAGGGAACAGAGACCCTAATTGACGCGAATCCTAAAGATAGATCTATTGGGCCTAACAAACCCCATCCAAAGTACCGGATGCTTTAGTACTTCAAAATTTATTTCATATCTGAAGGGTGTCCCGGAATGATGGGGATATTCTTATATATGCATCTTGTTAATGTCGGTTACCAGGTGTTCACCATATGAATGATTTTTATCTCCATGTATGGGATGTGTATTGAAATATGAAATCTTGTGGTCTATTATTACGATTTGATATATATAGGTTAAACCTATAACTCACCAACATTTTTGTTGACGTTTAAAGCATGTTTATTCTCAGGTGAATACTAAGAGCTTCCGCTGTTGCATACTAAAATAAGGACAAGATTTGGAGTCCATGTTTGTATGATATTGTGTAAAAACTGCATTCAAGAAACTGATTTCGATGTAACATATTTGTATTGTAAACCATTATGTAATGGTCGTGTGTAAACAGGATATTTTAGATTATCATTATTTGATAATCTACGTAAAGCTTTTTAAACCTTTATTTATGAAATAAAGGTTATGGTTTGTTTTAAAAATGAATGCAGTCTTTGAAAAATGTCTCATATAGAGGTCAAAACCTCGCAACGAAATCAATTAATATGGAACGTTTTTAATCAATAAGAACGGGACATTTCAGGTTATGGGTATGGATCAGGGGTATGCTCGTGAGATCAATCTAGTGTTTATCATCTCCGTCGTGTCTACATAATTTCCTGCAATATTGAATCTGAATATTGATACGTGAGCACTCATAACTTAACTTTTATATATTAATAGTGTATCCCTGAATAGTGCTTGAGTGGATAGGATTATGCATGCTTTTATGTTAAATTTCGTCGTAGATAGTTTTGATGAATCATGAGTTTGATACATATGCTACTGAGATAAGGTATAGGATATGCATGTCGTTGGAAAGCTGGCAAAAAATTAATAACTTTTCATTTAGAACTCGTGTGATTTCGATGAACGGATTAAAAGATATAGTCAACTAAATTATTATTACTTTTAGTATAATTTTTGTTAAAATGATTATTATTACTATCGTTATTATCATTAAGGTTATAATTAGTATTATTATTTATTATTAAAATAGTTATTAGTATTATCATTAATATTATCTTAATATCTATTATTATTAGTATTATTATAATTAAAACTAATATTAGTATTATCATTAATATTATCTTAATATCTATTATTATTAGTATTATTATAATTAAAACTAATATTAGTAACATCTAATTATTATGATTACTATTATTATCATTATTATGAACGCGATATAAAAAAAACGACTAAAAGCTATTAACAAATTGATTAGGAAATAATGAGTATAAGTATCATGATGAAATTAAAATATTAAAAGGTATTGATTTAGATAAAAATATCGTTTTCATTATTTTATTATTATTATTATTAAAAGTATTATTAATATTAAAACTATCATTTTTATTAAAATTATCATTTTTAATAGAAATATCATTGTTATTATAAAATATCATTATTAGTAGCATTTTAGTATTATTAAAAATTATCATTTTATCATAATTAATATCATTATTATTAAATATAAATATTGTTATTATTTATAATAGATTAATATTAATTGTTATTATTACAAAATAATACAACTTTTACTTATTATTATTATTAATATTATTTTATCAAATAGATATGTGATACAAAGATATTTTTATACCACACGTAATATAATTATATTAATAATACATACCACTATATTTTTATTAAGTGAACTTTATAAATTTTATTACTGGAAATATATAAAAGTATATTTTTATCATATATAAATTTTAGTATAAATTTTATTAATAGATGACTTGTATTATTTATGTAGTGACCCAGAAAATTTCGACTAATTTTAAATCAAACTCTCGATACGATTTCATAATTCTGATACGATAAGCAAAGTCTATAATGTTGAGTCTCAAAAATTTTGAACTATTTCCTATGTTCAATTGACCTTCGACCATTCCCGACGATTCACGAACAACTAATTGTAAGTAGATGCATACATATATATATATATATATATATATATATATATATATATATATATATATATATATATATATATATATATATATATATATATATATAATAATTTGAAATATTATTTGAAATATTATATGATTAAAATTGTTAAAATTAAATATGTAAAATAATATGAGATGTAATGGAAACTATATTTATAAATATATAGATATATATATAATTATGTATATAAATATTACTTGTAAATATATAAGGTTATATTAAATTATTTGTTAAAAAATATATAATATATTTGTTTTAGTAATTAAACTTGCTATTTTAAAACTGATCATAAATAGAAAGAGAGTATATTAAAAATAAATGATTTTGAGCTTAATTAGTAAACGTCAGTAACACTCGGTTGATGTTTTGTTAGTTTTAATATAGATATTGTACACGTTCATGAATGATTAAAATAAAAGTTGGACTGTAAATTAATTACGAAGATTTTAGATTTGTTAAAAATATTTTTACATTTCTAAGTTTAAACATTAGTACTCCGTACAGATAAATTGAAACAGAAAATAAACAATTATCAAACCTTTTTGATCAGGTTTCAAACAGTTAATGAGTGAAATAATTAATTATATTTAATCTAAAAGTTTGGGATTTTTAGGAACACTTTTATACGACAACTGTTTAGCAATGAGCATGATATAACACTGCGTGGGAAAAACTGTCGGCACAATATTACAAAATTATGATGGCTTCACTGTTTCTAATTCTATTACACGTGAATCCTTATGACATATAATTATAATATAATATTATTTTATTTATTATTCTAATATCTATATCTAGTTCTATATATATGTATATATGTATATACCGTGAGATATATCACTACTACTCTTCACCCAAGAACTACCACAACCATCGACACCGTCACTGCCAACTTGATCCCACGATCACCTTCACTTTCCACTGGACCTCCGCCATCATCACCGGAAACTACCAAGAACCACCACAATCTTCTTTATCTCTCTCTTTATCTATCTCTCTATCTCCTTTCCGTGTTATTAGAAAACCATCGTCACCCTAATACTACTATTGTTTTACGTTTTGAAACATCACCATCTCCGGCCACCCTAAGCCTCCATCCTCACCACCCACACTTCAAACTATGAGCCACCATCACACCCATCAGCTACTTCATCAAACCACCACCCATTTAACAACACTCTCCACCCTCACACTTTAAAACCATCACCTTTATGATTCCTTTATTTTTTTATTTTGTTCTTCGACACTACAACTGCTACAGTACCAAATTGCTATTCGAAACTCTGTTGCAATCTGCTGTACTTATTACTGTTACAGCTACTTTTAAAACCTATTTTTGTTCGACAGTTCAACAAACCAAACAAACGTTTTCCGTTTTGATCAAGCATAAACCACCCATCTATAGAACTACTAGTATGCTTATGCTGCTGCACGAACCCTCTGCTATTACCCCTACTTTACAGCGTGTTACTTGCTACTGCAGTTCCTGGGTTGTTATTTCTATTATTGTTCGAAAGTTTTAACCCAACAAAACCGCTATTGTTGCTCCAAGTTATTTTTTTTTTCTCTTTTCGTTTTCAACTCAAGTAACCTGCGTTTTATATTTTTTTCTGTTTCTTTGTCAATCGACACCACCACCACCTACCATGGTGATAACCGCCACCACCATCGAGCTTATTTTCCTAATACTATGGTTTTCTTTTATTCCTATTCGAAACACAAAACCCACTTCATTTTTTGTTTTCTGGTTCGGTTTGCAGCAGGAACTTCCAATTGGTTTTTGCTGTTGCACCTGCTATTTCTTTTTATCTGTTCCCGTTTCTAACTGTGATCGAGAAACATACTATATATATATATATATTTTTTGCCACAGACTACTATATTGGGCCAAAATAATTCTTTTCACAAGTAGGCCGATTGGACTTAGCTTGTTGGGCCGAGATTCTTTGTTTCTTTTTGGGCCGGGATATTAGAAGATAGATGGTGATACGTAATGATGATTATGATCGGTGAAGGAATAAAAATAAATGAGTCACATATTATTTCAGAAAGACAAAATTGGAGGTATGGTTAAGGGTGTTAACGGGTGGACGAGAGGTCGTGAGTGCAAGCCTGGACTGAGACGAATTTTTTTTTGAAACCTTATTCTTTAAGGTAGTAATCTTATTATTATTATTATTATTATTATTATTATTATTATTATTATTATTATTATTATTATTATTATTATTATTATTATTATTATTATTATTATTATTATTATTATTATTGTTGTTGTTGTTGTTGTTGTTTTTATTAGTACTTATTATTATTGTATTATTATTATTATTATCAGCATTAGTATTATTATTATTACCATTATTACTAAAAGTAATATTATTTATAAATCTGTCGTTTTTGATTAAAACTAGTATTATCATTAATAGTAACATCTTTACTATCATTATTATTATTATTATTATTTGTATTATCAATATCATTATTATTAAAAAAATTATGATTATTGAATTAAAGGTTTTAAAGATATGGTTAAGGTTATAAGTATAAAAATAAAGAATATATATACAAAAATATATTTAAATTACATAACTTAACTATATTAATATTATTATGTACAAAATGAAAATATATAAATAAATAATGAAACACATGAATTACTAAAAATAACACTTATATTAATAATAATACATAAATTTATTTGACTTCAATTATAGGTGTTAATATATATATATACATGATATAGGTTCGTGAATCCGAGGCCAACCCTTCATTGTTCAGTTCTGTCGTATGAATATTTTTACTACCAAATATTGGATTGTGAGTTTCATTTGCCCCTTTTTTTTTACTCTTTACATTTTTGGACTGAGAATACATGCAAATGCTTTATTAACTGTTTTACAATATTTATATGCGTGAGTTTTATTTGCTCCCTTTTACTCTTTACATTTTTTGGGACTGAGAATACATGCGCTGTTTTTATAACTGCTTTATTAAATGCTTTTGAAATACATTTTGAACTACGAATACATGAAATGCTTTTATAAATGTTTGACAAGATAGACACAAGCAAAACATTCCTCGAATGAATTATGTGGACGTGATAATTGCCACCATTGAATTATGTGGACGTGATAATTGCCACAATTGATATGAATATTTTTTCCCTGATTATTATTGCTTGGTAACCTAAGAATTAGGGAACATCACTAATTTTGAGAATTAGTGCACGCCTAATTGACGCGAATTCTAAAGGTAGCTACCGGGTTTAACACCCCCACCCAGAATGTTCACTAGACGGAAGGGATAGTGGGCGTGGTGTATAGTACTTTGAAGTTTATATGATTATTATACAGACGAGATGTTCTGTTTTGGGGATATTATTATGCGCATTATATGTTAAGGTCGGTTACCAAGCCAAGCTATGAAAGCAATGAAAAGTGAATGTTATGTATCGAGAGAATGATTTTATACACAGGTTATGTGTATGTTATTTTTGTGCACAAGATATGTGTACGGTTACTAAGATTTATGAAAGATGACTTCGTACACGAGAAAAGTGTACTGTATTTAAAAGATATCGCATGTACATTACAGGTGGGTATAGGATTCGGGCCCATTTGTACCATGCAGGATTTAAATCTTGTGGTCTATCAAAATGATGAATTTTATTATTTTATGATAAACCTATTAACTCACCAACCTTTTGGTTGACACTTGAAAGCTTGTTTATTCTCAGGTATGAAAGAAATCTTCCGCTGTGCATTTGCTCATATTAGAGATATTACTTGGAGTCATTCATGACATATTTCAAAAGATGTTGCATTCCAGTCGTCGAGTTCATCAAGATTATTATTAAGTCAATTATAGTTGGAGGTATTATGAAATAGTATACTTGCCGTCAACTTTCTATGTAAAGAAAGTTTGTCTTTTAAAAACGAATGCAATGTTTGTAAAATGTATCATATAGAGGTCAATTACCTCGCGATGAAATCAACTATTGTGAATCGTTTATATTGTATATGAACGGGGCATTTCAATTTACTCTAATAAAATCTGATAAATATATTTAAATATATATAAAACGACTATATTTAGGTTATATAATAAACATAAATAGATTTTGGAAGTTATTTTTGGATTAGATGACTTTTGTTGACTTTTGCATGATAATCCCGAGCATTAGGATTGTGATACACTACGACTTGACCTAAATTGTTAGACAGATATTGACCGACGTATAAATATATATATACTTAATATAGGTTCGTGAATCCGAGGCCAACCTTGCACTTGTTCAATGCCGTCATATGTATTTTTACTACGAAATACAGTATTGTGAGTTTCATTTGCTCCCTTTTTAAATGCTTTTGCAATATATATTTTTGGGACTAAGAATACATGAGCTGTTTTTATAAATGTTTGACGAAATAGACACAAGTAATCGAAACTACATTCTATGGTTGGATTATTAAACCGAATATCACCCCTTTTAGCTTGGTAACCTAAGAATTAGGCAGACGAGAGGTTCTGTTCCTAATTGGCGCGAATCCTATAGATAGATCTATTGGGCCTAACAACCCCCATTCAGGTTATGGATGGCTTTAGTACTTCGAGATTATATTATACAGATGAGAGGTTCTATTTGGGGATTTTCTATGCATTAAAGTTAATGTCGGTTATCAGGTGTTCAATTCATATGAATGATTTTATCTTTATGCAGATGAGAGGTTTTGTTTATAATTATGAAAATCTTGTGGTCTATTAAAATTATGGAATTTATCGATTATGATAAACTAATGAACTCACCAACCTTTTGGTTGACACTTTAAAGCATGTTTATTCTCATGATTGAAAGAAATATTTCACTGTGCATTTGCTCAATTTAAAGATATTACTTGGAGTCATTCATGGCATATTTCAAAAGACGTTGCATTCAAGTCGTTGAGTTCAGTAAAGGTTATGATTAAGTAAATGACATATTAGATCATTTATAGTTGGATATTATGAAATGGTATGCATGCCTGTCAACTTTCGATGTAATGAAAGTTTGTCTTTTAAAACGAATGCAATGTTTGTAAAATGTATCATATAGAGGTCAAATACCTCGCAATGTAATCATATGTTATTGTATTCGTTCTTATGGATTAGGACGGGTCTAACCCGTAAGCATAGCATAGCATGCTTCTTATGTTATTGTATTCGTTCTTATGTTATTGTATTCGTTCTTATGGATTAAAACGAACATTACTAACCCGTAAGCATAGCAGGCTTCTTTATGTTGCATGTTAGCCGCTTTTTCTAAATCATGAAGTCCTATATTCGGATACATTGAGTCAAAATAATTTCTTAACCCGTTGCGTAAAATAGCATTTGGGTTCCCCGCAATATATGCGTCAAAGTAAACACATCGTAACTTATGGGTTTCCCAATGTGATATCCCCCATCTTTCAAACGAAAGTCTCTTATAAACCAAGACATTTTGGAACGTTCTTCGAATGTCTTACAAACTGATTTCACCGTAAATAGTTGTGCCGAAGAATTCTGACCGACTCTAGACAAGATTTCATCAATCATGTCTCCGGGTAGGTCTCTTAAAATATTGGGTTGTCTATCCATTTTGTGTTTTTATACTGTAAAATAGACAAGAGTTAGATTCATAAAAAAAAATACTTATTAATACAAGCAATTTTTACATATATCATAAAGCATAAGCACACTATATTACATATATTACACCACACGAATACAACCATCTTATTCCGACTCGCTCATTTCTTCTTCTTCGGTTTTGGTTCGTTTTGTCAAGTTTCTAGGGATATATGATGTTCCCCTAATACGAGCTGTCGTTTTCCACAACGGTTTAGAAAAACCTGGTGGTTTAGAGGTTCCTGGGTCATTGTTACAACTTAAGGGCTTCGGGGGTTGACGATACATATAAAGTTCATCGGGGTTGGAATTAGATTTCTCTATTTTTATGCTCTTTCCCTTATTATTTTCTTTTGCCTTTTTAAATTCAGTTGGGGTAATTTCTATAACATCATCGGAATTCTCGTCGGAATCCGATTCATCGGAGAATTGGTAATCCTCCCAATATTTTGCTTCCTTGGCAGAAACACCATTGACCATAATTAACCTTGGTCGGTTGGTTGAGGATTTTCTTTTACTTAACCATTTTATTATTTCCCCCACCGGTTCTATTTCCTCCTCCGGTTCCTCCTCTTCCGATTCTGATTCTTCTTCCGGTTCTGATTCTTCTTCCGGTTCTTCTTCGGGAACTTGTGAATCAGTCCAATATATATTCGACTCTTTGTTATTATTAGGTGAGTCAATGGGATTTGTGCTAGAGGTAGACATCTATCACACAATATCAAACATGTTAAGAGCTTAATATATCACATAATATATACATGTTAATAATATATAGTTTCCAACAAAAATGTTAAGCAATCATTTTTAAAGAAAACACGGTCGAAGTCCAGACTCACTAATGCATCCTAACAAACTCGATAAGACACACTAATGCAAATTTTCTAGTTCTCTAAGACCAACGCTCGGATACCAACTGAAATGTCCCGTTCTTATTGATTAAAAACGTTCCATATTAATTGATTTCGTTGCGAGGTTTTGACCTCTATATGAGACGTTTTTCAAAGACTGCATTCATTTTTAAAACAAACCATAACCTTTATTTCATAAATAAAGGTTCAAAAAGCTTTACGTAGATTATCAAATAATGATAATCTAAAATATCCTGTTTACACACGACCATTACATAATGGTTTACAATACAAATATGTTACATCGAAATCAGTTTCTTGAATGCAGTTTTTACACAATATCATACAAACATGGACTCCAAATCTTGTCCTTATTTTAGTATGCAACAGCGGAAGCTCTTAGTATTCACCTAAGAATAAACATGCTTTAAACGTCAACAAAAATGTTGGTGAGTTATAGGGTTAACCTATATATATCAAATCGTAACCATAGACCACAAGATTTCATATTTCAATACACATCCCATACATAGAGATAAAAATCATTCATATGGTGAACACCTGGTAACCGACATTAACAAGATGCATATATAAGAATATCCCCATCATTCCGGGACACCCTTCGGATATGATATAAATTTCGAAGTACTAAAGCATCCGGTACTTTGGATGGGGTTTGTTAGGCCCAATAGATCTATCTTTAGGATTCGCGTCAATTAGGGTGTCTGTTCCCTAATTCTTAGATTACCAGACTTAATAAAAAGGGGCATATTCGATTTCGATAATTCAACCATAGAATGTAGTTTCACGTACTTGTGTCTATTTTGTAAATCATTTATAAAACGTGCATGTATTCTCATCTCAAAAATATTAGATTTTAAAAGTGGGACTATAACTCACTTTCACAGATTTTTACTTCGTCGGGAAGTAAGACTTGGCCACTGGTTGATTCACGAACCTATAACAATATATACATATATATCAAAGTATGTTCAAAATATATTTACAACACTTTTAATATATTTTGATGTTTTAAGTTTATTAAGTCAGCTGTCCTCGTTAGTAACTTACAACTAGTTGTCCACAGTTAGATGTACAGAAATAAATCAATAAATATTATCTTGAATCAATCCACGACCCAGTGTATACGTATCTCAGTATTGATCACAACTCAAACTATATATATTTTGAAATCAACCTCAACCCTGTATAGCTAACTCCAACATTCACATATAGAGTGTCTATGGTTGTTCCGAAATATATATAGATGTGTCGACATGATAGGTCAAAACATTGTATACGTGTCTATGGTATCTCAAGATTACATAATATACAATACAAGTTGATTAAGTTATGGTTGGAATAGATTTGTTACCAATTTTCACGTAGCTAAAATGAGAAAAATTATCCAATCTTGTTTTACCCATAACTTCTTCATTTTAAATCCGTTTTGAGTGAATCAAATTGCTATGGTTTCATATCAAATTGCTATGGTTTCATATTGAACTATATTTTATGAATATAAACAGAAAAAGTATAGGTTTATAGTCAGAAAAATAAGTTACAAGTCGTTTTTGTAAAGGTAGTCATTTCAGTCGAAAGAACGACGTCTAGATGACCATTTTAGAAAACATACTTCCACTTTGAGTTTAACCATAATTTTTGGATATAGTTTCATGTTCATAATAAAAATCATTTTCCCAGAATAAAAACTTTTAAATCAAATTTTATCATAGTTTTTAATTAACTAACCCAAAATAGCCCGCGGTGTTACTACGACGGCGTAAATCCGGTTTTACGGTGTTTTTCGTGTTTCCAGGTTTTAAATCATTAAGTTAGCATATCATATAGATATATAACATGTGTTCAGTTGATTTTAAAAGTCAAGTTAGAAGGATTAACTTTTATTTGCGAACAAGTTTAGAATTAACTAAACTATGTTCTAGTGATTACAAGTTTAAACCTTCGAATAAGATAGCTTTATATGTATGAATCGAATGATGTTATGAACATCATTACTACCTCAAGTTCCTTGGATAAACCTACTGGAAATGAGAAAAATAGATCTAGCTTCAAAGAATCCTTGGATGGCTTGAAAGTTCTTGAAGCAGAATCATGACACGAAAACAATTTCAAGTAAGATTTCCACTCGAAATAAGATTGTTATAGTTATAGAAATTGAATTAAAGTTTGAATATGATTATTACCTTGTATTAGAAAGATAACCTATTATAAGTAACAAAGGTTTCTTGATCTTGGATGATTATTTGGAATGGATTTAGAAAACTTGGAAGTAAACTTGCAATCTTGGAAGTATTCTTGATTTTATGAAACTAGAACTTTTGGAATTTATGAAGAACACTTGGAACTTGAAGATAGAACTTGAGAGAGATCAATTAGATGAATAAAATTGAAGAATTAAAGTGTTTGTAGGTGTTTTTGGTCGTTGGTGTATGGATTAGATATAAAGGATATGTAATTTTGTTTTCATGTAAATAAGTCATGAATGATTACTCATATTTTTGTAATTTTATGAGATATTTCATGCTAGTTGCCAAATGATGGCTCCCACATGTGTTAGATGACTCACATGGGCTGCTAAGAGCTGATCATTGGAGTGTATATACCAATAGTACATACATCTAAAAGCTGTGTATTGTACGAGTACGAATACGGGTGCATACGAGTAGAATTGTTGATGAAACTGAACGAGGATGTAATTGTAAGCATTTTTGTTAAGTAGAAGTATTTTGATAAGTGTCTTGAAGTCTTTCAAAAGTGTATGAATACATATTAAAACACTACATGTATATACATTTTAACTGAGTCGTTAAGTCATCGTTAGTAGTTACATGTAAACATTGTTTTGAAACCTTTAGGTTAACGATCTTGTTGAATGTTGTTAACCCATTGTTTATTATAACAAATGAGATGTTAAATTGTTATATTATCATGATATTATGATATATAATATATCTTAGTATGATATATATACAGTTAAATGTCGTTACAACGATAATCGTTACATATATGTCTCGTTTCGAAATCATTAAGTTAGTAGTCTTATTTTTACATATGTATTTCATTGTTAATACACTTAATAATATATTTAATTATTATTTAACATAATTAACCAAGTGTATCAATATCTTAATATGATTCATATGTACCTAGTAAGACGTTGTTATAACGATAATCGTTATATATATCGTTTTCGAGTTTCTTAAATTAATAGTCTCGTTTTTATGTATATAACTCATTGTTAAAATACCTGATGAGATACATACTTATAATAAAATCATGTTAACTATATATATAACCATATATATGTCATCGTATAGTTTTTACAAGTTTTAACGTTCGTGAATCACCGATCAACTTGGGTGGTCAATTGTCTATATGAAACCTATTTCAATTAATCAAGTCTTAACAAGTTTGATTGCTTAACATGTTGGAAACACTTAATCATGTAAATAACAATTTCATTTAATATATATATAAACATGAAAAAGTTCGGGTCACTACAGTACCTACCCGTTAAATAAATTTCGTCCCGAAATTTTAAGCAGTTGGAGGTGTTAACGTATCTTCTGGAAATAAATGCGGGTATTTCTTCTTCATCTGATCTTCACACTCCCATATGAACTCGGGTCCTCTATGAGCATTCCATCGAACCTTAACAATCGGTATCTTGTTTTGTTTAAGTCTCTTAACCTCACGATCTATTATTTCGACGAGTTCTTCAATCAATTGAAGTTTTTCATTGATTTGGATTTCATCCAACGGAATAGTGAGATCTTCTTTAGCAAAACATTTATTCAAATTTGAGACGTGGAAAGTGTTATGTACAGCCGCGAGTTGTTGAGGTAGCTCCAGTTGGTAAGCTACTGGTCCGACACGATCTATAATCTTGAATGGTCCAATGTACCTTGGATTTAGTTTCCCCCGTTTACCAAATCGAACAACGCCTTTCCAAGGTGAAACCTTAAGCATGACCATTTCTCCAATTTCAAACTCTATATCTTTTCTTTTACTGTCCGCGTAGCTCTTTTGTCGACTCTGGGCGGTTTTCAATCTTTGTTGAATTTGGATGATTTTCTCGGTAGTTTCTTGTATTATCTCTGGACCCGTAATCTGTCTATCCCCCACTTCACTCCAACAAATCGGAGACCTGCACTTTCTACCATAAAGTGCTTCAAACGGCGCCATCTCAATGCTTGAATGGTAGCTGTTGTTGTAGGAAAATTCTGCTAACGGTAGATGTCGATCCCAACTGTTTCCAAAATCAATAACACAAGCTCGTAGCATGTCTTCAAGCGTTTGTATCGTCCTTTCGCTCTGCCCATCAGTTTGTGGATGATAGGCAGTACTCATGTCTAGACGAGTTCCCAATGCTTGCTGTAATGTCTGCCAGAATCTTGAAATAAATCTGCCATCCCTATCAGAGATAATAGAGATTGGTATTCCATGTCTGGAGATGACTTCCTTCAAATACAGTCGTGCTAACTTCTCCATCTTGTCATCTTCTCTTATTGGCAGGAAGTGTGCTGACTTAGTGAGACGATCAACTATTACCCAAATAGTATCATAACCACTTGCAGTCCTTGGCAATTTAGTAAAGAAATCCATGGTAATGTTTTCCCATTTTCATTCCGGGATTTCAGGTTGTTGTAGTAGACCTGATGGTTTCTGATGTTCAGCTTTGACCTTAGAACACGTCAAACATTCTCCTACATATTTAGCAATATCGGCTTTCATACCTGGCCACCAAAAATGTTTCTTAAGATCCTTGTACATCTTCCCCGTTCCAGGATTTATTGAGTATCTGGTTTTATGAGCTTCTCTAAGTACCATTTCTCTCATATCTCCAAATTTTGGTACCCAAATTCTTCCAGCCCTATACCGGGTTCCGTCTTCCCGAATATTAAGATGCTTCTCCGATCCTTTGGGTATTTCATCCTTTAAATTTCCCTCTTTTAAAACTCCTTGTTGCGCCTCCTTTATTTGAGTAGTAAGGTTAGTGTGAATCATTATATTCATAGATTTTACTCGAATGGGTTCTCTGTCCTTTCTGCTCAAGGCGTCGGCTACCACATTTGCCTTCCCCGGGTGGTAACGAATCTCAAAGTCGTAATCATTCAACAATTCAATCCACCTACGCTGCCTCATATTCAGTTGTTTCTGATTAAATATGTGTTGAAGACTTTTGTGGTCGGTATATATAATACTTTTGACCCCATATAAGTAGTGCCTCCAAGTCTTTAATGAAAAAACAACCGCGCCTAATTCCAAATCATGCGTCGTATAATTTTGCTCGTGAATCTTCAATTGTCTAGACGCATAAGCAATCACCTTCGTCCGTTGCATTAATACACAACCGAGACCTTGCTTTGATGCGTCACAATAAATCACAAAATCATCATTCCCTTCAGGCAATGACAATATAGGTGCCGTAGTTAGCTTTTTCTTCAATAATTGAAACGCCTTCTCTTGTTCATCCTTCCATTCAAATTTCTTCCCTTTATGCGTTAATGCAGTCAAGGGTTTTGCTATTTTGGAGAAATCTTGGATGAATCTTCTGTAGTAACCAGCCAATCCTAAAAATTGAAGTATATGCTTCGGAGTTTTTGGGGTTTCCCACTTTTCAACGGTTTCGATCTTTGTCGGGTCCACCTGGATACCTTCTTTGTTCACTATGTGACCGAGGAATTGAACTTCTTCCAATCAAAATGCACACTTTGAAAACTTAGCGTACAGTTTTTCTTTCCTCAATACTTCTAGCACTTTTCTCAAATGTTCTTCGTGCTCTTGATCATTCTTTGAGTAAATAAGTATGTCATCGATGAAAACAATGACAAACTTGTCAAGATATGGCCCACACACTCGGTTCATAAGGTCCATGAACACAGCTGGTGCGTTAGTCAATCCAAACGGCATAACCATAAACTCGTAATGACCATAACGCGTCCTAAAAGCAGTTTTTGGAATATCATCCTCCTTTACTCGTATTTGATGATATCCAGAACGTAAATCGATCTTCGAATAAACTGGCAAGCCTTGTAGTTGATCAAATAAGTCGTCAATTCTCGGCAGTGGATAACGGTTTTTGATGGTAAGTTTGTTCAACTCTCTGTAGTCAATACACAACCTAAATGTACCATCCTTCTTCTTGACAAACAAAACAGGAGCTCCCCATGGTGATGTGCTTGGTCGAATGAAACCACATTCTAATAGTTCTTGCAGTTGGCTTTGCAGTTCTTTCATCTCGCTGGGTGCGAGTCTATAAGGAGCACGAGCTATTGGTGCAGCTCCTGGTACAAGATCTATTTGAAATTCAACAGATCGATGTGGAGGTAGTCCCGGTAATTCTTTCGGAAATACATCGAGAAATTCTTTTGCGACGGGAACATCATTGATGCTCTTTTCTTCAGTTTGTACTTTCTCGACGTGTGCTAGAACAGCATAGCAACCTTTTCTTATTAGTTTTTGTGCCTTCAAATTACTAATAAGATGTAGCTTCATGTTGCCCTTTTCTCCGTACACCATTAAGGGTTCTCCTTCTTCTCGTACAATGCGAATTGCATTTTTATAACATACGATCTCTGCTTTCACCTTCTTCAGCCAGTCCATGCCAACTATTACATCAAAACTCCCTAACTCTACTGGAATCAAATCAATCTTAAATATTTCGCTACCCAGTTTAATTTCTCGATTCCGGCATATATTATCTGCTGAAATTAATTTACCATTTGCTAATTCGAGTAAAAATTTACTATCCAACGGCGTCAATGGACAACTTAATTTAGCACAAAAATCTCTACTCATATAGCTTCTATCCGCACTCGAATCAAATAAAACGTAAGCAGATTTATTGTCAATAAGAAACGTACCCGTAACAAGCTCCGGGTCTTCCTGTGCCTCTGCCGCATTAATATTGAAAACTCTTCCGCGGCCTTGTCCATTCGTGTTCTCCTGGTTCGGGCAATTTCTAATAATGTGGCCCGGTTTTCCACATTTATAACAAACTACATTGGCATAACTTGCTCCGACACTACTTGCTCCGCTATTACTCGTTCCGACACCATTTGTTCCTTTCGTTCTGTTAACCCCTGGTCCGTAGACCTCACACTTCACCGCGCTATGACCATTTCTTTTACACTTGTTGCAAAATTTGGTGCAGAACCCCGAGTGATACTTTTCACACCTTTGGCATAGCTGCTTCTGATTGTTGTTGTTGTTGCGGTTGTTATTGTTGTTAGGATGATTGTTGTAGTTGCTGCTGCTGTTGTTGTTGTTGTTGTTGTTGTTGTTGTTGTTGCTGTTGTTGGGCCGTTTGTTGTAGTTGCGATTGATGTTGCGATTGTTGGGATAATTGTTGCGATTATTATTGTAATTGTTGTTGTTGTTGTATTGGTGATTCTTATCACCGTTTTCCTCCCACTTTCTTTTGACTTGCTTCACATTGGCTTCTTCAGCCGTCTGTTCTTTAGTTCTTTCCTCAATCTGGTTCACTAGTTTATGAGCCATTCTACATGCCTGTTGTATGGAGGCGGGCTCGTGTGAACTTATATCTTCTTGGATTCTTTCCGGTAATCCTTTCACAAACGCGTCGATCTTCTCTTCCTCATCTTCGAACGCTCCCGGACACAATAGGCACAATTCTGTGAATCATCTTTCGTACGTGGTAATATCAAATCCTTGGGTTCGTAACCCTCTAAGTTCTGTCTTGAGCTTATTGACCTCGGTTCTGGGACGGTACTTCTCGTTCATCAAGTGCTTGAATGCTGACCACGGTAGTGCGTACGCATCATCTTGTCCCACTTGCTCTAGATAGGTATTCCACCATGTTAACGCAGAACCTATGAAGGTATGCGTAGCGTACTTCACTTTGTCCTCTTCAGTACACTTACTTATGGCAAACACCGATTCGACCTTCTCGGTCCACCGTTTCAATCCGATCGGTCCTTCGGTTCCATCAAATTCCAAAGGTTTGCAGGCAGTGAATTCTTTGTAGGTGCATCCTACACGATTTCCTGTACTGCTAGATCCAAGGTTATTGTTGGTATGTAGCGCAGCCTGTACTGCGGCTATGTTTAAAGCTAGAAAAGTACGGAATTCCTCTTCATTCATATTCACGGTGTGTCGAGTAGTCGGTGCCATTTCCTTCAAAATAGTCAAATGGAACAAGTTAATCATACAGAATATTAAGAGTAGTTAATAGTATTTCGTAGCATAATATGAACTCATTTATAAAAGTTTTTTCTTCATATTAGCGTTTTATAAGTTTAAATTCGGGTAGTACCTAACCGTTAAGTTCATACTTAGTAGCTAATATACAATTCAACTACTACAATTCTATATGAAAAACTGATTATAATAATATTTCGCGTTCAAACTTTTATACAATATTTTACAAACTTACAATACCGCTTATTTTACATAAAGCATGAAATATTGCACACAATAACTTTGATACAAGATAGTTGTGAAGATAATTCTAGCTAGTACACAAGTCGTTCAGCAAAGGCAATAAAGACACGTAATTCATACGTCCAGAAACAAGTCATGCATTCTGGTTTTACTAGGACTACTTCCCATCCTTGGTCTTGTGGAACATAACCGTTATGACCGTTGATAAGACAGCGTGTTGTAACATCGTCAAAGGGACGAGGGTTACGTAATGACCAACAGTCTCGTAATAACCTAAAAACCTCATTTCTTACCCCAATTACCTCCGTCACTTGTGGGAACGTTTTGTTTAATAGTTGTAGCCCGATGTTCTTTTTCTCACTTTGGTGAGAAGCGAACATTACTAACCCGTAAGCATAGCATGCTTCTTTATGTTGCATGTTAGCCTCTTTTTCTAAATCATGAAGTCCTATATTCGGATACATTGAGTCAAAATAATTTCTTAACCCGTTGCGTAAAATAGCATTTGGGTTCCCCGCAATATATGCGTCAAAGCAAACACATCATAACTTATGGGTTTCCCAATGTGATATCCCCCATTTTTCAAACGAAAGTCTCTTATAAACCAAGACATTCTTGGAACGTTCTTCGAATGTCTTACAAACTGATTTCGCCGTAAATAGTTGTGCCGAAGAATTCTGACCGACTCTAGACAAGATTTCATCAATCATGTCTCCGGGTAGGTCTCTTAAAATATTGGGTTGTCTATCCATTTTGTGTTTTTATACTGTAAAATAGACAAGAGTTAGATTCATAAAAAAAAATACTTATTAATACAAGCAATTTTTACATATATCATAAAGCATAAGCACACTATATTACATATATTACACCACATGAATACAACCATCTTATTCCGACTCGCTCGTTTCTTCTTCTTCGGTTTTGGTTCGTTTTGCCAAGTTTGTAGGGATATATGATGTTCCCCTAATACGAGCTGTCGTTTTCCACAACGGTTTAGAAAAACCTGGTGGTTTAGAGGTTCCCGGGTCATTGTTACAACTTAAGGGCTTCGGGGGTTGACGATACATATAAAGTTCATCGGGGTTGGAATTAGATTTCTCTATTTTTATGCCCTTTCTCTTATTATTTTCTTTTGCCTTTTTAAATTCAGTTGGGGTAATTTCTATAACATCCTCGGAATTCTCGTCGGAATCCGATTCATCGGAGAATTGGTAATCCTCCCAATATTTTGCTTCCTTGGCGGAAACACCATTGACCATAATTAACCTTGGTCGGTTGGTTGAGGATTTTCTTTTACTTAACCGTTTTATTATTTCCCCCACCGGTTCTATTTCCTCCTCCGGTTCCTCCTCTTCCGGTTCTGATTCTTCTTCCGGTTCTGATTCTTCTTCCGGTTCTTCTTCGGGAACTTGTGAATCAGTCCAATATATATTCGACTCTTTGTTATTATTAGGTGAGTCAATGGAATTTGTGCTGGAGGTAGACATCTATCACACAATATCAAACATGTTAAGTGCTTAATATATCACATAATATATACATGTTAATAATATATAGTTTCCAACAAAAATGTTAAGCAATCATTTTTAAAGAAAACACGGTCGAAGTCCAGACTCACTAATGCATCCTAACAAACTCGATAAGACACACTAATGCAAATTTTCTAGTTCTCTAAGACCAACGCTCGGATACCAACTGAAATGTCCCGTTCTTATTGATTAAAAACGTTCCATATTAATTGATTTCGTTGCGAGGTTTTGACCTCTATATGAGACGTTTTTCAAAGACTGCATTCATTTTTAAAACAAACCATAACCTTTATTTCATAAATAAAGGTTCAAAAAGCTTTACGTAGATTATCAAATAATGATAATCTAAAATATCCTGTTTACATACGACCATTACATAATGGTTTACAATACAAATATGTTACATCGAAATCAGTTTCTTGAATGCAGTTTTTACACAATATCATACAAACATGGACTCCAAATCTTGTCCTTATTTTAGTATGCAACAGCGGAAGCTCTTAGTATTCACCTGAGAATAAACATGCTTTAAACGTCAACAAAAATGTTGGTGAGTTATAGGTTTAACCTATATATATCAAATCGTAACAATAGACCACAAGATTTCATATTTCAATACACATCCCATACATAGAGATAAAAATCATTCATATGGTGAACACCTGGTAACCGACATTAACAAGATGCATATATAAGAATATCCCCATCATTCCGGGACACCCTTCGGATATGATATAAATTTCGAAGTACTAAAGCATCCGGTACTTTGGATGGGGTTTGTTAGGCCCAATAGATCTATCTTTAGGATTCGCGTCAATTAGGGTGTCTGTTCCCTAATTCTTAGATTACCAGACTTAATAAAAAGGGGCATATTCGATTTCGATAATTCAACCATAGAATGTAGTTTCACGTACTTGTGTCTATTTTGTAAATCATTTATAAAACCTGCATGTATTCTCATCCCAAAAATATTAGATTTTAAAAGTGGGACTATAACTCACTTTCACAGATTTTTACTTCGTCGGGAAGTAAGACTTGGCCACTGGTTGATTCACGAACCTATAACAATATATACATATATATCAAAGTATGTTCAAAATATATTTACAACACTTTTAATATATTTTGATGTTTTAAGTTTATTAAGTCAGTTGTCCTCGTTAGTAACTTACAACTAGTTGTCTACAGTTAGATGTACAGAAATAAATCGATAAATATTATCTTGAATCAATCCACAACCCAGTGTATACGTATCTCAGTATTGATCACAACTCAAACTATATATATTTTGGAATCAACCTCAACCCTGTATAGCTAACTCCAACATTCACATATAGAGTGTCTATGGTTGTTCCGAAATATATATAGATGTGTCGACATGATAGGTCGAAACATTGTATACTTGTCTATGGTATCTCAAGATTACATAATATACAATACAAGTTGATTAAGTTATGGTTGAAATAGATTTGTTACCAATTTTCACGTAGCTAAAATGAGAAAAATTATCCAATCTTGTTTTACCCATAACTTCTTCATTTTAAATCCGTTTTGAGTGAATCAAATTGCTATGGTTTCATATTGAACTCTATTTTATGAATATAAACAGAAAATGTATAGGTTTATAGTCAGAAAAATAAGTTACAAGTTGTTTTTGTAAAGGTAGTCATTTCAGTCGAAAGAACGACGTCTAGATGACCATTTTAGAAAACATACTTCCACTTTGAGTTTAACCATAATTTTTGGATATAGTTTCATGTTCATAATAAAAATCATTTTCCCAGAATAACAACTTTTAAATCAAATTTTATCATAGTTTTTAATTAACTAACCCAAAATAGCCCGCGGTGTTACTACGACGGCGTAAATCTGGTTTTATGGTGTTTTTCGTGTTTCCAGGTTTTAAATCATTAAGTTAGCATATCATATAGATATAGAACATGTGTTTAGTTGATTTTAAAAGTCAAGTTAGAAGGATTAACTTTTATTTGCGAACAAGTTTAGAATTAACTAAACTATGTTCTAGTGATTACAAGTTTAAACCTTCGAATAAGATAGCTTTATATGTATGAATCGAATGATGTTATGAACATCATTACTACCTCAAGTTCCTTGGATAAACCTACTGGAAATGAGAAAAATAGATCTAGCTTCAAAGGATCCTTGGATGGCTTGAAAGTTCTTGAAGCAGAATCATGACACGAAAACAATTTCAAGTAAGATTTCCACTCGAAATAAGATTGTTATAGTTATAGAAATTGAATTAAAGTTTGAATATGATTATTACCTTGTATTAGAAAGATAACCTATTGTAAGTAACAAAGGTTTCTTGATCTTGGATGATTATTTGGAATGGATTTAGAAAACTTGGAAGTAAACTTGCAATCTTGGAAGTATTCTTGATTTTATGAAACTAGAACTTTTGGAATTTATGAAGAACACTTGGAACTTGAAGATAGAACTTGAGAGAGATCAATTAGATGAAGAAAATTGAAGAATGAAAGTGTTTGTAGGTGTTTTTGGTCGTTGGTATATGGATTAGATATAAAGGATATGTAATTTTGTTTTCATGTAAATAAGTCATGAATGATTACTCATATTTTTGTAATTTTATGAGATATTTCATGCTAGTTGCCAAATGATGGCTCCCACATGTGTTAGGTGACTCACATGGGCTGCTAAGAGCTGATCATTGGAGTGTATATACCAATAGTACATACATCTAAAAGCTGTGTATTGTACGAGTACGAATACGGGTGCATACGAGTAGAATTATTGATGAAACTGAACGAGGATGTAATTGTAAGAATTTTTGTTAAGTAGAAGTATTTTGATAAGTGTCTTGAAGTCTTTCAAAAGTGTATGAATACATATTAAAACACTACATGTATATACATTTTAACTGAGTCGTTAAGTCATCGTTAGTCGTTACATGTAAACGTTGTTTTGAAACCTTTAGGTTAACGATCTTGTTGAATGTTGTTAACCCATTGTTTATTATAACAAATGAGATGTTAAATTGTTATATTATCATGATATTATGATATATGATATATCTTAGTATGATATATATACAGTTAAATGTCGTTACAACGATAATCGTTACATATATGTCTTGTTTCGAAATCCTTAAGTTAGTATTCTTATTTTTACATATGTATTTCATTGTTAATACACTTAATAATATATTTACTTATCATTTAACATAATTAACCAAGTGTATCAATATCTTAATATGATTCATATGTACCTAGTAAGACGTTGTTATAACGATAATCGTTATATATATCGTTTTCGAGTTTCTTAAATTAATAGTCTCATTTTTATGTATATAACTCATTGTTAAAATACCTAATGAGATACATACTTATAATAAAATCATGTTAACTATATATATAACCATATATATGTCATCGTATAGTTTTTACAAGTTTTAACGTTCGTGAATCACCGATCAACTTGGGTGGTCAATTGTCTATATGAAACCTATTTCAATTAATCAAGTCTTAACAAGTTTGATTGCTTAACATGTTGAAAACACTTAATCATGTAAATAACAATTTCATTTAATATATATATAAACATGAAAAAGTTCGGGTCACTACATTCTCAGTCCCAAAAAAAAAATAAAAAGGGAGTAATGAAACTCACGGTACTGTATTTTGTAGTAAAAATACATATGACGGCATTGAACAAGTGCAAGGTTGGCCTTGGATTCACGAACCTATATCATTTGTATATTTATTAATACATATAATTGCAATCGAATAAGTTTATATATATTTAATTTATTAATTACCTCATTTTTATATTAATATATATATATATATATATATATATATATATATATATATACATACATACATATGTCTCATATATTCTTTTTGTATATGAAAATATTGATTTTGTTATGTTATAAGTATTAAATATATTTATATATATATATATATATATATATATATATATATATATATATATATATATCATTTGTTTGTTAAAAATAGTAATTATAATGATACTAAAATTATATTAATATTAGTAAAAATGATAATAATTTTAGTACTTAATATTACTAATAAAGGTAATAATGTTAATAATAACTATATTAATGATAATAATAGTGATATTAATAATAATACTTGTAAAAATATTAATTTTACTGTTAATGATAGTTATGATAATGATTTTAATAATTATATAATATTAATACTTATTAATACTTATGATAATAATAATATTAATAGTCATGATACGGATAGCTGATAATAATAATAATAATTATTATATTACTAATACTAATTATATTACTAGTAATAATAATAATAATAACACTAATGATCATAAAATGATACAAGTCTTAATTTTTAATGAACTAATAATAAACTTTATTATCTTCATAAAATAATAATGATGATAATCATAGTTATAATCATAATAATAATAATAATAATAATAATAATAATAATAATAATAATAATAATAATAATAATAATAATAATAATAATAATAATAATAATAATAATAATAATAATAATAATACTTAAAAACAATACTAAAATGATAATAATATTAGTAATGATAATGTTAATAATAATTATAATTATGATAATAATAATAATAATAATAATAATAATAATAATAATAATAATAATAATAATAATAATAATAATAATAATAATAATAATAATGATAACAATACTAAAATAAATAAAGAGACTACCTTAACAAGCTTAAAAAAAAATGTCCCAGCCGGGAATTGAACCCGAGACCTCTCGCTCACCCGAACCTTTGCTTAACCATTAAATCATTTCCATTTTGCTGAATCTATTCTATTTCCATTAACTATAACCCGTATTTACGCAGGTTCCATTTTCTTCTTCAATCTCAAATTAAATGACCAAGGATCGAAACCTAACTAGTAACGAATTTTAAGACTTGAATTGTATTAGGGATTGAAACAGAAATGTTTATTGATTGATTAATTAAATATATATATATATATATATATATATATATATATATATATATATATATATATATATATATATATATATATATATATATATATATATATATAAAGTAAAATAAAAGAGTGCTGCTACTGCTCGAATAATATGAAGAATACAATTAAATTGATTTTTGATTTTTAAAAACATTTTACCTATTTAGTTTTAGGACACAGCAACGTTTAAAGACTAATTAGATCAATATAAAACAACAGCAAGATTTAAATAAACGCTGTAACAGAAATATAGAACATGATATAAACTCAAATTCAATTTCGAAATTTAAGTATGTTTTAGACAAAGATTAAAACATGAAAAAGGTGCTAAATCATTCCTAGAAACTTTCTCCATCCTCAATTGGGCCAGAAACATTCAAACGAATCCTAATTTCTTGATGAACGAATTGTTTGACTTTTTGAATTTAAGCTTTGACTCGTAAATTTGAACTTAATATAAAGAATTGGAGTTTGAAAACTTACAGATAGTTAAGTTTGATCATTCCTAACAGAACAGTATTATTTGATTTTAAGAAAATATTCGAATTCGAGTTGTTATTCGAGTCAAAAACAGGGTCGAATACCTTTTTCTGTTTCAGTTTTCCTTTTTTTTTTTTAATTTGCAAAATAATAGCAGAGAATTTTTATGGTGCAAGTGATTAATTGATGCTGTTACATGAATTGAATGATCGTGTTTTGTAGTGAAGGAGGAGATGAATTGGATTCACGGGTTTAATAGAAAAGGAAGAAAAACAAAATAAGCAGATAGTGATATATGGATATCTAATTTGTTTAATATATCTATCAGTATGTATATCTGTTTCTGTATTTATATATATGTATTTATATATTGTAATTACTCTTATTAATTAATAATTATAACTATAATAATATTGCTCTTAATATTATAAATAATAATAATAAATATTTATAATATTAATAATAATAATAATATTATTATTAATGATAAGGATAATATTAATTATAAAGTTTATAACAATGATATTAATAATAATAATAATAATAATAATAATAATAATAATAATAATAATAATAATAATAATAATAATAATAATAATAATAATAATAATAATAATAATAATAATAATAATACTTAATATTAATATTATTAATGATAATAATAATATTAGTAATAATAATACTATAACAATTTACATATTTCAGACTTCATATCTATATATTATATATTATAATAGTACAAATAATAATACTAATATTAATATTAATGAATAATGTTGAGAGTAATAATAATAATATTGATATAATACTATCTTTAAACTTGTAATTATATATTATTAATTATGTAATATCTAATAATCATATAATATCTTATGTTATAACTTTTATTGAATATTGAATATTTATAAATTTTATATATTATAAAATACATATAATAATATTTATACATAGAATTTTTATTATTATATATATATATATATTCATTTTTAATTCCACTTAATTATTTTATATTTTATTTTACATATTTAAGTCTAATGTTTAAATTATATTTTATAATTTCAAATTATTATATATACTCCCATTTATATATATATTTACAAACAATCGTTCGCGAATCGTAGGGTAATGTCCAATGGATAAATAAACGTATGAAATCATCTTAATGTAACATGTCAAATGGGTTTAATTTGTCGACAACCATTATCACAATTATTTACTCTACATGATTTCACTTTTACATTAAATATTATGAAAGTTAATTAATTAACTTACCAAGAGACACGAGGCAATTATTGTATAGCATGTATTGAAAATTAAGCAGGAATTGAAATGTCCCGTTCTTATTGATTAAAAACGTTCCATATTAATTGATTTCGTTGCGAGGTTTTGACCTCTATATGAGACGTTTTTCAAAGACTGCATTCATTTTTAAAACAAACCATAACCTTTATTTCATAAATAAAGGTTTAAAAAGCTTTACGTAGATTATCAAATAATGATAATCTAAAATATCCTGTTTACACACGACCATTACATAATGGTTTACAATACAAATATGTTACATCGAAATCAGTTTCTTGAATGCAGTTTTTACACAATATCATACAAACATGGACTCCAAATCTTGTCCTTATTTTAGTATGCAACAGCGGAAGCTCTTAATATTCACCTGAGAATAAACATGCTTTAAACGTCAACAAAAATGTTGGTGAGTTATAGGTTTAACCTATATATATCAAATCGTAACAATAGACCACAATATTTCATATTTCAATACACATCCCATATATAGAGATAAAAATCATTCATATGGTGAACACCTGGTAACCGACATTAACAAGATGCATATATATAAGAATATCCCCATCATTCCGGGACACCCTTCGGATATGATATAAATTTCGAAGTACTAAAGCATCCGGTACTTTGGATGGGGTTTGTTAGGCCCAATAGATCTATCTTTAGAATTCGCGTCAATTAGGGTGTCTGTTCCCTAATTCTTAGATTACCAGACTTAATAAAAAGGGGCATATTCGATTTCGATAATTCAACCATAGAATGTAGTTTCACGTACTTGTGTCTATTTTGTAAATCATTTATAAAACCTGCATGTATTCTCATCCCAAAAATATTAGATTTTAAAAGTGGGACTATAACTCACTTTCACAGATTTTTACTTCGTCGGGAAGTAAGACTTGGCCACTGGTTGATTCACGAACCTATAACAATATATACATATATATCAAAGTATGTTTAAAATATATTTACAACACTTTTAATATATTTTGATGTTTTAAGTTTATTAAGTCAGCTGTCCTCGTTAGTAACCTACAACTAGTTGTCCACAGTTAGATGTACAGAAATAAATCGATAAATATTATCTTGAATCAATCCACGACCCAGTGTATACGTATCTCAGTATTGATCACAACTCAAACTATATATATTTTGGAATCAACCTCAACCCTGTATAGCTAACTCCAACATTCACATATAGAGTGTCTATGGTTGTTCCGAAATATATATAGATGTGTCGACATGATAGGTCGAAACATTGTATACGTGTCTATGGTATCTCAGGATTACATAATATACAATACAAGTTGATTAAGTTATGGTTGGAATAGATTTGTTACCAATTTTCACGTAGCTAAAATGAGAAAAATTATCCAATCTTGTTTTACCCATAACTTCTTCATTTTAAATCCGTTTTGAGTGAATCAAATTGCTATGGTTCCACTTTGAGTTTAACCATAATTTTTGGATATAGTTTCATGTTCATAATAAAAATCATTTTCTCAGAATAACAACTTTTAAATCAAAGTTTATCATAGTTTTTATTTAACTAACCCAAAACAGCCCACGGTGTTACTACGACGGCGTAAATCCGGTTTTACGGTGTTTTTCGTGTTTCCAGGTTTTAAATCATTAAGTTAACATATCATATAGATATAGAACATGTGTGTAGTTAATTTTAAAAGTCAAGTTAGAAGGATTAACTTTTGTTTGCGAACAAGTTTAGAATTAACTAAACTATGTTCTAGTGATTACGAGTTTAAACCTTCGAATAAGATAGTTTTATATATATGAATCAAATGATGTTATGAACATCATTACTACCTCAAGTTTAGTAGGTAAACCTACTGGAAGTGACAAGAAATGATCTAGCTTCAAAGGATCTTGGATGGCTTGAAAGTTCTTGAAGTAGGATCATGACACAAAAACAAGTTCAAGTAAGATTTTTACTCGAATTAAGATAGTTTATAGTTATAGAAATTGAATCAAAGTTTGAATATGAATATTACCTTGAATAAGAAAGATAACCTACTGTATATAACAAAGGTTTCTTGATCTTATATGATTACTTGGAATGGATTAGAAAGCTTGGAAGTAAATTAGTAAACTTGAAGGGATTTTTGAAGTGTTCTTGAAGTGTTCTTCCTATGATGATTATAGCTTGATTCTTGAAGTGATTTTTGATGAAGATGATGATTAACTACTGGAAAAATACGTTCATAATAGTGTGTGTGTGTGTGTGTGTGTTGAGAGAGAATTAGAAAGAGAATTGGAAGTGAAATGGAGTGAATGATGAGTGGTAATTGGTGAGTGGTGAGTGGGGTTTAAAGGAGTTCTAGTTAGTTGACTAGCTCATGGTAGAAGTTAAAATTGATTAGTCATACATGACATAATCAAGAGTGGAATCTCATGCTAGTTCCTATTGGTATATACTCATAGTAAGTACGTTTTGAAGCTGTGTATAATACGGGTAAGAATACGACTAGAATTCTTGATGAAAGAAAAGAATGGAAAAGTAACTGTAACCATTTTTGTTAAGTATGAGTGTTTTGATATATGTCTTGAAGTCTTCCAAAAGTATTTTAATACATCTAAATACACTACATGTATATACATTTTAACTGAGTCGTTAAGTTATCGTTAGTTGTTACATGTAAGTGTTGTTTTGAAACCTTTAAGTTAACGATCTCCATTAATGTTGTTAACCCATTGTTTATTATATCTAATGAGATGTTAAATTATTATATTATCATGATATTATGATATATTAATATATCTTAATATGATATATATACATTTAAATGTCGTTACAACGATAATCGTTACATATATGTCTCGTTTCGAAATCCTTAAGTTAGTAGTCTTGTTTATATGTATATAACTCATTGTTAATATACTTATGGAGATACTTACTTATCATAATCTCATGTTAACCATATGTATATCCATATATATATCGTCATGTCGTTTTTACAAGTTTTAACGTTCGTGAATTGCCGGTCAACTTGGGGGGTCAATTGTCTATATGAAACATATTTCAATTAATCAAGTCTTAACAAGTTTGATTGCTTAACATGTTAGAAACATTTAATCATGTAAATATCAATCTCAATTAATATATATAAACATGGAAAAGTTCGGGTCACTACTGGAATCTCCACTAACTGTTGTCTAGTTTCCGTTAATTGACACTTTTGTTCTTACTTGTAAATCACTTTAGCAATTATTTCGAATATTGTTAAAAATGAACGATTTATCAAATCAACGTGGACCTTACAACAGAGACTTATAATAATATCACAATATTTATGAAATTGATAATTGCTAACAAGAATATCCGTTAATTAAGTAGTTTGATACTATCTTTTAATACCGTAATTAAATATATCATATAGATATTGAAACAAATAAGTTTAATGTATGGTATCATTCACTTAATACTTTGTTAACGTTTTCAATTTATATATATATATATATATATATATATATATATATATATATATATATATATATATATATATATATATATATATATATATATATATATATAAAATTGTTCGTGAATCGTTGAGAATAGTCGGAGGGTAACTGAATACATGAACACAGTTTCAAAAATTTTGAGACTCAACATTATAGACTTTGCTTATCGTGTCGGAATCATTACATCATTTAAAGATAAAGTTTAAATTTAGTCGAAAATTTTCGGATTGTCACATCAGATATCTTTGAACTCCCTTCTTATACCCCTACCACCACCACCACCACCACCACCACCACCACCGTAGTGTGTAAATTTGAATAGGGGTTAAATTGACGGTTCTAGTTGTGTTTTAAATGCCCAAATGAATCCAGTCATTGTATTTGAATCGGGAAGTAATGTTTGTGCATTGAACCCGGAGTTATACTTACACTGTCTGTTTCATTTGGGCATTGAATGGACATGAATCATTGAATGTGCAACACACACGTAAGTTTGTTTAGTGTGTTTATTGTGTGATGCGTGTGCGTGGTGTATGGTACGTGTTGCACATAAATGAAGCCAGCATCTACTATATTCGAAAACCCGAAGGAAGAAAAGAAAAAATATGTTCTACGAGCTTAAAACAGTGTTACATTGATCCATATATTACTCTCTAGCCGGTTCCAATCCTTTCTTGGCCACCCCAAGATTCGAATACCACTTGCAAGGATGTCATGGACCCCAACTACTAAGCTACTTTGAAATTGTTATTTTTTTATAATTTAAAGAAATATAAAAAAAGAAAATAACCTTTTTTAATTTGAAAATGATGACAACATAATAAATAATTTTTGCAGCATTGATTTTAGCCCATTGGGCCTTTACGTAACCAGTCACAAGCATACAACTGTTTCCACATGTATAACAGATTTTACACTCAAAAGCAACTGAAAAAGTCAAAAAAAACAACAGGAAATAAAACGAAAATTAATCATTCATTAAATCCGAACCTAGGGTTTCTAATTGACCCCTAATTTCCCAAAATTCACAGCATATTCAATTCGATTTTTCTGTAAAATTTAAAATGAGAACGCCTTGTTGCCATACATTTACTGCCTTTATTCTCAAATTCCTCATTTTCTTTCAAACATTCATCGGTATTGCAATCATTATATACTCTGCGTATATGTTAAATCAGTGGGAGAAACACTCACCGATCATTCCGCCGTCTCCGTCACCGTTACCGTCACCACCTCCGTCGGATTTATCACCAGCTCCGTCTCCCGATTCATCTGATTCTGTTTTTTCAATTTTCAGGATATCTGATCGACTGATTCATTTCAATTTTGAAACTAACACGGTCACTGGTATATATGACGCGATACAGCTTGAATCTAATCCCATTCCTGCCCCTTGGTAATTTTAATTCTTTCGATTCTATTAATATGCACTTACACGCGAGTGTTATTATGTATTTGTATAATTATATATTTAAATATTTAAATAAATTGATCTTAACGTTATACGGAGTAATTAATTGATACTTTTTTTTTTTTAAATATCACACTCTTGAATAATTACACCGATGCTAACATAAACCTATTGAATTATCAATCAAAATTAAAATTAAATTAAAATACATCTACGGTATTTGTGATGTTTCCAGATTAATTGCACCAAAATGTAACATACTTATTACTTTTTTTTGTTATATATAGCTTACTTTATTTTCTATCAGTGTCTGCTACGTGCCTACATTCATGTAATTGTATCAAAAATTGCTACTATAAATGGTCAAAAAGTGAGTGTACTTTAGGTTTAACTTCACAATGTAGGTATGTAATAAAACCATCACTAGATAGCCTAGTGGTTGGGGCCCTGAGTTCCTTGCAAGAGGTCTCAGGTTCAAATCCCGTCTGGGACGAATATTTAGTGGTAGCCAGGGAAGGGTTGGAAACAGCCAGGGAGTAATCCTGCTAGACTGCGTACATCAGAGTATGGGGTCTGATTACTCGCCCTCCCGGGTAGCCCGAATAGGGAAAACCTTCTACCTTTTACAATGTAGGTATGTAATATGTTACAGATAATGATAAAAATTAAAATAAGTTACGTGCAATGGGAAAAGATGTATGCTTGTTTTATATTTGTTGAATTTACATTTTTCGCAGGTGATAGAGATTGGGGCATTTGGGTTAAATAAGGGTATGGGTTATGTTAGAAAATCTGTTCATATATTGGCTATTGAGCTGTAACTTGCTGCAATGTTATGTGGCAGGTTCATATATGCATTTATGGGATTGGGTGTTGTACTGTGCTGCATCTCTTGCATAGGTCATATTGCAGCCGAAGCGATCCATGGGTGTTGTCTTTGCTTTGTATCCTTTCTTTACTAATTCTGTGATGATGGTAGTTTAAACATTTGCGATAATCTCCATACTATATAAATGGTGGATGATGTGATAGATTATTATACTAGATAATACAATAGATATCAAATGACTTAGATTTGAAGCTTTTCGAACATCTTATTTTGTCCTTGTTGCTATTGAAGTATCTCTTGTTATTTTATATGGCTCATACATTTACTAACTATTAAAATTTAGATGGGGTGGTCACATTCTGAAATCTTTTACTCTTACAGTTTAAGAGAAATATTTTTGACACATACAAAAACTTTATGATAAGTTAAACTGAGGATGTTGATTAGGAACCTAATGTACACACCTTGTGAAGCTAGAAACGATATGTCATGTCATGTATTTAACTATTTTAGTTACTTTAAAATACCTCACATTTACTTCCTTGACGTGAACATTCGGCAGTACACCATACTGAAAGTCGTATTCATCCTACTTGAGGTGGCTTTAGTTGCGTTCATTGCACTTGATCATCGTTGGGAGAAGGTCTGATTTTGTAATCAATATATGGATTTATAGTAATGTTGCTTTTAAAAGTTTTCACAAAAGAAACCACATTTCTCAATTTTTTAGGATCTACCAGAGGACCCGACTGGAGGAATCGATAGCATTCGGGAATTCGTTGAAGATAATATTGAAATTTGTAAATGGGTCGGCATTGCTATTATTGTGGTTCAGGTTAGATACCCTCTCGTATTTGCTAGTAAACTGATAAATTGGGTAAATGGAAGAGGTTTTCCCTTTCATATGTATCAGTTGTTACCTAGTTACCATCTAAATTATAACTTAGAGACCATATGATGCTTGGATTTTACATGATCAGTGTTCTTTTTTCAGGTTTTAGAGACCATATGATGCTTGGATTTTACATGATCAGTGTTCTTTTTTCAGGTTTTAAGTATACTTCTGGCGGTAATGTTGGGAATGATGGTATCTGCTCAGAAGAAGAATGATGATATGGAGGAAGGTTCCGGAAGCGGGATGCCCCTACTAAACCCACAATCAAGTCAAGCATCTGGGTCAACTAGTGGTGATGGTAAAGCTTTTCATTCAGATATCTGGAGCTCGAGGATTAGAGAAAAGGTACGCCTCTGATTTTCATATGCATGAGATTGTTTATTTTCTGTTTTTTGAAAATGCATGTGGAATATTGTTTCATGCCTTCATTTTGTGGAGTGTTGCAATATATGTCTAAAAAGATAGGCAAAAACATGCCTACTACATGCAATGAATGACACAAATTTTACTTACATTCTCTTTTGTTTACCAATATTTTTCATGCAATGAATGCCATATGAAATTTCCATGTCTATTTATCATTTTTCTTCTTTTTTTTACTTAGTACAATCATTATTGTTCATATATTTATATATATTTAACACTGCTGAAACAAAGTTTGTGGATGCCGTAATTGATGTGGTGTTGTGTTGGTCGCCAATGGATAATAAGTTCCCATTTGTTTTTTATTTGATTCAAGAAGCAACAACTGGGAGATAAACCCTGACAATCCCCTAGAGGCTGGACTTCAAATATATGAACTTATGAATTATGTTTGTTCGCAAAGTTACCTTTTCCTTAATAAAGACAATTAAATTCGTTTTTTACATGTGAAACTTGCTGCTCCAGAATACACTAGGATTATATGATACTTATAGTCGTCTTTACCTAATACAGTGTCGAAACAGTCAAACCTGTTTAGGTCTGTGAATACCTTTTGTATCCTTTAAAGATCAAATTAATATGATAAAAAGTACAGAAAATCAAGTTATTACACTACACAGATTTTTTTTTTTTCATCAGTAAAACCGTAAGACAAGTGTTTTGCATCTGAATTTGGATGTCATGTTTACTAAGTCAACCTATTTTCCATTGTAGTTGAATCTTTTAGCTTACCCTTGGGAAAAAAAATATGGTTTTAAATTCATCATCTCTAGTTATAACTGTCTGCAATTCGTCTTCTGCAACCTTAACCTTCTTTTCATTTTGTCCTCATTGCAGTATGGATTGAATGGCAGTCAATCAAGTCAGAGTGCTTAAAACTAACACCAGTTTTGTTCCATGAAAGCTGCAGTGTGAAATCAATTTGATTGCTTATTTGATCGAGAAAGATTAGTTTTGTTGAATGTATCATGTTTTGCATTTTCTTTGTATATATAAAAATGTGAGCCCTGTGAGTTCGTTAGCTTCTCACCCTATTCTAGGCATCACTGCCACCTTGAGTTTGACATCTACACATGATTATACTGTTAGTGTGAGCGTGTTTTGTATAATAAGCATTTATAGAGATACATTTGCGGTGATGAACTTTCGATGTCAGTTCATGTTAAAATCGTATTGAACATTCATGTTGTTTGTGTGAGTGCGTTTTGTACCCTTGTATTACTTAACGTTTTGAAAGTTATTGATTCAACTTGAATATTAGTAATTATACATACTCCTTTGTTCTCTTTTAACAAGCTGTGTAGTCTTTCATTATTTGGGGTCTAGACTCTACAGATATACCATTAATCGTATGAAAAACTTCGAGTTCTTGCGCTTTCTATCATATATGTCTATATTCTTTATTCGATATTATATATGTTACTACTACTATAAAGCGTTGAAAACTGCGAAAAGAAGCGAGATCATGCTAGAAACTATTTGCCAGTTGCCACCGTAGCTTTATGCAAATAGTGTTGCAGAACTCGATGAGTACTTAGTAAAAAAGGTCTCCCAAATTACTCGGTCAAAACTCGGGATTACTCTGTCGAAACTTGGTCAACTCGGTCAAATCCAACCAAAACTCGGGATTACTTGGACAATTGGTCAAAATTGGTTAAAGTCACACTTAGTCAATATTTGAATACTCTCTGAGTTGTCGAGTACTCTCTAAAAGTTCCCGACTGAGTACTAACCGAGTAGCGATTATTCAACCTTGATGCATATACCTTCTTTAAATTAATGAATTATTTACTAGATAGATTTGTTTTTATGGACTATTTCACTTTCAACTCTACCATCCTTCATCAAATTTAACTTGTTTCTATCCCAGTGACATGTACCATGTGAAAAAACCCAGGAATATTTTCTGATGCTTCAATCTTTTCACTCGCTGCTCACTGCTCATATAATTAGTACAGTACAACTTTATGGAAGAATATTTATCTTTCTCCCATTGAGATGTTGATTTGTCATTTTCCAATTTTGGCACTTCCTCTTTGATCTTTTTGCTCTTTGGGTTAAAACTATTTTTTATTTTTATCCCAAGATTTCAAAGTTTATGACTTGTCGATTCAAAGTCTCAAGGGTTAAAATAAGACAACCAAGCTTAGCAAAGTAATGTAATGGCTAAATAACTATTATTGATCTACATATATATTTGTTTGTTACATTTGTAAGTGTGTATTTGTTTGCCGGTGGAGTATTGAAAATTTTGCGTTGCTTTTGTCAATAAACGGTCCAACTGCCACATGGGAATAGGTATGATATGACACTAGTAGTTGGGATTTTGCATAACTTATTGCAAAAGAAGAAAATGATCCAAGAAATAACGTTACCTTCAATTGTAACCTGCAATTTTATTTTATTTTTACTTTTTATTTTTTTGTGTAACCTGCAATAATGTTACCACCTCCGTACTAATTACCAATTCTATTTTTTTTTTTTTTTTTTTTTGACAAAATAACGAAAACTTTTAAAAAACGGAAAACGTTTTCGAAAAGAAAATGAATTCAAAAAGAGATACAAGAGAGAAACCCGATGAGGCTCGTACCTAGAAAGCGATAAACATACGAACTATCTATACCGAGCCTCATCAAACCTACACTGAAACAAAAGCAAAACAAAAAAACAACGAACTACGAAACCAAAAGAGTATGCGAAACATGTAACCGATATAAACGAACTCATATATCCTTGATAAACACGCCGAACTCTTCCATTTCGACGCCTTGAACCAATTTTTTCTTTCGCTTTTTTTGAATCTTATCATTAACCGGCGCACATGGGATCTCACTAGAGTTAATAAGATTAACCGTAACTGGTTCGCTCTCGGCCATACACGTCATCATAACATCAAATGCCTTGAAAGCCTCATCGGTCCTTATATCTTTCACCAAACCCGAAGATCCGCCTTTCAGTTTTAGTTTGTTGATGTAATGTATGTATTAAAATAATTGTTTATTTTCAGTTTTAGTTTATCAGAAAGTGTTTAACAGGAGAATAAATTCATATTAATCAACAATGAACTCATACTATTAATAACCACTACTTCGTACTTTTACTAAAACTATATGTAAATTCATAGTAGACAATCAAATTATAACACGAACAACTGAGTGTCAGTGCTTCCCTAGAATGACTGAACAAAAACTTAAGACCCCGCACATAAAACAACACAAAAAAATTAAAAATATTTTTTGTACCCAAGCCAAATCTTTTCAACCGTCTTTGCGAGGAAATGTCCAAGCTAGGACGAACGGATTTCAATCTATGCCATCCCTAGACGAAGAGAGCACATTAAAGACAATGTTAGTGACGAGCCATTGACACCGGTGTAACTGAAGCTAAAATAGCAAAATTAATCAATAAATGTGAAAAATTAGCTCATAACCATAGCTAAATCAAGAAAAAAAAGGAGACCCCTCATTTTGGGCCCAAACAAATTAGGACAAATAATGTCACCCACAAGATTAAGTACGACTGTCAATTACTCGATTTATCTTTATTTCAAGTATAATAAATTTAACATTTATCATAAATAAAAAAACAAGAATTTTCAAAGTCACATCTATGAGTTAAGTTAGGTATATATCAATGCCAACACCCAACCATTTTCTTGGTATTCTTTCTATAATGTCATTATCTAAGATATCAACCACTAATTAAATATGGAAGTGGTCATTTTTTTTTTTTTTTTTACTAATTTCATTTATTTTGAAAGTGATCGGTAGCCAAGAGCTTTAAAACATGAATATGAATTTTGAAGTAATGTGTTGCACTTACTACTATTAGCTGAGTAGACGAAATGATTAAGCGATGATATCTTGTAACGTACGTATAAACAGAATGATAGTTGGTTAAAGTGAGTATCAATGTTGTATATAGAAGAATGATCATCTTCATGTGTTAAAACTATTACTCTCTAGGTTATTCACTATGATAGCTATTATCCCATGATCATACCATTTCATAAAACGTTTTTTGGCGGGTGTATCTGGCTCTTTCGGGTCAAGGTGAAGCAACAAACATTGTAGCAAGGATTATCAAAAAAGAAAGATAAAAGACTGATTTTGGTTAAAAACATATTATTAATAGACATTTCCATGAAATGATATTGAAATTTGATATAAATTATAGGATCTTATTTTGTGACACCCCATCTAACATATAACAATGGTAATAATATAATGTTAGGACCATTTCCATATCTTTCACAAAACCATTGGCGTACAATGATGTTTTTTGTGTGAACCATGAATAGGTAAGGGGCTAAGTGTATCATTTATGGTTGTAATGAATAGATTGGGGCTACAACGATGTGTATGCATATAATATGATTACTTTATACGTTTAAAAATATTTAGATATTACGGAGTACTCTACATAATTTAATGTTATTTTGATTTTAAAGGTAGGTCATGTGGTATCATGTCAATATTTCGCGCGATGCTGCCGTAAACTTAAGAATTTAGAAAAGTCACGGGTTATCGCAAAAAATTGCTGATTGTTACATACAAAAGGTTATTACATGAGTTTGCATACATTGCATAATCACATGCTCTTTTTGATCTTGGAATGTCTTTCTTGCACTTGTAGTTAGCGAAAGTTGTCCAATATGACTGTAACATCCGGAATATATTAACGCAATTTAATAAGGCATCCTAAAACATAGTAGCCCGAGATATTTAGCGTTTTTTGAAAAACGTCCATTTTGTGTATAGGTAGTTGCGTTGTGTTCGTAAAATTATTTCGAGTTGAACCGTGGTTTCGAAAAAAAAAAATAAGGCGTGGCGAGCGAGAAGATGTGGATCGTTGAAGAATTGAGTGATTTTTTTTAAGTTTTTTTAATTAGAAATATGTAATTTTCACTTTAACCCTTGGAGTTTGGGGTGTTTGACATTTGATAATAAAAAATGCTTGTGGGTACAACAATTTAAGCGAAACGTACAACTACTCTAAGCATGGAAGTGAGTTACTATTCATGAATAGTAACCCAAATTTGCTCTGGGTACAACAATTTAAGCGAAACATACAACTACTTTAAGCATGGAAGTGAGTTACTATTCATGAATAGTAATCTAAATTTGTTCAATTGTATATATGTATATAATATAATATTAATTAAGAAGCATTATACGATGACATTATGTTACTTCATTGATTTTGATGTACAATAATCTATATGGATATCGATATATGATTCTTAGTTATTTACTTTTGATTTGATTAACTATAAGTCTATAACTATGTTAAGATAACTCTTATATCATTGCTTAACTAGACCGAGTACATAACTTCGTTACTTTTGATTTGATTATTTTAACCTTTTAAACAATTTCCAATTCATTATACAATACCTCACTATTACAAACACACATTAAAATAACGATTACTATTAAAATTCTTAATCAATAAATGAAGGAACCTATGAACCGATACATCAAAGAAACCATGCTAGAATCACAACAGAAACTAGATCTAGCTAACTCTAACCGAGCCATAAACGGAAAATAAATCCTAAACCAAGATTAAACTAATCGCACAAACTAATCAAACTCACAAAGTGACAATAACAAGAAATGAACAAGACTTTTAAACATAACATCCATAAAACCCACCAACGAAACCAATAACACCAAATTAACCGGCATTAGAACCACCCTTCCGATTTCTTTCATCCGGACGTGAAGTCATCCCATCAATTTTATCGATGCGAACACCTTAATTAATTAGTTCACCTTTGCCCATTCAAATTAATATCTGTGCTAACCTGGCCTTGTTATACTTGACCAATGAATTATCTGCAAAATGAATTATTAAGATCATAATTGGTTTACTCATTTGTCAGGTCTAGGCATTGTCCCTTGAATGGCACACAAAGATCACAAAGAAATGTAAAAAATGAGATCTTGAAACCAGTTGAAACCTTTTATAAAGTACCAGGGGGCCAATTGTGTACTATTATACTAAACAAATGACAGCAAAATAAGTACCATCTTTTTAAAAACTTGGAACACATTATAATAATAGTGTTTAATGGTACACAAATAATTGAGTTATGATTTAGATAATAGTAGAGGTCAAAACAACAAAAAGGACCCTTACTCAAACTCTACCAGTAAACTCCAATACAGACTCTTGCACCAATTCCTCAAGCAATTTCCCTTCTATTTCCTTTCTTGTATTATCAATTTCAAACCTAATACCTTCCACCCAACCCTGGCCCACAACCTCTTTATTAACCACCCTTTCAACCGCCATGCTGCCGCCATCCACATCATCCCAATCGCACCTCTCGTCACCGGACATCCATTCCTTTATGTGGGCCCATACAAGGTCCACCAGAACCATTGATGACATAACCATGTAATCTAGGCTGTCGTGAGCCCCACTGTAGGGTCCACGTTTCGCAATACTCTTTAACGCCTCATTAACACAGTCAAACACAAGTTTTGTTATTGTGTTCTGATGTCTTCGTTTTGGCATCGAACTCAAATCACTTAGATTTATGCATTTATCCCTTAAGGATGGGTCTAATGGGCTTTCGGGTGAATGCCATTTACTTAAAAATGAGATTGATTTGACTTTGTTGAGACCGGCAACTGATAATAAGGTTTGAATGTAAAACAAACATTCTTGCTCCTCTTCTTCTTGATTTAAGGGTGTGGATGAGGGTCTACCGACGTAGGGTGTGGATGACCCCACAGAATCATCCCAGGATAGAGTACGCGCTATGGATCCAATTGGGGGAGATTTATCGATCAAGTTGTATTTCATAGACTCTATTCCTGTTAATACACCAAGAAACATTAATACTATCAAAGAAAGTACACATGAAGATTACTAAACACACTAAAAAACATACTCCGTACAAAACACAAATTTTTTTTAATGAAAGGGAACTGGTCAAATGGCTCAAACATAACAAAAAGGTTGAAACTTGAAGTCATTCTAAGAGTATTTAAAACATAACTATTTTCTTAATCGCTTCTAAGTGGTAATAACCTATGTTTTGTAATCATACTTCGAACTTTTTATATAAAAAATTCTAAGAATAGATAAAAACGAGTTTGCTGACCCAACCTGTTAAGACACACTTCATATTACCCGCCAACCCATATTTCCACTTGTATCTAATAAACCCGTTCAATTGAGTTCTTTATTTACCATTAAGCTTGGAATTAGGACGACACTTTGTTGCATGTTCATCTTCAAATTGTGGTTCCAAAACCGAAATTGGGCTCGGGTGGTCCTGGTTCTCAATGTGGTTTCCACGAAATCCAGGTTTCTTGAAAGAAAATCCCACCTGCAAAATGTAGTTACATGAACTTCAGAACATAAACTACATATTCATAAAAACACGTACAACAGTCAAAATCGGGGAAAAAAACAATTAAAAGTACGTTCTTGTTTCCCTCATAGACACCCTATAAATAAGTGCACATATGAAAATATGACATACACGAATAAGAAGCAAAAGCACAAAAAGTAACTTATAGAAGAAGCCATACCTCAGGTAATAAAATGCCGTGTTTCAGACCCGAACATGATGCTTCTTCAACTATCATCTCATTACTTCGTTGGGCCTCTTCATTACCAATAAATCTAGTAGATTGAGGTACCTCCTTACACTGGTGGGACCCATCTTTGCTAGTTTTCTTACTTCTAGGGAAAAACAGATTCGAAAACTTAAAAGATGACGATTTAACAAGCTTTTCCTTCATCACACCCTTCGTTTCATCTACTTTGTCTGTCGAGGAACCAGATACTGGAAGCGATTTCGATCTCAAAAGACCAATAGGATTTATATCATTATCTTCTTTAAATCTCTTAGTTTCATCCACATTTTCTGGTTTTTTCACATCGGAAAGAGCAAGCATATCACCTAATGTACTCGAGCTTCTTTGAATTTCTCTTTGTTCTAGAACATTCTTATTTGATGACATCACCGCCCATCTTTCAGATAAACGTTTCTTAGCTTCCCTACAAACAGACGACTCCGGCGAATAAGACGCGCGGCTGGACGAAGCCGAATAATGGCTACTATACCGATTAATATAATCCCATGAATGTTTAGATGTTGGTGATACAATTTCTGAATCACTAAGTATTCCCGTTGCATAATCCACCTCTGATTTACAATACGAACTATCGTCACCGATATAACCGTTTGAAAAAACGGACGAAAGTAGGGTTTCATCTCGTCTAAGCCCGCCCAAATTGTCACTTATCTCATTCGTAACCTCTTCGGGATCCTCAACAAATACATCATCATGTGAAGCAACAGCTTTTATGTTCATAGAGCTCGGTTTCAGTATCACAATGCGTGTTGGTGGGTTCGGGTTGCTGACATCATCAACTTTGCAAAATTCAGAGGAGAAAGATAAATCGGGGCTGGTTTTATTATGATTATCAATCGGCTTGGAAGGTTTAAGAATTGTGATGCGTTTACAGTCGGGAGGTGGCGGGCCCGACTGCAAAGTGTATAGATTTTGCGAGAACAAGGAATTCGGTTCTTGTAAAAACTTGAGAAACACATCTTTATTTGAACTTAAAACTTCTAATGCATCTTGAAACTGTTTTGACTGACGAAGGTTTTCATCGGTAGATAAACGTTTCGCTTCCATAAACTTTTCTCTAACAAGAGCCATTTTCTGTTTTTCGCTACATTTTCCCTTTTGTGGTGACTCGTCTCTTTTCACGTACTCGTATACGTCTTTATATTCTTCTGGATATTGATTGATCTCGTGTTTTCCATTTTCTTGCTGCAGAAAGTCTAAAGATCCAGATTGGGTACGTGATCTTGTATGGGTCCCGCGCAGAGCTGAAACAGGTTTATGCTGATCTGGCAGGGCATCGAGTCCCATTAACTTAGCGACCAAATTGGACGGACTTTGCTTAGAGTCTTCTTCTTCCTTTGACATTTCTTGTGCAATAAGCATCTTTATTGGTGTACAATTTGATTTTCTATTTGATGGAGAGTTTCTTAAATCATCCATGTCATCATTAATCGAATTCGCCCTCGATAAATCAGATTGCCTCCTAGATAATGCAGAACCTGTTTTATGTCACATTTTGTCATACATAACATAAGTTTATTATATAAAACTTTTATAGCTCATGTTCAGAATAACATTCTCTTCTTCAGAACAAGTTTTCATTACAACACAATTGTTTCATAATCAATTCAATCATAAAAAGATGATGAGATAAAGTTAAAAGTGTAAAGATTAAGAAACTTACTATCACGATGTGGCTTGTCTGTAAGTAGCCTGTTCCCTCCCACACCAGTATTCAAATCAAACAAGTTCACCATTCTTCCCAAACATCCCGAAACAGGTTTCGCAGGTTTCCGATTTTTCCCATTTTGATTCCAGCTCATTTTTTTAGCTTTTATACCTGTAAATGAAACAACTTGTTACTAGTTTACACATATAAATCACCCATCTCTCCATACTAAAAAATAATCTCAAAAAAAAAAAAAATTCTTGATTAGATATAGTACATACAAGTACAGATATGAAATCAGCCCTAATTAATGTTCTTCCAAGGTAAACTAAATCAAGCTCCAAATATAGAATCACAACCTGCTCAATGATTGAAGAAATCATGAATTGAAGATAGCATCAACCAAATTTAGCAGAGCTTGAAGTGATAGGGCTTGACATAATTACAAAATCCCTTGATAATGTCATCATGATGATGATAATAAAAAGGATAAAAAGTAGGATAATAAAAGAGACAAGACTACAACAATTTATATAATTCCAGGATATTCACATGAGCCTTCACATCAACTAGTCACCACTTTAAACACACACACAGATATCATATTATTATATTCAAATAAAAATGTTAGAAACAAACAAAAAGCCCTAATTTTTACCTTCATCTTAAAAAAAACTACCATACACACATATAACCGATGTAAATGTTAGAAACAAACAAAAAGCCCTAATTTCTACCTTCAATTTTTGAAAAGCTGCACAATAATTTAATAATTATTGCATATTGTATATATTGATTGAAGTTGTACTCATGTATCACAAGATCATTTTGAAAAAAAAGCTGCAATACAGAAGAATTAAAAAGAATCTGATTCTATTTTACCAAAACTCAACCAAAAAGTGTTAAAAAAACGGCAGCAAAGTTAGAGAGAGAGAAAAGTGTGATTTTAGAGAGAGAAAGTAGAAATACGGTGAGATCAGTACCTTATACTGAGAAAGTTAGTAATTTATCGCCGGAGTGTAACATTCCGGTGAAATAACGTCAGATTTCCGGTTAGATTTTCAGTTATTTATTCAGATCAGTAATAACTTCAGGTTATACATACAGACATATACATGTACACACACATACAAGTGAGAGAAAAGGAAAAACAAATGAGTATAAAACCAGATAGTATGGTGTTATTATAAATAATAAATAATTAAATAAAATAAAATAATAATAATAATTAAAAATATATTAATAATAAGGGGATGATTCTCACACACTGTTTTTTGATCCTCACACACCCTTTTACCCTATTATGAGGGAGGTGTTAAAGTAAATTGGTGTGTGAGGATCAAAAAACAGTGTGTGAGAATCATCCCCCTAATAATAATAATACGCAGTAATAATTATAATATAACAAACCTATATATAATATTAAAATATTAATTAATATAAGAACAAAATAAATAAATCAATCAATCAATAAAATAATAATTTCATCTATCGACAACTACTACAACGATCGATCAATGAGTGTCAACAAGAAGCTAATCACATCGTTTATGTTCTTCAATATTCCGGCAATCTGGGGAGTCGAGGAGTTACGGCGTGCGTTTTCAAGATTTGGAAAAGTATGTGATGTCTACATTGCCAGGAAACAACTGAAAAGTGGCCATAGATTTGGCTTCGTGAGGTTTGAAGAAGTAAAAGATGAAAACGCAACTCTTGAGCAATTGAATAAAGCAATTTTTTTGGGATGGAGCTTAAGAGCCTTTAAAGCATATGAAAGGAAGAATGACAAGTTTCAAAACGGATCTACGAAATTCGATAATATCAAGGTTGATAGCAAGCCTGAGCATCATGGTACCGCACCTCGTAATGAAAATAGGGTTAAGAATGATGATGTTGTTTGGAAGTGGAACGTTTCAAAAGGTAATAATGAATCGACAGAAGCAAACGACGAGCAAAACACTGACAACCCTACACCTGCAGAAGCATTCCCATCAAAGAAACCACATCAAGTCTATGTCAAAAAGTCAAAACCCGACGCTGATTCAAATCCTGAAGGAAGAACAAGTAATGATGGGAAGAATAATCATCAACATGAGAGAAGAAACAATTAGAGTAGTGAATGGTATAAACCTGAAGAATATCGACAAGTAATCTTAGGAGAAGAGAATGCCAATGATATATTCTTAAATAAGGCTCTTGTGGGTGATGTCTCAAACTATAAGATTCTAAATCAATTGAATAAACTATGTGAAGAAGAAGGAGTTCATAATTGCCAGGTGAAGTTCTTAGGTGGTCACGAGGTAATGTTAATTTTTGAATCTGAGGAAGTTGTCTTTAACATTCTCAACAACAATCATCATGGTATAAAAAGGTGGATCAAAAATTTAAGGAGATGGGACAATCAGTTTTTAGCAAATGGTCGTCTTTCTTGGCTAAACGTATTTGGGGTTCCCGTACATAGCTGGTGTGAAATACTTTCAAAAAAATTGGGTCGTGTTGGGGTCAAGTTATAGACATGGAGAATTGCAAATTTGAAGGTGATCAAAACCTTACGTTTGAAAGAGTTCTAGTTAGCCTGAACGCAAGCAATGTAGGTACAATCAATGATACGACAATGGTCACGAAAGGACACAATATCTTTTATGTTAAAGTCATTGAGGAAATTGATGATATAATCCAAATTGAGTTTGAAGATGAAGCTTGTTTTGACAATGACGGTAATCAATCAGTGAACTCTGAGGGTCCGATTGATATGTGAAAGGACCCGTTCATATACATTATAAATGATTCACAGTAGTTGATTACATCGCGAGGTATTTGACCTCTATATGATACATTTTACAAACATTGCATTCGTTTTTTAAAGACAAGCTTTCTTTACATCGAAAGTTGACAGCATGCATATCATTTCATAATACATCCAACTATAATTGACTTAATAATAATTTTGATGTACTCAACGACTCGAATGCAACATCTTTCGAAATATGCCATGAATGACTCCAAGTAATATCCTTAAAATGAGCTAATGCACAGCGGAAGATTTCCTTAATACTTGAGAATAAACATGCTTTAAAGTGTCAACCAAAAGGTTGGTGAGTTCATTAGTTTATCATAAATAATCATTTCCGATAGTATAATAGACCACAAGATACTCATATTTAGAAAACAATCTGTGCAGGTCTACTCCTGCTGTAAAATCATTCATATGAAGAACACCGGAACCTTTCAAAACAACTCACCAACGGTAGCTAGTGCGTAGTGCAATGCAAAATCATCTCACCGTGGTAGTTAATACAATATAATTTTACAACGGTAGCTAATGCGTAGTGCAATGCAAAATCATCTCACCGAGGGTAGCTAAAACGGTAGCTAGTGCGTAGTGCAATGCAAAATCATCTCACCGTTACTAACTACAAAATCGAATACAATACAATACAATACAACGGTAGCTAACGCGTAGTGCAATGCGAAATCATCTCACCGAGGGTAGCTAAAACGGTAGCTAGTGCGTAGTGCAATGCAAAATCATCTCACCGTTACTAACTACTAAACCAAACCATTCCGGTAGCTAGTGCGTAGTGCAATGCAAAATCATCTCACCGTTACTAACTACTAAATCGAACCATTCCGGTAGCTAGTGCGTAGTGCAATGCAAAATCATCTCACCGATGGTCACTAATACAATCTTTATAGAAATCGAACCTCTGAATCCAAATAATTCTATCATAGAATGTAGTTTTGAATACTTGTGTCTATTTCGTCAATCATTTATAAAAGCGGTTCATGTTTTCTCAGTTCAAAAATATATTTCAAAAACATTTAATAAAGCATTTATAAAAACAGCGCATGTATTCTCAGTCCCAAAAATGTAAAGAGTAAAAGGGAATCAAATGAACTCACAATATTGTATTTCGTAGTAATTAAGCATATGATGACATTGAACAAGTGCAAGGTTGGTCTCGGATTCACGAACCTATATTAATTATATATATTTATATGTTGATCAATATTTGTCTAACAATTAAGGTCAAGTCATAGTGTACCACAATCCTAATGCTCGAGACTAATATGCAAAAGTCAACAAAATTCAACTTGACCAAAATGACTTCCAAAACCTATACATGATTATAACTTAAATATAGTCGTTTTATATATTTAATATATTTAGCAGATTTTATTAGAGTAAATAATAAAAGTCATTTGTTAATAAAAATTTATATTAAAATATATATATCTGATAAAAATATACTTTTATATATCTTAAGTAATAAAATTTATAAAGTTCATTTATTATCATAAAAATATAATGATAGGTATTGTTAATGTAATTATATTACATGTAGTAAAATATCTTTGTATTACATATTTATAAAATAATATTGATATTAACAATAATAATTTAAAAGTTATATTATTTTGTAATAATAATTATTATTATTCTACTAATAAAAATAACAGTATTTATATTTACTAAAAATAATATTACTTATGATAAAATGATCATTTTTATTAATAATAATATTAAAATGATAATGATATTTTATAATAACAATGACATGTCTATTAATAATGACCTTAGTAAAAAATGATAGTTTTAATATTAATAAAACTTTAAATATTAATAATAATGATAAAAATAATGAAAATTGATATTTTTATCTAAGTTAATAACTTACAATGTTTTTATTTTATCATGATACATATACCCATTATTTCCTAATCGATTCGTTTAATAGCTTTTAGTACTCTTTTATATCGCATTCATAATAATGATAATAATCGAAATCATAATAATTAGATAATACTAATATTAGTTTTAAAGATAATGATACTAATAAGTATTATAATAATACTAGTAATTATAATAATAATGATGATAATAATAATAATAATTTTTGATGATAGTAATAATAATAATAATAATAATAATAATAATAATAATAATAATAATAATAATAATAATAACGATTTTTAAATAATGATACATATATTAATAATGATAATATTAATAATAATAATTATTATAATAATTATTAGATAATAATAATAATAACGGCGACGATAGTAATAATAATCATTTTAACAATAATTTAAAAATTCAGTTGACTATAACTTCTAATCTGTTCATCGAAACCATTCGAGTTCTAAATGAAAAGTTCTTAATTTTTCGCTAGCTTTCCAACGACATGCATATCATATACCCTATCTCAGTAGCATATGTATCTAATTCAGGATTCAACATAAACTATCTAAAGGCAATATTAAACGTATAAGCATGCATAATCCTATATACTCGAGCACTAGTCAGGGATACACTATTAATATATAAAAGTTAAGTTATGAGTGCTCACGTATCAATATTGAGATTCAATATTGCAGGAAAGTATGTAGACGCAACGGAGATAATAAACACTAGATTGACCTCACGGGCATACCCTGAACCATACCCATAACCTCCATAGCTATAACCCATAATTTCCTTAGCTCTATCCTACTCAAAAACCAGTTTTGAAAACTCGTTTTAGACCACTCGAGCAGCACTCCGTCATAGTATTTTATGTGCAATACTAATAATATTAATACTCTTAACCATAAAATTAATAATAATATTAATCTTTAATAATAATAATAATAAATTAAATAAATATTACGGAGTATAGAGAGATCAGAGGGAGAGATAGATTATGATTTATGTGTGTGTGCAAAAACTGAATTCGTTCGAACTTTAAAGACTTGGCCACATTTACTTAGCCATGCGATCGCATGGTAAGTGTGCCTTGAGGCCATGCGATCGCATGGTTCCTCTTGGCAGCTACTCTTCGACCAATAAAACTTGCCGACACTCGTTTAAATACAAATATAATTAATTAATTAATAATCTAATAATTAATTATATATTATATTATATTTACGTGCATGGCAAAAATGTAATTTTCGTTCCGATGACTCGTTCGTTGGCACTCAACTTATGATCCGGTTTCGGTTTCTCGAACGCATTTTCGTACGCTTAGAAAACCAGTACTTTACATTACGCAACACGTACCTTTATTATTAACTAGACTTATTTGCCAATAAATAATATTTCAAGAAGTGTAACTTATACATTTGAGTGTTATGGTCATTTGCTTCTATAAACTATCGTCTCATTATATATAAAAAAGTATTATTTTTAAATCGACACGTCTTATAACTAAATTAATATTACATTGTAATATATATATATATTTTTAAATATACACTTGTACATATCGTAAGTAATGGAAGTATTTATGTAATGATATAATATTTAGTTTTTCAAAACTAATTATATTTCAAAGTTCGTTTTTAAATTTTGTCTAGAAAATATTATAACGCGTATCGCTTATACTTTAAAACTTAATTTGATATAATTCATTTATGCGCCAATATTTATTTTAAATTCTCAAACGTTCTAATTAACATGATTAAGTATCAATCGAATCAATAACCAATTGTTACAATCGTTCACTTAGTTAATTTGAATTCAATATACCTAAATACGTTTTAAATAAGCGTTGCAAGTTATTTATATATCTAACAATTAATATTCCAACTCACGTTATTTAAACAAAGACATTTTAAATAATCAAGTTCTATTATTTCGAAAAACGTTTTCGTACACTTGTAACTAAATCAATTGATTATTATAAAATTCAGTCTTCTACTAACTTTTATCTAATCCTCAATAATAACACTTTTGTTCTTACATGAAATTCACTTTACTAAAATTCCAAATACCGTTAAAAAGAAAGGTTTTCTAAATCTAAGTGGGCCTCTCAACAGAGACTCGTAATCATACAATGTATCTGATATGTCAATCATTTGATATTATCTTCTAATTCCAACGATAAACATATTGAACCAAATACATTCATGTAAAGTATTATGCCTAATACTTTGTTAACGTTTTCAAGTTATAATATATATATATATATATATATATATATATATATATATATATATATATATATATATATATATATATATATATATATATATAATCATATTTATTTATATAATAGTTCGTAAATCGTCGAAATTTTGTCGAGGTTAAATGAATGTATGAACACAGTTTTAAAATTCTTGAGATTTAACTTAACAAACTTTGCTTATCGTGTCGGAATAATATAACGATTGAAGTTTAAATTTGGTCAGAAATTTCTGGGTTTTCACAATATGGAGGATTAAGATCTTAGTGATTCATCGGATGATAATGAAGCTCCGATTTGTAATCCGGCCATCTCATCGGAAAGTACACTAGGCCCCAAAAATGTAGTGACCCGAACTTTTCCATGTTTATATATATATTAAATGAAATTTTTATTTACATGATTAAGTGTTTCCAACATGTTAAGCAATCAAATTTGTTAAGACTTGATTAACTGAAATAAGTTTCATATAGACAATTGACCACCCAAGTTGACCGGTGATTCACGAACGTTAAAACTTGTAAAATCTATATGATGACATATATATATATATATATATATATATATATATATATATATATATATATATATATATATATATATATATATATATATATATAGTTAACATGATATTATGATAAGTAAACATATCATTAAGTATATTAACAATGAACTACATATGTAAAAGCAAGACTACTAACTTAATGATTTTGAAACGAGACATATATGTAACGATTATCATTGTAACAACATTTAATGTATATATATATCATATTAAGAGATATTCATACATCATATTATCATGATAATATAATAATTTAAAATCTCATTTGATATTATAAACATTGGGTTAATAACATTTAACAAGATCGTTAACCTAAAGGTTTTAAAATAACACTTACATGTAACGACTAACGATGACTTAACGACTCAGTTAAAATGTATATACATGTAGTGTTTTAATATGTATTCATACACTTTTGAAAGACTTTAAGACACTTATCAAAATACTTCTACTTAACAAATGCTTACAATTACATCCTCGTTCAGTTTCATCAACAATTCTACTCGTTTGCACCCGTATTCGTACTCGTACAATACACAGCTTTTAGATGTATGTACTATTGGTATATACACTCTAATGATCAGCTCTTAGCAGCCCATGTGAGTCACCTAACACATGTGGGAACCATCATTTGGCAACTAGCATGAAATATCTCATAAAATTACAAAAATATGAGTAATCATTCATGACTTATTTACATGAAAACAAAATTACATATCCTTTATATCTAATCCATATACCAACGACCAAAAACACCTACAAACACTTTCATTCTTCAATTTTCTTCATCTAATTTATCTCTCTCAAGTTCTATCTTCAAGTTCTAAGTGTTCTTCATAAATTCTACAAGTTCTAGTTTCATAAAATCAAGAATACTTCCAAGTTTGCTAGCTTACTTCCAATCTTGTAGAGTGATCATCCAACCTCAAGAAATCTTTCTTATTTACAGTAATATATCTTTCTAATATAAGGTAATACTCATATTCAAACTTTGATTCAATTTCTATAACTATAACAATCTTATTTCGAGTGGAAATCTTACTTGAACTTGTTTTCGTGTCATGATTCTACTTCAAGAACTTTCAAGCCATCCAAGATCCTTTGAAGCTAGATCCATTTGTCTCTTTTCCAGTAGGTTTATCCACAAAACTTGAGATAGTAATGATGTTCATAACATCATTCGATTCATACATATAAAGCTATCTTATTCGAAGGTTTAAACTTGAAATCACTAAAACATAGTTTAGTTAATTCTAAACTTGTTCGTAAACAAAAGTTAATCCTTCTAACTTGAATTTTAAAATCAACTAAACACATGTTCTATATCTATATGATATGCTAACTTAATGATTTAAAACCTGGAAACAAGAAAAACACCGTAAAATTGGACATACGCCGTCGTAGTAACACCGCGGGCTGTTTTGGGTTTGATAATTAAAAACTATGATAAACTTTGATTTAAAAGTTGTTCTTCTGGGAAAATTATTTTTATTATGAACATGAAACTATATCCAAAAAACATGGTTAAACTCAAAGTGGAAGTATGTTTTTCAAAATGGTCATCAAGACGTCGTTCTTTCGACTGAAATGACTACCTCTTACAAAAATGACTTGTAACTTATATTTCTGACTATAAACCTATACTTTTTCTGTTTAGATTCATAAAATAGAGTTCAATATGAAACCATAGCATTTTGATTCACTCAAAACGGATTTAAAATGAAGAAGTTATGGGTAAAACAAGATTGGATATTTTTTTTGATTTTTGTAGCTACGGGAAATATTAACAATTCTATACAAATCATATCCTAGCTAACTTATATTGTATTATACATGTATTCTAATATATTATGTAATCTTGGGATACCATAGACACGTATGCAAATGTTTTGACATATCATATCGACCCATGTATATATATTATTTGGAACAACCATAGACACTCTATATGCAGTAATGTTGGAGTTAGCTATACAGGGTTGAGGTTGATTCCAAAAATATATATACTTTGAGTTATGATCTAGCCTGAGACGTGTATACACTGGGTCATGGATTGATTCAAGATAATATATATCGATTTATTTCTGTACATCTAACTGTGGACAACTAGTTGTAGGTTACTAACGAGGACAGCTGACTTAATAAACTTAAAACATCAAAATGTATTAAAAGTGTTGTAAATATATTTTGAACATACTTTGATATATATGTACATATTTGTTATAGGTTCATGAATCGACCAGTGGCCAAGTCTTACTTCCCGACGAAGTAAAAATCTGTGAAAGTGAGTTATAGTCCCACTTTTAAAATATAATATTTTGGGATGAGAATACATGCAGTTTTATAAATGTTTTATGAAATAGACACAAGTAATTGAAACTACATTATATGGGTGGATGATCGAAGCCGAATATGCCCCTTTTGCTTGGTAGCCTAAGAATTAGTAAACCGATCTACTAATTGACGCGAATCCTAAAGATAGATCTATTGGGCCTAACGAACCCCATCCAAGGTACCGAATGCTTTAGTACTTCGAATTCGTTTTTATCATGTTCGAAGGATTTCCCGGAATGATAGGAGATATTTTTATATGCATCTTGTTAATGTCGGTTACCAGGTGTTCACCATATGAATGAATTTTATCTCTATGTATGGGATGTATATTGAAATATGAAATCTTGTGGTCTATTATTATGATTTGATAATATATAGGTTAAACCTATAACTTACCAACATTTTTGTTGACGTTTTAAGCATGTTTATTCTCAGGTGATTATTAAGAGCTTCCGCTGTCGCATACTTAAATAAGGACGAGATTTGGAGTCCATGCTTGTATGATATTGTGTAAAAACTGCATTCAAGAAACTTATTTCGTTGTAACATATTTGTATTGTAAACCATTATGTAATGGTCGTATGTAAACAGGATATTTTAGATTATCATTATTTGATAATCTACGTAAAGCTTTTTAAACCTTTATTGATGAAATAAAGGTTATGGTTTGTTTTAAAATGAATGCAGTCTTTGAAAAATGTCTCATATAGAGGTCAAAACCTCGCAACGAAATCAATTAATATGAAACGTTTTTAATCAATAAGAACGGGACATTTCAGTTGGTATCCGAGCGTTGGTCTTAGAGAACCAGAATTTTGCATTAGTGTGTCTTATCGAGTTTGTTAGGATGCATTAGTGAGTCTGGACTTCGACCGTGTTTACTTGAAAAATGATTGCTTAACAAATTTTGTTGGAAACTATATATTTTTAACATGTGAATATTATGTGATATATTAATCTCTTAACGTGTTTGATATTATGTGATAGATGTCTACCTCTAGAACAAGTCCCATTGACTCACCTAATAATAATGAAGAGTTAAATGTAAATTAGACCGATTCGTGGACTGATTCACAAGTTCCCGAAGAGGAACCGGAAGAAGAGTCGGAACCGGAAGAAGAATCGGAATCGGAAGAAGAATCGGAACCGGAAGAAGAAATAGAACCAGTGGGGGAAATAATAAAATGGTTAAGCAGAAGAAAATCCTCAACCAACCGACCAAAGTTAATTATGGTCAATGGTGTTTCCGCCAAGGAAGCAAAGTATTGGGAGGATTACCAATTCTTCGATGAATCGGATCCCGACAAGGATTCCTATGATGTTATAGAAATTACCCCAACACAATTTAATAAGGCAAAAGAGAACAATAAGGGAAAGGGCATAAAAATAGAGAAATTTGATTTCAAACCCGATGATCTTTATATGTATCGTCAACACCCGTATTTCTTAAGTTGTGACAATAACCCGGGAGCCTCTAAACCACCAGGTTTTTCTAAACCAATGTGGAAAACGACGGCTCGTATTAGGGGAACATCATATATCCCTAGAAACTTGGCAAAACGAACCAAAACTGAAGAAGAAGAAACGAGCGAGTCGGAATAAGATAGTTGTATTCGTGTGGTGTAATATATGTAATATAGTGTGCTTATGCTTTATGATATATGTAAAAATTGCTTGTATTAATAAGTATTTTTTTATGAATCTAACTCTTGTCTATTTTACAGTATAAAAACACAAAATGGATAGACAACCCAATATTTTAAGAGACCTACCCGGAGACATGATTGATGAAATCTTGTCTAGAGTTGGTCAGAATTCCTCGGCACAACTATTTAAGGCGAGATCAGTTTGTAAGACATTCGAAGAATGTTCCAAGAATGTCTTGGTTTATAAAAGTCTTTCGTTCGAAAGATTGGGGATATCACATTGGGAAATTCATAAGTTACAATGTGTTTACTTTGACGCATATATTGCGGGGAACCCAAATGCTATTTTATGCAATGGGTTAAGAAATTATTTTGACTCAATATATCCGAATATAGGACTTCGTGATTTAGAAAATGCGGCTAACATGCAACATAAAGAAGCATGTTATGCTTACGGGTTAGTAATGTTCGCTTCTCACCAAAGTGAGAACAAGAACATCGAGCTACAAGTATTAAACAAAACGTTCCCACAAGTGACAGAGTCGGTAATTGGGGTAAGAAATGAGGTTTTTAGGTTATTACGAGACTGTTGGTCATTACGTAACCTTCATCCTTTTGACGACATTATAACACATTGTCTTACTATCGGTCACAACGGTTATGTTCCACAAAACCAAGGATGGGAAGTGGTATTAGTAAAACCAGAATGCATGACTTGTTTCTGGACATATGAATTACGTATCTTTATTGCTTTTGCTGAACGCCTTATTTATTAACTAGAATTATCTTCGCAACTACTTTGTATCAAAGTTTTATGTGCTATATTTCATGCTATATGTAAAATAGCGGTATTGTAAGTTTGCAAGTTATTGTATAAAGGTTTGAATATGATATTTTTTTTTTTGTGATTAGTTTTTCATATAGAATTGTAGTAGTTGAAATGGTATGTTAGCTACTAAGTATGAACTTAACGGGTAGGTACTACCCGAATTAAAGAGTATAAAACGATAATATGAAGAAATAGCTTTTATAAATAAGTTCATATTACGCTACTAAATACTATTGACTACTCTTGATATTCTATATGATTAACTCGTTTCTTTTGGCGATTTTTGAAGGAAATGGCACCAACTACTCGACATACCATGAGTATGAACGAAGAGGAGTTTCGTACCTTTCTTGCTGCAAACATAGCCGCAGTACAGGCTGTGCTACATACCAACAATAACGCTGAATCTAGCAATGCAGCTAACGACGCAAGAAATCGTGTAGGATGCACCTACAAAGAATTCACTGCCTGCAAACCTTTGGAATTTGATGGAACCGAAGGACCAATTGGATTGAAACGGTGGACCGAGAAAGTCGAATCGGTGTTTGCCATAAGTAAGTGTACTGAAGAGGACAAAGTTAAGTACGCTACGTATACCTTCACAGGTACTGCGTTAACGTGGTGGAACACCTATCTTGAACAGGTAGGACAAAATGCTGCTTACGCACTACCGTGGTCGGCATTCAAGCAATTGATGAACGAGCAGTACCGTCCTAGAAACGAAGTCAATAAACTCAAGGCAGAACTTAGAGAGTTACGAACACAAGGGTTCGACGTTACCACATATGAACGACGATTCACAGAGTTGTACCTATTGTGCCCGGGAGCATTCGAAGATGAAGAAGAGAAGATCGACACGTTTGTAAAAGGGTTACCAGTAAGGATTCAAGAAGATGTAAGTTCACACGAGCCCGCTTCTATACAGAAGGCAAGTCGAATGGCTCATAAACTCATAAATCAGATTGAGGGAAGAATTAAAGAGCAGGCGGCCGAAGAAACCAACACGAAACAACTCAAGAGGATGTGGGAGGAAAACGGTGACAAGAGTCACCAGTACAACAACAATGACAATTATAACCACAATCGCAACAACTATCCCAAAAACTGCAACAACAATCGTAACAATAACCGCAATCCTAACAATAACTACAACAAACATCCCAACAACAACAACAACAACAACTACAACAACCGTTTCAACAACAATAACAATCCCAACAACAACCTCAATAACAACAACGGCAACAAAAACCAAAAACAGCCATGTCATAGGTGTGAAGAAAATCACCAGGGGTTTTGCACGACATTTTGCAACAGATGTAAAAGAAATGGTCATAGCGCGACAAAGTGTGAGG